>NC_140300.1:6786663-7356663 GCF_964211825.1 Aythya ferina | reverse complement strand
CTTCAACTCGTAGGCAGCACAGTGGGAACAGTCACTCAAGTTTTAAGACCTTTCACATCAACCTACCTCCCTCCTTATTTTATTAGTCTTACTCTACACAAATTCTGTGCCAGCCAGCTCAAAGGGGACACCGACTGGTACCTACAAGCGAGCCCATGGGGAGCACTCAGGGAACAAGGAACCTCTGTGCTGGGACATCCAGTGGGCACCTGGAGGTACAAGGATGCAGATCCCCAAAAGTTCGGGCTACTTACGGAGGGTATCCAAGGAGTGCATGTGGGAACTCGAGTTTTAGAAATCACCTTGGATTCAGAACTGAATGTAGCTCAAATTAAAAAGAAAAAAAAAAATCTTCCATGCATGAGTTAGAGAGGAAACAACACAAATGTCATTTAATTTACATGACAAAGTGCTGCCATTATTTCAGTATGACAGAATGCCACTAAGGGCAATTTCTGAAAATTATTTAAACAATGTAATGAGTTAAATGTCAGCATTAGCTAATTATGTTTATGCTAATTGTTAATTAGCCCCATAATGGAGACAGTCTTAATTAACAATAGTTATGTGTGTGTATATGTGTGTGTGAAAGAGTGCATGTTGAGAGAGAGGCTGCAAAAAAAATGTTGTAAGTAATTTAATTTCCTGTAATCATAAGTATTTCATTTCAGACATTAACGAGAATTTTTCAGTATACTTTAGAAAAGATGTGATTAACTTACAATGTATCTGTAAGCAACCCTTTCTGTACAACATCTGTTCTGTCACAATAATTGCAACTTTTTTTTTAAAACAACTGTGAATCTTGGAAAGCTGTACCTCTCCCTATTTTGCCACAGATTTCTTTTGTGACAGAGAAAAACACACTTTAGAAATATAGGCAGGGTTATGACAGGGAATCTCAGGCTAAAGAAGATAATTGATTTCCAAGATAGCAGGAAATGCTTGTTATATTTATCAGAGGAAAAGCTGTTAATAGATTGGTACTCACATCCGTGCATAAAATTAACACTTTTATTACAACAATGTCCTACGGTGTGGTCCAATTCTAATGATTCAATGGCCTAAATTTAAAAAACAGTAACTAATTTTAAAAAAAATCTTTAAAAAATGCAAGTTTTGGCTTAAAGGGGATAGTTCAACCCATCCCTGTCCTGCAAGCACTTGGGAGCATTTTAAAGGCTTTGCTGGGCTGAGACTTCCATCCCCAGCCTCTCACTCCAGTCTTAGAGTATGTCAAACTCTGCAAAGGCTGTGTGTGTGTGTGTGTGTGAGAGTGTGAGAGAGTGTGAGTGTGTGTGCACGTGCACATTTCTAGTCCACAGGCCACAGTGCCCATTACTGGCCCCTAACTTAAAAATAACAGTGCTTCTTTCAATTCTGAGTTCATTTAGAGTTGAATGGAAAGTCACCAATTTGTTGGGCCAAACTCTGCTCTGATAACCAGCACACAAACTCACCAAACCCAGCAGAGCTGCTGAGGTGTAACTGAGAAGAGCATTTGTCCCAGAGTGTGCTTCTTAAATACAATTAAATATCTAATTTAATTCCTTTCATGCTGCTGTTAAAAATACCAGGGCTTTGATTTAAGTTACATCACCACTAAATATAGACACAGCAAATAATTCCAAGGCTTGCCAAAAACTAACAGTGGGCTATTAGTGGCATTCCAGGTCTTAAGGGACAAGAGAGCCTCTAGTAGTAGCACTGGTACCTACAGATACTCTCCCTGCATACTGCAAGCCTGTGGTTTTGAATGGCCTTATGAGGTCAGTGGCTGTTGCATTGGTCCTTGAATGGAGAGATAAAGCTCTTTCTGATCTCTGTAGTGGTTTTTGTGGGGGAAAGTCTTCTCACACAGCCCTGAAGCACATGCCAAGTTTCCTTGAAACCAGTACAGGACCCAGAAAGTCTGTGGATCTCAGGAGAGTTCATAGAGACAAGGTCATCTACATAGATGATCCATTTCTATGGCCTTGGCTCTCTGTGACCCTCTTTTCCTTCCTTGCATCCAGCACCAATAAATTATTGTAATACTTGGCCGCTAGCTTTTCAAGAAGATATATTTACAGATGAGCATGAGGTAAAGCTGGGAGAAAAAAAATAGTAAAATTTCCTCTCCAACACATGAATTTGCTATTGACTGCTTTGATGCCTGTAATCTGTGAATGAGAACGTGAACAAATCTCCTACTTCTAACAGGCTTAATTAGTACCTGAAAAATTATCGTTGCCTTAGAAATGCAATTTTGAACTTTAGTTCTGCCACAGTTATGCAGTAATGAATATAAATGCAAATGATTGAACATAGAAACCTCCAAAATACCTTTGTAGTTAGTTAAATGTAAAATAAAAGCAGTTTTCAGCCTCCAATACATCAGTTCATAATTATGTTCAGAAAAATAAACAACAAGCATCAATTAATTCTACAATGGGTACATAAAAGAAATCAGACCTTAATTTCACGGTCTTTCTACTTTTTAGCCTTCACACCAACGGTGGAAGTTATAACTTTGTGCACAAACTTGAGCTTTGTCCAGACAAACTTAAACTTTGTCCTTTTTCCAACAGAAACCTGCAGACTGACCCATTCCAAGGGGAGAATGATGACAACATTCTCTCCTTCTGTGTGAATTAAAAAATTCTGTTCAGGGATGGTATATTTCAACTTTGCAAGACCTGGGTAACAGAAGACAGCTCATGTTGATACTGTTCTGAAAACCAGTTCATTGGCAGTGAGCAACCTTCACCAACAGAGAAATTGGTGCTTCGCTTACCTGCACTATATCTGTCCTTCAACACATCCATTAGCCTATGCATCTGTTTACTGATCAGCTGAAAATCCTGGTACTCAGCTTTTATTTTTATTTTTATTTTTTTTACACTTCCAGGCCTTTCTGCAGTTCTGGAACAGAGAGAACTCTTTAAAACTCAATCTTCAAAGGCATCTAGTTACCTTGTGGATGGCCGACTCCCTTTGAGACTCAGGTATTTAAGTATAGTCAAGTATTGGGACCTTAATGGCTTTATTGTAGAAATTTTGCCTGTGTTAGGACTGAAGACCATGCTGTCTGTTCAGTTACTCAACCAATTTATTCTAGTAAAGCTCCATTATGGTGCCTATAGTTGTTCTGATTTCTGACCCCTTGGGATCTGGTCCTTAACTTTATAGAGCACTTAAGGTGCTCAGATGAAGGATGCTAGCTGAATTTAAATTCTTGTTGTTTAAAATATGTCACGATTACACAGTCTGCTGTTTATAAACTAAACCCAACTGCAAACAAGGAAATAAGGGCACATCTCATTCCCTCCGTTGCTGCCCTGTATCGTGACATCTAGATGCTACAGGACATGCCATTTGTCATCTTTTGGCTGTGACTGGCAGGGGAGCAGACACCCATAATGGACTTGCTCTGCTCCCAGAATTTCACCAAGAGTTACTGAGTAAATGCAACTTGCCTGCTCCAGCCCTGCCAGGCTGCTATTGTGGACACCAGGACCTCATCCCCATGTTGCTACAGAGCAAGGGAGAAGAAGCAGTGAAGTTATGCCTATGGCAGTCGTGGTGAAATTGCAAAGTAGGCTTCTAAGAAGTGGAAGCCATGTGTTTGACTCACAGCAAAGGAGAAATGGAATCTGGCTTTGAGGGGGGATCTCAGGGCCAGCAGCCATCCCCACTGCTCCATACCAAGGGCAAAACCTGCCTTTACCACACAGCCCGTATATCACAGGGCAAGCAGTTTCCATTTGAGCCAAATGATTAAGGCAGCACATGGACAAATGAAGCAAAATGATCCAAACTGGGAAATAAAAAAATAAGATAATACAACATGCGCTATCCTCACCAAAAGTCAGCACATGCCACTGGTATCCAACCACTCTCAGTTTTGGCCAGAAAAGCTATGAATTGCTGCTCTCCCTGTGGGGTCTGACAGAGATTTTTATTGCTAGGCAGCTTTATTGCTCCTGGCAGGGGAACTTTAGGAAGCCAGTGAGCCGAGGATATGCTGGTTCAGAAGGTGATGAGCCTTTTCTTGGACGTGGGCAGAAGTTTTGAAGAAGCCCACCACACCCTGGGTCAAGGGAGCAGCATGTGGGCCAGTAGCCTAACACATAGGGCTGTGGAGTCTTGTGGGTTTGGTACCTGTGGAGTCACTCCCAGAGGTGAGGATATTCAGATTTCATGAGGACACACCCTGGAAGGCAAGGTGGGGCAGAAATTACTTTCTTCCTCTCTGTAGGGCATCCCTCCAGCAGAAGCCCAGGCATTACGGACAGTGTGGGAAGTCAGCTTCGAGGGCAGCAAAGATGCAGCTGAAGCATTCACACTAAGCCAAGAAAGAAGTCTAGGACCCAAATCTCTTTGTTGGGACCCAAGTCCCTACGATGGGTCACCCCAGCATGACCTGCAGGCCAGATGCAGAAAGGCCCAGGCTACGGCACTAAATAAACTCAAAACTCACCCATTCCTGCCCGAGGCCATGCCTGAGTATGAATTTGAGTGCAACTGTGTGGTGGTGTGTGATACAGGACAATATATTTACAGACTGTTGGTGATGCAGGACACCACACTTACATCAGCGTTTACCCGGGAGTGTCATCGTACCCGCTGCAGGTGCTGCAGAAACATAAAGGATTCCCACTTACACCTGCACACGCCAAGTGGCTTCTTCTATTCCAACAGTAAAAGTTAGCTACAACTCAAGGAACCTGGGGCAGATAGGAGGAATTGGTCTTAATTAGCTAAACAGGTGATATGTGCTATTGCTCCACATTTATGTGGTTAACAGAACATATGTCCAAGGAAACAATTTTGTTGTCGCTTCCTTTGTACGTTAGTTTCCAAACAAGTTTGTTATTGTTTTATTAAGGCAGCGAATTCCCTGACTGATGGCTGCATTCACACGATGACCTTGTCATTGTTTCCTCAAGTACTTGTAATTGTTACAGTGGAGAACACTGGGCTTTAATTATCTGTGCTAAAAACTCATACACTCTGGTTACACTCTGCTGATTGTGTTGGATACACTACGATATTTATTTGCCAAAGAGGGAAAAATGGCAACAGCAAGTCAGTCTAAGGACTCTCACAAGAGAAAGTAATGGTGGATATTACAGGTTCCTAAAATACTGTAATAGCATATAGTAATTCAAGCAAGCCTGGTAATCAGTTGATGCTTGGGTTCGGTACAGATTACCTGCTATTATATCAGGAGGTCTCTCAATCTTGAGAAAATATCCGTTAAGGTATAAACATTTAAGCGAAAGAGGTATAGAATGTAAATACCATGGATTGGCAAACGGCCTGTGCTGCAGAAACATCATAACTTCTTCCCCCTATTTGAATGTAATGTATTCACTTCACACACCCAGCCAGTGGTAAGCATTACAAGGCTTCAATTGCCATGCATGCTCGTTATAAATAATTTAATTCAGACAGCCTTTCTATGAAGTTCAGTCCCCATGAGGATTTCCCACCAGCAGCCCGAGCCCAAAGTTCTGAACCAAAGCCTGTCAATGACTACCAGGGGGGCAAGACAAAGGGCACCACCGCAAACCACAGCTCAAAGACACCAAAAACTTATAAAAATAAAATAAAATAAATAACTTATAAAATTTATAAAAAAATAAAGCCAGATAGTACATAGAGACAATAATGCTATATACAATATGCCATGAAAGTACAGCTATGAAATATTTCCCCCACATCTCTGTAAGAAGAGATCACTTAGAAAATAAGCAGCTTTTGCATTTGGGAGTCCCTGAGTCCAAAATGTCCGATGACTTTGACAAGGTACACATTTTGCCCATGTTGTGTTTTTTCAGATACAGTAATATAAATAAGAAGAGGATACTAACGGGACATTTTATTGGAAATGCTCTCATCTATGGCATTCCTTCTTCCTTTTGGACTAAGATATTTCATGTTTTTTGTTCTCGAGAAATAGCAGGAGACCCATCTGTTTTCACTGGCTTTGAGATGAGAAAAATGGCAAAGATTATTTCTCCAAAGGACAGTCTGGTAGTTTTACAGGTATAAGACATGGTTAGTAAGCAGAGTTGAAGGAAAACTGTCAGGTGCCAAAGACCCCTTTAATCTAATGAATCAAAACCAAACCAAACCAGAACCACCAGCTGCAACTGAAGCTCAATAAATAAATAAATAAATAAAAGACTAGAAATAAGGCTTACTTCCCTCCTTACCTTCCAGTAAGGACATTACATGTGTAGTCACCACCATAATATTACTGATGCTCTTACTTGTAATTTTAATAAAACTCTGAAGTCTGCTTTTGCCATGTTCTGCTGCTTTTCCTCACAGTTGGTAGTGTTTCCCTCTATAAGCAGCCCAATTGATTTCACAGAGCAAAAGAAAGGTGGTCTCTTCTGGTCTTACTTAAAATGCAGAGAGACATTACAGACTAACGTAATGGCAAGCGCTATAGAGTTGTTGTATTTGAACAGGAAACATGCACCAGGCTTTGGAGGAATGTAAGTCCTGTTTGGGTTTCATTACTGAGTTCATTTCTGGCCTAATTCTTGCATACTGATTCTTCTATCACTAGAAGGTCTTTTTCAAGTTCATCTCCCAAATGCAAGTATATACGTGTATATAAAAATATTATTGCTTATAATGTAAACATAATATTTTAACCAAAATATTTTACAAGCCTATTTTAAAGTGCATTGCTCCTTAATTAAGTCAGTTAAACTTGCATATTTCTACTAGGAATGACTTATGAGCCATCATTTCAGCATTGCAGTACAGAGAAGTGTTTGACATACAAAAACACTGATGGCAAAGTGATTTCATAGTTAATTCATTTCAGCTCACAAAACACACATTCAATAGTGAGAAATGATTTTGGAGTAATTTCATTTGTTATTAAGTTTAACAGAATGTAGCAGTATTAAATAAAGTGCATATATTAAAGCCATTTTTTTTTTCATTTTAATTATTTCAGTTAAACTGAGAATGCTTTACACTGTGAACTGAACAAAGCCACAGCAAGATACTTGGTATCAAACTCTGCCCTACAGCCCATGGAAAGATGCTGCTTTCACTTTGCACACCTACTTACAGCAGCCTGCCACCCCTGAGTCCAGAAAGGAAAGAATAGCTGAAAGTTATTTAAAATGAAAAATGGGCAAAGTCATTGCCAGTGTACACACTTCAGAGTGGTCTGTATATTTCTACTAATGTGACAGACACTTAAATGAAAGAAGTGAATTCACAGCTACAATAAAACAGTGGCCAGGTCTCCCTTACTCTTATTTTATTTCTAGCAACAGTAATAAAATGGCTGTTTATTGAGCTTTTCTCCTCTTTTTCTTTACCTCTTTTTCATGATCAAACAGCAACGTTATTTATGAGAAAGTAAAATAATCTATTTTATTAAATTCTTGTTCCTGTGGTCCCACAGTAAATGGTGGCAAGATTTGACATATTAACACAGGCTGATGACAACATTTTATTATTTTATAAATGCTTGGATTCACTTAAAGGGCTGAGGTTTTACTTGGGCATTACGGAAAATTCAGCCATGAATGAAAAGTGAATCTGGGGAATTGCTGTAATCACTGAACACATGGTAAGGATAACAAGGCTATGCCAGTTACCTTAAAATACCCATGAAAACCAAAACACTAACAGAATAAATATGTCATATGACTATGCATGGGATGTGGGTTTAACATTGTTTCTGTATTCTTTTGAGCCCATGCAAACAGTTTCTGCATTGCCTCTTCTCTACAAAGCCCATCACCTGTTTTCAAATCTCTTTCTTAAGGAGGGGTGCTCTGCAGACATTTGCAGAGTCAGTTCAGCAGATGCTGCCTACCTCCTTATTCCCCTGGGCAAGTTCCTCAGCTGGACCACAAGGTCTGGCTGGGTCCAGCACATCCTGACACAGGTCTAGATCTTGCTTCTCTTGTTTCTCTGAATTCCCATTAACCTGACTTGGTTCTTACATGAATCAGCCATGTAGAATTTGACCCAGTTCTACCACAGCCCTCTTCATTTAATCCTTCTGCAGAAAGTGTCACCTCAGATATTTGTTTCAATAAAGTTATTGATTTCATATCTTCACTGCTTTTGCTACAGTATTTTAGGTCAGGAGGTCATGTGGCCCTGCCTCATCCAATAGCTGTCTGGTCGATAGCTTAGAAAACCTCAGTATTGACTGCTGGAAGAATGATCATGCAAAGAAATGGACCCGACATCAGTCAAACAGATTGTGTTTGGCAACCCAAGGGGGTACAAAGTGAACATATACTGATAACTGGGTCAGCCTAATAAAGATACACGTGTCACCAGTTTTAAAGCAATTGATTCTCTTAAAAATGAAATGAAGATGTGGCTGAAACAATCTTTGGGACTGAACCAGTGTCCATTAAAACCAAGATCCCTCTCAGTTTCATTGAAACTTAGACCGTAAGAGTACGTCAATGGATGAGCTAAGAGGCATATGTGTCTGATGCAAACCCATCATCTTGATGTTGCAGTTTGGAAATAAAAGTGGATTAAAAACAAAAAGAAAATGTCAGAACCACCAATTTCAGTAGGGCTTCTGCCCTTCACTCCATCTCCCAAAAGAACCCAGGAAAGTGTTATGTGCATTTCTGTGTTTGAACAGCAGATATAATCAGGAACCTAGACTGATATTTCTGCTTGAAAAGGCAGAAGAAACAGGTTTGTTATCACCTGCATGATTTCCTCTTTGTGCCTTAGATCCTAAGAAGTCCAAGACAGGTGGATAAGAAATGCCCTATGAAAACATTTTCCTCTATGCAGTAATTAAAGTGCCAGCCCAGACAACTAACATAGAGCATACAACTTTTGGCAGCAGAATTAAAAGACAAAACTAGTAATCTGGTAACTCTTTCCAAACCTCATCTATGCTTCGTAATCATTTTGATCTATTTCTTAAGCAAAGTTTGAAATAACAGCTAGATTCTGGCAGGCAGGAGTTTTGTTCCCATTGCCAGTTCCACCACAGGTACAGATTATTCCCATTGCCTGTATCTGTCATCATTTCAATAGCCAGAAAATAGGAGTCACAACAGTCATGAGAAAGAACCATTGTTACACACAAACCTCTGCACCATGGGAGGCTTAGGTTGAGTATCAGGAAGAATTTCTTCATGGAAAGGGTGGTTACACATTGAAATATGCTGCTCAGGGAAGTGGTGGAGTTGCCATCTCTGGTGGTGTTTATGAGATGTGTGGATGTAATGCTTAGGGACATGGTTTAGTAATGGACTTGGAAGTGTTAGGTTGATGGTTGGACTTGATGACCTTAAGGACCTAAATGATTCTAAGAGTTATGACTTTTTCTTCTTCATTTTATGATATCTTATTAAAGAAATGCTACATGTACAGCTGTTCTTACATTCCTGTCATCCAATGGTAAAAACACTGGAGGAAATGATGCTTTCTATGAATAATTGTTATGCTTGATCAAAGGCTCCAGGCCTGACACACAACTCTGCTTGGTAGACAGTGATACCTTCTACAGAATGATGCTATTTTCAGAGCAAAGTCCAGTACACCTTGATTATAAATAGTTGAGGGGCTAGTTTGTTTTTTTTTAATTTCTGCAATAATTGCAATTGTTATACTGGCTGACACTTGTTTTTAATGTCCTGGGTATTGATACTTGGCTACAAAGGACAATAAATATTACCCTTTTAACTAAACATTTTTTTATATATAGGGACAGGGCAATGTTCTTTGCTGTCACTTTTAAGTCTTTATCTGCAAATGCCTTCCCCATCTCTCCCTAATCTTCACAAACTGATGTCCCAATGACATCAAAAAGAGTGAACTTCCAAACACAACAGTACTAGCAGACAGTGACTTACCGTACACTATGATATTTTCCTTCACATTTAAGCTTCCCAACAGATGGAGTTCAAACCCTCTCTTTCTGTAGAATTGGCTCTGCAGTTACCTTGTGTCATTCATGTACCTCCCCAGATTTCCCTGCAAATACCCATCAGCCTACATTGCTTGGGTCTGTTACAACAAGCAATCTGCTTGATGAATACTCCAATTGTTAAGTTAAATAATTCTGAAATTATAAATCAATCTGATTTGGAATTGAAAGAGCAAGACCTGCCTGAGTATCCAAATTTTCATGCCATAAACAGCTAAAATGGGAGTCCCAACAGCCTGTAACTTGGATCTGGCTTCCTAATGCCTAAATTAAGAAACATTTACCTCTAGCATCAAAGCATGTAGCATTTCTGTTGCTTCTTTTTGTTGTAATATTTTTCATCCATTGTAAGTGCAGAGAAAATGGCTGCAAAAAGTTCTAGTTTGATAGCAGAGTGTATCTACTTTGTTTGATATGAACAAGAAGATATCCTTTCAATCTGCGTTCAGGCAGATGAAAAAATTGCCTTCCCTCCTCCCCAGTCTGGAACTGAATAGTGAATTACCACACCTCAGCTGAGGCCATAGTAATAAGTAACTGCATGCTAAGCATACCTTAAAATACTCCAACCTCATTACAGAAGCACAATGAGCAGTGTCTTCAGTATGCCTGCTGGAGTATACAGGAAGTTTCACAGTACTGACAAGCCTGGGATTTCAACAAGGTTTTGCAATAAAGCATCAGGCAATTTTGCATTAGATTCCCTCCTGGTGTAAATCACCTGATGGAGCTGGTCTAATTTGCACCAGTTTGTAGAGCTGACCCTTTGACTTAACTCTCTAGATTAGATCTAAAAGGATAATCTTTTTATTCTCAGTGTGTCTCATATCTCTATCACCTTCATTTCTAAATGCCTAAATAAAAAAAAAAATCATGATAGAGGAGGATTATGCAGCCATCTGAGATTGTCTTTGACAAGTCTGATTCATAACTATATATGCAGCATGTGTGCCTCCACCGTCCCCTCTAAATCCAATTCATCACAAAATGCATTGCGGGGATTTCACTGAAGTTCTGTGATGGAGACAGACATTTGGGATGTAGTTGAAGCTGGTCAGGCTCAAAGAATGGGGATGTGACTAGGGGATGTGACTATAGGAACAGCTAGGCACCTTTTTCTGAGCTCAGCATGCCAGCAACAGAGGTAGCCCAGAGCAGCTTGTCAATATGTACAGCATTCATTGAATTCACCAGGTTTATTCTACTGAACAACTAAGCTAATAAGGGTGGAGTTTTGGCTTCTTGATTTGCTCCTGAACTAAAAACCTTGCAGTTCTCAGTTCTACCTCTCTCCTCCTGCCCCACAAACACACACACACACACACACACGTGCATTTCCCCAGTTGTATTTGAAAATCACACAGTCATCAACAAGAGCTGGCAATATTTTAACTAGTCCATCACAGCTGAAAAGTTCTGTAAATATTGTTAACCTTTTGTTTAAATATGAAGAGTAAACCATTTTAATTTCCTATTAATTTACTCCTTTGCATATATAAACAACAAAAGAAACAACCTTTTTCTCCCTCCCTGCCTAGTGGGAGAGGAAACTTCTTTTGCTCAGAGCATTGCTCTTGCCTGAGAAGGTGCTGTGAGCAGTGGCCCCAAGAGCTTTATCTCCTGTGCCCATCCAGCACCTTCTCAGGTTTGCCTTCAATCAGCACCTTGTTGCCTTACAGCTGGCCTTGGTTAGGCACTGTCTGGGCAAAAGAAGGAAATAATAGTAGTGGATGCAAGGAGATGCAGGGTAATATCAGCTTATTTCTGGCATCTTCTGCAGGCTCTGCTTTGGGCTTCCATTAACAACGGAGAATAGTTAGGGAAGGACTGAATCCTACTGAACTATAACAGTTTCCCAGAAGGATCTCTCCGCTGCAAGCTTTTATTTTAATACTTCTGTGGTTTCCAGATCCAAACAAGGACTGTCTTATAAGTACAGAGCTGAGAAAAATATGACCAGGAGAGGTCTACTAAAAATGATGAAATTAAGATGTTACTGGGGAAAAGAAAGGATTAATACCCTGGCTAATCTAAGCATAACTAGAAAATGTGTTTTTCATCATTCCGTATGAGAGGATGTTGTTCAGCATACCCTCCTGTAACTAGTAAGGGTAGAACTAATATGATAAATAATACACCCCTGGAAAAAGGATTATTGTAGCAGTAGAAGGAGTGATTTTTATAATCAATGTAAAATAGGTAAAGCCTTGAGTGTCACACCTAGAATATTGGTTAGTAACGCTGAGCAAGAAGAGGGTTTATAATTCACAGGGTCTGGCTTGAAGTTCATATGCAGAGAAGGGAATAAAACCATTTTATGTGCTTGATAGATGCAACATACATGAATGCTTTAAGATAGATAAGCAGATGTATTTACATACATGTATTACTATGTGGTTAGTATTTATACTTTTGCAAGTGTATTTTTGTACATTCCTTATAAAAATGAGTAGGTACCTATAGCAAGAAGTATCCAGACATATATATATATATATATATATATATATATAACATATTTATAGACAGGGTTATATACACTCACACGCATGTGCTAGTAGTGCATGTATGCAAGTGTATGTCTCACATGGCTGTACAACCAGGGCACTGCAAAGGCTGTTCAGATGCCACAGCCAACATCAGAAGCTGGACCTGCAAGGAGAGGTGTAGCAGCAGTTGTAGGGATGGCTGAACTCCACGAATATCTGAAGAGTGCCCACATCCCAATAATAAAAGAAAGCTGAGTAGCTGTGAGGTTTATTTGTTTGGGTTCATTTTGCTTCTTTGGGCTTTTGTTTTCTGTTTTTGCATGAATTCCTTAATACAGATCAAATATATACATATATATTTTCATTCTCTCACTTCTCAGACATCACATCACCTTAGCAAGAGCCAGGCCTGTGTGGCCAGCGATGGGTACCAGCATAAAGGAGCAGGGGGAGATGCTCTCGGGGGCAGCCCCTGTGCCTGGGCGCTGAGGAGAGCAGAGGTGCATGCACTGAGCCTGCACCAGCCCTTCCTTCTCCTTCCCTCTCTCTATCTGAAGTCTGTTGTATATTTGTTCCTTCACGGCTCCTCGTCCTTAGATTAGATTTCTCCTTTCTCATTACCAACCTTAATAGACCCTTCAGACCTCATTCCAGCCCCAGATATTATCTGACCCGTATAATTAATTAATTATAGCCCAAATATTATAGATTATTAAAAATAGCATAACTAATAGTGTAATATCTCAAGCTGTCGACTTTAATAGTCAACATTGTCTTGGTCTCTCTTATCAGGCTGGGACACCCGGTGAGAATATTGATTTCTGGTAATTTTAACCATCATCTGCCATCCTGATGGGTAATTGTCAGATTTTCACCAGAGTCAGAGCTCATTTGAAATCGTTAAACCGTCGGCAAGGCTCACAGTTGATCTTAATGTTTCCTTTTTCTCCCCCTTCAATATGTTTCAGCAACAGAGAGGAAAATAAATAGAAAGAGAAAGAGAAGGAGAGAGAGAGAGAGCGCTGCCTGCGTGCCAGCCATCTGATTTCTCTTTTATTTTTTCCTCCACGCACACGGCCCCCGTGGATGCAGCGTGTGCCCCCTCCACCACCCCTTCCACCCTCGCTGACCCTTTCGTTAGGACTAGCAATATCAGCGATACGAAAATAAACGAGATGTTTGTCCCCGCAGCGCCCGTGTGTCCGGGGGGGGGCTTTGCAAACGGGACGGCCCCATTGCAGCTGCAGTCCCCAGCCTGGGGAGGGGGGACAGAAATGGGGAAGCCGTCCCAGCAGGGCTGTCCCCTATTCCCGGGGATGCTTCTCACGGGTTTTCCGGACCGTGTCGGGGGCTGAGGCTGCAGGTCCTGGCTTTTGGTACCCTTGTCGTCCCCCCCTCGCCTTGCCCAGCATCCCGGTGGGCGGCCGGGGATGCTGTGGGCGGCGCGCCTCCAGCCTCTTGCGGGTCGCTTTTCCGCGATGTGCGTGAAAAAGCGATCTCCCGGCCGGGATAAGTGACAGCGAGGCACTTTATTAGTGTTTTATATAAACTCCCGGCTGCTGGGAGATAAGCGCCTAAACCTGGGGGGGGGGGGGGGGGAGGTGATGGGCTGTTTAAATGGGGATATGCAGAGATGAGGCTTGAAGGGCGACGAGGGACCGTGGGTGCTGCCGCCCCCCTCCCTGCGGGGATACCCCGGGGGGGGTGACACCCGGGGACTGTCCCATCCCACCCCATCCTGTGCCATCCCATCCCAGCAGCACCCAGCACCCACCTCCTGCCGCCCCCCGGGCTGCCCCCGGGCTGCCGGGAGCTGAAAGGGAGCTGGCGAGAGAGAAGGGAACTGTTTAATAGATCCTCCGAGGATTCCCCTAGAGCATTATTTAAACTTCTAATTATGATTCATGTGTGTGATAATATTAATTTAATAATCAAGGAGCTGTGCAGGAAGCATTAACCTCAATTAAGCTCATTACTACCCTAACCTGGAATCCCCAGGGCTTTTAAATCTTCTACTATGAGGACCTGACACTGCATTGATAGAGGGCGAGATCTGCTTCAGAATCTTTTAATTTTTTTTTTCCCCTTAAATCATTTGCCTTCGTGGGTAGAGTTAATTAATTCCCCGACTTGGGCTCGGGGAGGAGGTTCCCCCGGGGAGGGCCGGGCACCCCGGGGTGACTGCTGGCCCCGGGATGGGGACCAAGGCAGGATGAGACCGAGAGCCTTGTGCAGGTCTTGTAGCCCTGGGAATAATAATAATAATAATAATAATAATAATAATAATAATAATAATAATAATAATAATAATAATAATAATAATAATAATAATAATAATAATAATACAGCAAAAACAACAATAATGACGATGGTGACGCTTCTGCTGATGGTGGTGATGATGATGATGGTGATGATTTGGAAGGAACCCGCTCAGAGCAGGACGGGATGGGTTTTGGAGCCCGGCCGCATTTGGGAATAAAAGGGGGGAGAAAAGCAGCCTGCAGGACCCGCCGGGACCTCGGAGGCTCGGTGCAGCCACCGGAGTGACCTTCCCGGCTGCTAAATTGGTGCACGGCGGCGATAAATGCCCGTAATTACCCGGAGTGAGTTCCACGCTCCCCAGGGACACGGAGGGAGGGAGACGGGGAGGGAGGGATGGCGAGCAAATAAAAAAAAAAAAAAATCAAGGAAGAAAATAAATAAAGAAAAAAAAAAAAAAAAAAAAAAGGAAAAGAAAAAGGATCGCTTGCTCTGGAGTTTGCCGAAATCTGATTTGAAATTCGGCGCTAACTGATGAAGCCCGAGGAGAAAAACCGAGCTCGGCTCCGAGCCCCGGCATCCCGGAGCGCCGTGAGCCGGAGGCCTCGGCTCTGGAGGCTGCCAGGGGCTGGGGAGCAGCGGGGAGAGCCGGGGCAGCTCGGTCCCAGCAGGGTGCTGGGCTCCTCTGGAGCCGGGGCCGAGGTGCTCAGCATCCTCCCTTACGGGGCTAGGGGGGGAGAGCCCTCTGCGGGTCCTCCCCGCAAAAAGGAGGCCTCGGAGGCGGCCTCCGCGGGGGAGTCCGTGGCCTCTGCAGGGCGGAGGAGCTGCTCCGGCCAGCGGTGCCTCGGGGCCGTGGAAATATCACCTCCCCGCAGGTATAATTCAGCCTAAGTACAGAGATAACCATCGCTGAGGCGGGGAGGGAGGCTTGTCAAGCCGCCAGGGCGTTCGGCGACTTTCTGTGATTTATTTCGGAGAAGGGAACGGCTCCGTGGGAGCCTTGCCTCGAAGTGCGCGGGGGTCCGGGGTCAAAATTTGGGGGTCCCCACCTCTGGATGGCCTCCCTGCTTCCTCCAAAGGGAGGCTGTTGCTCGTTTTTCCGGCAAGAGATGGAAAGAAAGAGCTGCCTTCCCTCGGAGAGAGCCGGGACCGCTCACCCGGGCCGAGCACGGGAGAGATATTGCATGTCACAACTCATCTAGGGCCCCGGAATCAGCGCTAACTTTCTGGTGAACAGATAACCAGAGATGGCAGATGGATGGAGATTGCACAAATGAGCCTCTAATTGACAATCAATTGTGATTAGGAGCAATAGAACATCTTTATAACACTCGATTTAAGCCGCCACCAAACAAAAGCGCCGGGCGGGCCGGGGCCCCGTCGGGAAGGGGTCCTTCATTTGTGGGGTTTGTTCCCGCAAGGGGGGCACATCGGGAAGGGGGTGCAGGGTGTGGGGTGGCCCCCCGCGGCTGTGGCTTCTTCTCCTGCAAGCACCGAGGGCGATGCGGGAATTTGGGTTCATTTACCCACCCGGGATTCCGTCCCCGTGGGGATTGTCCCTGCTCGGGCCACCGGGAGGGAAGGTTTAATCGCAATTAAGATAAAAATCTGCTGAGGTCTGCCGACCCCAGAGATAAGAAATATCCCCACTGCCCCCCACCCTCCAAAATAATAATAATAATAATTAAAAAAAAAAAAAAAAGTACAAATGCAGGTGACTTCGGCAGCATATCTGATGAAGACAAGCCCTTGGCATCTACCTAACCCACCGTCTCCTTTTCTTAAATAATATCCCAGATCTGCGGGCAGAAGCACTGGGAGGAAAAATTATCCGAAACAAAAGAGCCGGTGGGAGACGCGGCCGGAGGAGGAGAGAGAGAAAGAGGAGCTGCAAACAAACAAACCACCAAAGGAGCCCACAAACAAACCGGCAGACGTGTGGACACGCAGATTAAAACTTGGCTCTGGCTGGATGTTCGCGGCAGCCCCACCGGTAAGGTCAGGAAAAGGGGGAGAGGTAATTACCTACACATGATCAGAGATTATACATACCATTTCAAGCCAGGAGGTGATTTATAATTTAAAGATAAAGCATAATAAAGTCATAAAAGGGAAAGGACACTGTTGTGGTGTCTGATTGAAATCTAAGGGCTGCTGTATAATATATGAGCGGGGGCTGTTGTGGGCTCCCGCTCAGCGGGACTCCCCTGGGCCCAGCCCGCTGATGGACTAATCATGTCCAAGCCCTACCAAAATTACAAGCTGATTGTTTTACCCATTATTTCTCCCAACTTTTAATTTCTGCTTTCTAAAGGATCATTGCCCGCGGTAATTGCAAAGGACCTGTCCTTGTATGTGTCACCAGCCTCAAAGACAAAAAAAAATCTAATTTTCCTTTTATGCTTTCTCTATTTTCCTTAACACCCCCCCCCCTTTTTTTTTCCTTTTTTTTTTTTTTTTTTTTTTTTTTTTTTTTCCTGGCAGCTAATTCACACTGAGTAGCGAGTGGAGCGTCCAAAACAAGAATGAAATTGATATGATCGAAGCACACCCGGCTACAACACGCAGGGGAAGGAAATTAGGTAGGAGAAGAAATTCGCCTTTTGCAATTCGCAGCTAATTCGTATTCCCATTGCTTCATTTTCCGTAATTAAACCCTCTTTTAATAAGAGAGGGATTTTCTTTTTGTTTTCTGGAAGTGGAACTTAGCTCTGGCTGTGGCTCTCCTCCTGCAGGGAGGGAGCACACCTTTTCTCCCGGTTACTCGGAATTTATCGATCGCCTTGCTTTGCCTTGCGCCGTTTTAACGTATTAATTTTCTCCCCGCGGTTTCCTGACACTTACATTTGATGTTTAATTTTAATTAATTAGCTAAAGGAGAGAGAGAGGGAGGAGAGCGTGTGAGGGTGCGTGTCCGCGAACACAAGCCCTGCTCCAGCCACTAAACCATAATTTTCTCCTTTTGTTCTAATTTAATAAAAGCAGCAGGGAAGGGAAACAGGTGCTGGGGGCTGACACCTCGGACCCCCCCGCCCCCCACGCACACACAATCCCCTTTGATCACCTAACTTCTCTGCCAGGGATGGAAGCCCTCAAGTTCTCATTTCGCCCCTATGATATCTTCTTGATATTGATCCCGCAATTATTTAAAAGAAAGCGTCATCTCCTCCCACTTCGCCAAATAAGGCTATTTAGATGCTTTCCAGATGAGTGGAGGTGTGCTGAAACAGAGCTGACAGCGAAGTATATCACGGCCAGCACCATCCTTCATTCGCTCTCTCCCTCTGCCCCCCTTCCTCCCCCCCCGGCGCACACTTTCACCGTGCCTCTCTCTCTCTCCCAGCGATGAAGATTGCAGACTATTACGGGCGAGGGATTAATTTGTAGCCAATTACGAGCCGGTGCTAAATATGAATGCATAAATAAGAGCCAGCCTTGCCTCCGTGTGTGTGCAGGAGGAGGAGGAGGAGGGAGGGAAGGAGAGAAGGGGGGGGGCTGGAGTGCCTGGGCAGCCCGGTGAGGATGATGAGAAGGAAGAAGGAGCAGCAGAGCGGAGGCTCGGAGCCCAGCATCACCTTGTGAGTCCCGGCCTCCCCGGCTGGCCTCGGAGCAGCCCCGGGGAGCTGCCGGAGCGGGGCCGGGGAGGAGTTTCCAGCTCAACTTCGCCGGAGGAAGGAGGAGGAGGAGGAGGTGGGGGGGGGGAGGAAAAAAAAAAAAATAGAGGAGGGGAAGGGGGGAGGGTGGGGGGGAGAAGTTGCAACAGAGAGGGGCTCTGCAAAGAGTCATGAACGTGAGCAGAGACAAGGTGGGTGACATCTCCATCCCGGCAGCGGCAGCCGCGGCGGTGACAGCCCCCGCAGCCTCACTTGGCATCGGCGGGGAGCCCTGCGGCTTGCCCGGGGAAGGCATGGAGAGCCACGGGGAGCAGCGGCTGTCGGCCGGCGGCGAGCTGCCCCTCTACTCCTGCCCTGGAAATAGGGACAGGCAAGGGGACGGGCAGAGCAACACCCCCGGACAAGAGGGGGCAGCGGGCGCCCTGCCCGCCGTGCACAGAACCACCTCTTTCTCCGTGCTCGACATCCTGGACCCTAACAAATTCAACAGCAAGAGGAGGCAGTGCGGGGGCTTGTACAAATCGGGGGGAGCCCAGTTCCCGCTGGGGGCGGAGGATAAGCCCGAGGACTCAGGGACGGAGCTGGCCGAGCAAAAAGCTCTCGCCGAAGATTTCGACGCGTGCAAGAAGTCCGCCGAGCTCATCAGTAAGTAGCTGGGGGTACCCCGAGCCCCTCGGGATGGGGGCAAAAGGGAGTCTGAGGAGGGGGCTAGCATGCTTTTAGGGACCCCTTTGCCTCCTTGGGAGCTCGGGGGGGACACAGTGGAGCCGTAGGAGCAGCCGGACCGGCCCCGGGGGAACCGGGCCAGGGCCCGGGGATGGGACAAGGGACCGCATCCCACTCTTGCGGTCCCAAACCCTCCTGCACCCTGCTCCCACAGCCCCCCTGAGCCCCTCCCGAGGCATTTATGACTTTTCTCTATGTTCTTCGCAGCCTTCAAAGCTGCTCTCCCCTTTCTCCTTCCCCCCTCCTCCGCGCGTTGCTCTGGGCGACAGATTCAATTTTCTCTCTCCCCTTGGCTTTTTTAGGACAAATCAGACTAATTGTGACAAAATGCTGGTTATCTCTGGAAAAACAATTAAATTCCTTCGATTACATTTAAGGTAAAATGTGCTTAGCAGCGTAAAGAGGCTGGATAATGGGGGAAATCGCCCCAGAGTGGCATGTAGGACTGCCTGGATCGATATCCTATTATCGAATTGTGCATATCTCTTTCAAGCACCTTGCAAACTCTTCCCTAACATCTAAATTATAGGGTCAAAATTCGGATAATTACTCGATTAAAACCTATTACACTTATTAGGGCTCGCTATTGATCGGGAATTGCATTCGACCCAAGCTCGAGATTGCTTTTTTCTTTCTTGGGTCCAAAATATCCCAACTTTCTCACCTCTAAACACCGCGACTCTGGGGACAGCGGAGCCCTCCCGGGAAAAGCCAGCCCCCAGGAGAAATAGCTGGGGCTGCTCCGTGCCCCGAGAGGGAGAAGGGGCTGGCGAGGGGCCGAAGATAAACTTCTCGCAAGGGGGAAAATAATTTCTCTGTCTCTGGGGCGGGAGAGGGAGGACTCCGCGCTCTCCGATCCCGAAAAAGCGTAACTCTTTCATTTAAAATCAAGCAGGAAAAAAAAAGGGCTGAAATCTCCTCCAGCCCGAGCCTCGTGAAATGTATAAGTTTTAAATTTCTAAAGCAAAAGCAGGAGCGGAGCGTTAATAGAATTCAAGAAAGATTTTTAAAAGTGGTCTCTACCTGGGGTAATTATTCGTCTAAACCCATCCGGCTTCTGTCATACTAAATAGATCTGTGCGATCAGAAAGACTGACGAGGTCAGCCTATCGCTAATCTTGCACTTTTATCTCCAGACAAGGAGAGAAATGCAACTCTATCGCTTCTCTACACCCAAATATATTTGGAGCCATCAGCAAGCAGCGCTCCGCGCACTGACAACTTTCCCAGGCGCTTCGCATGCTTCGGCCCTTCAGCCCTGACATTTAATTTCATGTAAAGCGGCAGCAGTCCCGAAGAGACCTGCGACTGCCCGAAAATCACGAAACTTAATGCCCCCATCGTAATTAACGCTAGTTCAATCGGTGCTTTAATTTAGAAGTGTTTCAAAAAGTAGCTCCGGCCGGCAAAGTGCCAACACCCCGAAATGGGAAGGATTTCTGGCAAAAGGAGAGCGAAATCAGAGATTGTCACAGGTCGCTCGTAAAACTAAGTGATAACAATAAGTTAAAACTCCGTATTTAATTGGTATTTAACATTTTCCATATACAAAATCGCACCTTCAGCGTCAATCCCCATCAGCAAATGTATTTGCGCTACATTTTTCTGTTTCAAGAAAATTTTAGTAAGCTCTTAAATTAAGCCACGGCTAGGATTTCCTGCGGTTTATTGGGGGGAAAAATTTGAACTCAAAAAATTAAACTGTTTTAACATCACCCGCACGTTCCCTGTTTGCTAGGGCGCTGGCGCTTCGCTCATCCCGGGTCCCGCAGAGTCATCTGCACGCACTTTTTATATATTGTTGTTGCAAAAAATTGTGCACAACAATTTATAGCAAGTGCTACAGGTTGGGGATGCTCGTTTTCACGCGGTGTCTGGGATCGGGGAAAAGCTGATCCCATTCCCGGGGCCGTGCGGTGGTGATTGTGCGGGTTTTGTTTGCCGATTTGAACAGCAAGCTGGAAAGATGGGATAAACTCGCGTCATTAAGGGATATTTTGGGGTGAAGAGGATTATGATAAACTTCTCTGCCTCTTTTTCTCCTAGTGAGCCAGCTGTATCTGCTGTTAGCCCAAACCAGTTCCTCCAACAAAATACACTTTTTATAAACACCCCTAATCTTATCTAGAGGCTGTCCGGCGTTAGGATGCGGACCAAGTTTGAGGTGCGATGGTTTGGGGGGGGGGGATTAAAACCAACAGAAGCGCACACGGGATGAGGGCGACAGACGAGCGGGTCGCTTGCTCTGCGCGTACCTCGGGTAACCAAAACGAGCTTGGGGGGCTTCCGGAGCTGCGGGTGCGAGCAGAGAGAAGTTGGAGAGTGCCTGAGCCAGACGGACCAAAAGGGCCGAGGTGATGGTCCTCTGCCCGAGGTGCCTCCGACCCCAGCCGGCACTTCGGGGACTAGATGAGGAGAGAATTTCTTTGCCTGCCGGTTCCCCCCGAGGTCCAGAGGAGCCGCTTTTCTCGCCGACGCTGGGTTCTTGCCGGCTTCAACACGACAGAACCGTCAGGAGAAAGTCCAACAGGCTTAAATATCGGATAATTACCTTGTTCTCCGATGGAGACCCGTTAATTGGAGCGTCCTATAAACCCAAATAAATTAAATGCCCGTTAACTAGTTTCTACATCGCGCGAAATGAGTTTAATTAAGTTTGCATCTGCTCCGCTAATCAATACGAGCATTTACTCCACTTTAGCACTTCCACCTCGCGAAGTCGGGAGAGGTCAAGCCAGGGGGAGAAAGGGTTAAAAACGCCGAAGCCAAAAAAGCCGTCGAGGCGGATATTTTTGTAGCTAAAAGCGTTAAAAAAAAAAAAAAAAAAAAAAAAAAAAAAAAGCGATGTGCCACCTCCGGGGCCCGCTGCCAAACCGGCAGTGACCGGGAGGCTCCGGGCAGGTCGTGTGTTGTCTCCCCCTCCCCGGTTCTTTCTGCATGGGGAGGTCGGATGGGGTGTGTGTGTTTTGTGGGGCCACCTTTTGGGGCCAGCTCATGAGCTGAGGGAGCTCCGAGCCCTGTCCCTTTACCCCTGGTGTAGGGTGAGGTGCCCAGGGGGAGCCGGGGGCCGTGCTGGTGGGCTGCAGAGACCTAACCCTGCCTCGTCCCTTGTTTGCAGAGGAGGACGGCGAGCTCTACAAGGCCGAGGAGTGCGACCTGGACTGCAGCAGCAGCAGCCGGCCGAGCCGCAGCCCCGACAGCGAGCTGCAGGACGACGAGGAGCTGTGCGGCGAGGAGAGCAGCACCAGCACCACCACCACCAGCACCGCCACGGGCGGCAGCGCCTCGGCGGCTCCCGGCGAGCCCGAGCCGGGTCACCACCACCACCATCACCACCAGCAGCAGCAGCAGCACGCCGAGGCCACCCCGCAGCCCCCTCCTCAACCCCAGCAGCCTCCTCCCTCGGCAGCGCCCGGCGGGGGGCAGCAGAGCCAGCAGCAGGCTAAGCCCAAGAGGAAGCGCACGGGCTCGGACTCCAAGTCGGGGAAGCCCCGGCGGGCTCGGACAGCTTTCACCTACGAGCAGCTGGTGGCGCTGGAGAACAAGTTCAAGTCCACGCGGTACCTGTCGGTGTGCGAGCGCCTCAACCTGGCGCTCTCCCTCAGCCTCACCGAGACGCAGGTGAAGATCTGGTTCCAGAACCGCCGCACCAAGTGGAAGAAGCAGAACCCCGGCGCCGACACCAGCGCGCCCACCGGCGGCGGCGGGGCGGGCGGAGGAGCGGGGGGCGGCGGTTTAGGGGGCGGCCTCAGCCCCCTCAGCCACTCGCCGCCCATGGGCAACCCGCTCTCCATGCACGGGCCCGGCAGCTACGCCGGGCATCCCGCCGGGGGGCTGGTGTGCGCCGCCCAGCTGCCCTTCTTGCCCAGCCCCGCCGTCCTCTCGCCCTTCGTGCTGGGCTCGCAGACTTATGGCGCCCCGGCTTTCTACACCCCGCACCTATAAGCCCACCGCAGTCCCCACGGAAATCCGCCTCAGGCGGCAGGGTGGGTCCGGGGAGGGGTTGTGGGGTGTGAGGGGGAAGCTCCGAGGATGGGACGGGGCTGGCCGTGAGGGGACGGAGCCGCCGTGAGGGGAGCGGCTGTGAGGGGACGGGGCCGCCATGAGGCGACGGGGCCGCCGTGACGGGACGGAGCGAGCGTGAGGGGATGATCAACGGTCAGCGGCCACCAACGGTCAACAACGGTCGCCAACGGTCACCAACGGTCTCCAACCGACGAGCTCCCAGCCCCTCCGGGCGGCTTCGTCGCCCACAACCGTTTCTACGACCCGTTTTTATACTGGGCTTTGGGGTGAGGGGGAGAGAAAGCCTCCCTCCCCCCCTGTACATAGCGGTAGATGTAAATCATCGTTACTTGTACATATATATATATACATATATATTTCCCCCACCCACGATGTCCCCCGTTGCTGTGTGTTTTTGTTTTTGTCTTTTTTTTTTTTTTTAATCATTTTTATTTTCCCCCGGTCTGGCCACTCTTAAAAAAAAAAAAAAAAAAGGACTTTAAAAAGCTTACGTACCCATTTGACTCTCAGGGTAAAACAGAGAACTATAGTCTTGTCCCTCGGCATTGTTGAGACAACAATGCGCCGTTTCCTTGCCTGATTTAACGATTTATTTTTTATTTATTAATATTTTTGCCCTCAAGCGCAGCCGCCCCCGGGGAGGGAGAGGGGGCGGCCGCCGGCCCCCTCGGTCCCCTCGGGGTGGGCTTTTTTTACCCCCTCACGTCCCGCATTTCTGTATATTTCTGGTTGTTACAAAAGTTTTAACTTTATAATTAATGTATAAGGTGCGGGAGTAACGCTCGAAAGATGATACAGAAAGCACTTTGCTAAAAAACAAAAAACAAAAAAACAAAACACTTTAACGCAATCAATAAACTTGAAGGAAACCGCGACTCTCCGTGGTGCTGTCTCGCTGATTTTCGGGAATTTGTCGGAAAAGTTCCCTCTGGAAAACAGGGGCATCTGGAGCGAGGTACCGCGTTAGGCTTTTGTTTTTCTTTTCGTTTACTCTGGAAGCACGCCGTGTGTTTCTGACACAGAAATAAACTTTGTTCTTCTAGGGGAGAGGGCATGTCCCTGCTTAGTTCCCGTGACTGCATTTTCTTAACTGCTTTTGCCGATCTTAGCGCAATATTAAGATTTTTTTTTTTTTTTCTTGTAGATAAACTTTATTTCCGCAGACGGCGAGTCTGGTATTTTGGATTTATGCACATTTAACAAAGCAGTTCTTCCCTTCAGTTCCCAGCGCTTTAAAAATAAAGCAATCTTTCCACGGCACTTCCGCTAATTATTTGGAAACTGCTTTCACAACCTTCCACAATCCTTATTTTATTTTTTCCTTAATTGCAACGCAAACAAAAGGCTAACTGCTTTGCACACCAGCAGCCCCCAGCCCGGCGGACCCCCCAGCTCCCGCCGAGGAGAAGCTCCCTGTTCCCATCTCTGCTTTGTTTTTTTCCCGTTTCTTTTGTTTTTCAGCCCAGAAACGTCGCTTTCCCGGGGTGATTTCACGAAACCAGCGTTTCCTCGAGTCATTTTAGCGGGCACGGGGACGGAGCAGCTGAACGCCTCTCTGCCCGGAGGCCCCGGCAGGCTGTGGGTATCCCCGCTCCCTTCCATCTCCCCTCCTTTAGGACCGTGCAAATGCCAGATGGCTCCCAGCAGACTCGTTTGCCTTTGCTTTAACAGATCTGAAGTGAATTTTCAGGGGGAATGCTACGAGTGCTGCTTGGAGCACGGCTCTCCGTGGGTTTTACCTGTAGGGAAAACAATCTGAACAGGGAAACGGATGCTTAGGATGCTATTCTGTGCTGTAAAACTACCCTGTTGCTGCCCAGGTTTGAGCAAACACTATGAACATTCCTGCTCTTAGCTCATTTGGGGCATGACCCAGCTTCGTATCAAAGCCTGTCTACACACAGCGAACTCCCAGCAGAAAATATTCCAGCTCCAACAGGGGGATGCTCAGAGAGTTCAGCAGATGATTTTCCTGCTCAAGTCAGTTAGCGTCCTGCCAGCGAAACCTGTTCGTGTGAGTGTTACAGCTCACAGCTGTTGGATGAAGAAGGCAGCCTGAGATTCCTAGTCATTAAACTCGATTTAACAAGGCTTCTCATATTTTACAGCAGTGCTGAAAACAAACTCACAGATATCTTTCTCAGCGTAGTTTAGGAAGTTATTGATAATTCTTGCTTGAATGTCTCATCCAGCTGATCCTCTGCTTGCAGAAGTCAATAGGAGAACTGCAGAGCTTCAGCTGCAGCACATCTTCCCCTGCACTCGGACTGTGCAGCAGTGCTGAGCATGCCGTGGGCTTGGTCTCAAGTCACAGCATGTTGCCCACAAGCAGAGGGCATTTAGTGTGAGTATGAGCAGCACCAAAGAGTGAGCTCTCAGACAGTGCTCCCTGGACTATTGCCCTGTAACCAGGCTGTATGCTTGTCAGTGAGACGCCTGATGGTATCACCACCAGGCTGTTATTCCAAAATATCCCTGGTCTGAATGTACAGCAGCCAGTGCACTAAAGGTGCTCCCACCTGCCTGAATGTCCTAACTCCATCACCCTATGTCCCTGCCTCTGGCTCTCTAAAAGAATGGAACAAGCTGTGGGCTTGATTCAGCAATATGAGGTTATCACACCACAGGAATCCCCTGAAATTGTCATAAAAGGCCCCAAACCATGCTAACCCCTAGCAGAGACCCTAGTACAGCATGAGTACAATCTACTAACTGAAAGCAAGATGATTATTTCTCCAGGGCACAAGCAGAAGGTGGTTGCTGTGGTTCATTCTGTGAGTTTTTTTTGTTTGTTTGTTTTTGCTTTTTGTTTTTTAATGACTTTATTATTCATTCATAAAACTTAGAGGATTCACAGGGCATTTGAAAGCATTTGCTAGAGGACAAACTCTTCTGAGATACACCAGGTAACACACTCAGAGTTTGATTCAATGTTTTCAGTTGAAGCCTTTGGCCTTTACCAAAGAAGACTTGGGATCATCAGCACATTTTTGAACTAATTCTCACAAAGTCAATGTTAAATCCAAGGGTGCAAGCCTGTGTAGTGAGAAATGATTCAGACACTCATTTAATCTTACCATTATCCACTGTGTTTATGATAGAATTAGATAGAAAAAGAAGGAAAATGGGTCCATTTTACTTTGTTCTGAATATTTTAACTTATACTGAACAACAAATTTCAGTAGTTTATGCTTACTGAATAAATGGCAGTAAATCTTCTTACCATTAAAGGAACAGAAAAATCACATAAATGCAGGCAGATATGTTCCAATTGATTTGGAGATATTTGAAACTACTTTAAAATATTTTGTCTCATTGCTTACACAGAACAGTCCATATTATTCCATATTAGTCCATATTATTCCAAATCATTGGAAAACAGCACTCTATATTCCACCCCCCAAAAACTGTTTTGGTGTTAATTGCAGGTTGGGCAGGATCTTCAGGTGGTTGTAGAGAGTTACGGTTTTAGGTGAATTTTTGTTTTTGGTTTATTTGTTTTTGTTTTCATACATATTGTAGACTTTTTGTTTTGGGCTGAATTCAGTCATATTTCACGTTTCTATTCTTATACTACATAAGCAAAATGTTAAAAATAAAGTTTTGTCTTTAAGAACCTAAACCATTTCCTGAAAATACACCGTGTCTGCCCTATTGGCAAATATACTTATCTATGAACTCATGTGTTACAGATACAAAGGAATGTTGCTCAAACATAGATGTATTTAATTGAAATGGTCATAGGAATGTCATTTTACAAGGTCTGGACAGTTCTGGTGTTGAGGTTCTGCTTCACAGAGTAAGCAAGAAAGTGTGGCTGTTATAGAGCCTCACAGAACAAGTAAAAGAAGATACTTATTTTTTTTTAATCATATTGTGATAAAAAACGAAGATGTGCCAGACTTTGGGATTTAAACCAAGGCACAGATCAGAGTGGACACTGAAAATGAAGGGGACAGATAAGTAAACAAATGGGATTGTAATCAGTTTATCTCACAAAGTGGGTTCACATAAACTACATTCTTCTCTATCTGGTGAACTTCTGTAAGTTTTTGTTTGTTTCTGACCACCCTGTTTTGCAACACACGGTCACACTACACAGACATCTCAGGGGGACAGAATGACAGCTGTCACAGTGCAAATAACCCTGGCGGGATGAGCTCTTTCTAGTTGTCCGATACCTTCTGGCAGAGATGTGAATTCATATAGAACAAGCTTCAAAACTATGCAGGAGGATATCAGAGCATCAGAAATCTACACAGATGAGCATAAAGGGACATTTTCCCATCCTTCCATCTGTACCATAGCTTTATTTCTTCTGCTTTGGATCCCAGAAAACTGCATAAGGGAAAGAGAAATGCAGGAAGAGAGCATTTTGGTGAGCTGCTTGTAGGGTTATTTCAGCTGGTTGTGTTGGCAGACAGCAAGCTGCATCATGAACTGCTAAACATTTGAGATTTGCAATTAAGAAAAGTCTTTGGGACTTAAACAAAAATACGATTACAAAAAAAATCAAAGATAGCCAAAAGCAGTTTCCAAGCAAGCAGAATCCTATATTACATTTCCATATACCTTTTACAGACTGTGAGGATCAGAGCAGCCCCATAATGACATAAATATAGCAAATTAATGGTGGATGCAATGCCAGCACCTTGTCATTATGCAAATTGGACTGTTGGCAGAAATGGCTATCCAGCAATCTCTTGCAAAGTAACCGGACCCCTAGTGCTGTCTATTACAGCTAAACTAATTAGCACCACATTTAAACAATTTTAATAAGCTTTTGCCTTAACCCCTTGACAGAGACAACTCCTGAAACTACCACAGAAATGTATGAGCACTTCGCCCAGCACACCAGGGACCTGCCCCCAGCACCTTCTCCTAAACTGGTTCTACATTTAGGCCCTGTACTAGTAAGTACAGAAGGCAATGGATCTGAAAGCTCCTCCATTTCAGCCACTGCTCATGGAAAGCTGCAAGGATGAGATACAAAATGTGGCTTTCCCATATCAGTGCTGTCATTTTAGGTCCACCAGCCTCAGAGGAATCTATGTTCAGAAGCTGTGCACAGCATCTGGCTTGCACAGGGCCAGGCATTGAAGTACCATGATCAGCAACAGCCGAGCTGCTAGGAAAAGTTCTACAAGGGCATGATTTCATTTCTCTCTCTGCTTGATCAGTTCTGAAGTAGAGGGAGAGGAGGGAAAGCATCAACCAGAAACCTGAGCAATTAATAGGTTTCTCTCCTTCTTATTCTTCAGAAGCAGCATCCATCTCTGGCAGCTTGAAGGGCAATAATTGTCCGATAACATTGCCCCACAGGTCACAATTTGTCCATTTGTTAGACAGACCCAGCTCTCACCAGTGTGCATTTTCTAGGGGATATGCTAAGTTTTAGGGTCTCTAGTGTCAATCCTAGCTGAAAGGATCACCAGTGCTACTGGACAGGGAAGGTCCACGCTAGTCTTGATTTAAAGTCTTGGAGCTCTTAGCTTAGGGTGCTTCCCACCCTCTTTCTTAAGTCCTTAAGCATCTGCAGAGGACTTTGTAACAGAAAGGATTGCCACCACATGAATTTAATAGATGCTCTGAGGGCTCTGGATATACCAACAGGCTCCAGTTTCTCTCTTTCTCCAGCTTTCTCTGGAATCCTCCTTGGTATCCTCAGCCCAGCCCCTGCCAGGTGTTTGAGGTCAGCACTGATGTGGCACAGCTGCAAGACCTTGGCTCAGAAGGTCATGAAACCTACTAAACTGGGAGAGCCCTGGGCTGGGGCCTTTGCCCTTTGGTTGGTTGTGGGGAAGCTGTGTTTAGATGAAGTCTTTTGCTGGAGCTGTGGAGGAGGTGTGCTTAGTTTTCTACCTTGCCTGTCCTTGCTGACTTGACTTCAGGCCTGCATTTTGGTAGATGTGGACTTTCAGGGAAGTGCTAACTGTTGGCTCTCTCTGGTTGCTATCACCAAATCTGGTTTTCTTGTTTGGGTGCTGTGGGATTGTGCCTCTTATCAGGAAGGCCACTGCCCCTTCCTGCCTTGTCACTTTCTGCTCTCACTTCTCCTTGATGCCTAGAGCCTCTGTCCTGTCTTCTACTCCTCAGTGTGCTATGGTCTGGGGTTTGTTGTGTGCTCTTAGTGCTGTAGAATTTTCCTTGGGTAGTACTTGGTGCAGGACTCTCCTTCCTGTTTCCAGACACACATTCAAATGTTATTTTCTCCAAGGAGCAGGATATTGTTTTGTTTTATTTAAATGTAGCTGTCCCAGTGTGTACTGAGGCAGAGAAATCGGTTTCCAGTATTTGCCAGAGTAATGCCCTTTTCTCATGCTGGTGCCTAGCAGGTCATCAGGACTGATCTAGCTCATAACAATCGTTACAAACAAACTCCAAGCTCTTGCCTGAATTTGTGAAGCTCAGCAATGTTTTTCATGGTAGATGCTCAGGGAATGAGAATGAGGTTCCAGTCCTCCCTTGCCCCAACCTGGGGGCTGTAGTCTAGAAGGCTCTTTTTGCCTCGTCTAGTCTCCTACACAAAGTATTTTTAGGTCCACTGTGGTTGAATTTCAGGCCCCCTGCCCCAGAAAAACAACTGATGAGAATTGCTTCCTTCTAGTTCCTTTGCATTTAGTTGCCTGTGGCTTGGGTTGTCTCCCACAGCAGGATATGTGACTTACACCTTCTGGGCTGAGAAAGGACCTGGAACTTCACCTTCATTCTGTGTGCTCCAGCACTGTAGCCGCTAAGGGCACTATGATTCCCACTGCCTCTTTAAAGAGTGATTTTCTTAAGGCCATGCATTTGGTTGGTGCTATATGTTGTGAAAATACATGTCAGATCAAACCTTCTTAAGTGCTCATATTTATTTATTTTTTCCCCTTTCCTCCTGGGTCTTATTAGGCTTAAGTGGAAAAGTCTTTCTTTCATAATTAAGAAGTCTTTTAAAGAACAATTCTAAGAGTTTTTAAGGGTTCTAATTTTCCAGTAGAAGTCTTCAACCAGATGTGGATTGTTAACATGCCTAACATCATATGGTTAGAGATAATAAAATTGCAAGGAATCGTGTAAGAGATGAATATGAGTATTTTCTATCAGTAACTTAAGAGCAATCTAATTCAGAATCTGTGTGAGTATGTGCTCTGCTCACAGACTTCATACCAGGTTTGTTCATGTCAGTACACACTCACTATGTGCTATGTATCAGAAAGCCAGAACTTTCATTCCAATCTTAAACAGCACTAAATTTAAATACGCTATACAGTTTCTTCCCTGCAAGTTTTTACTTCCCAGATGCAATCATGCTCTAAGTAGAAAAAACTGGAGAAGCCTTTGCTTTCTATTCTTGTTTTACCACTGAAACAGCACTCTTAGAAAAGGATGCCTTAGATTTGTCAGCATAGCTTGCTCCAGCTCAGAGCTATTGTGTCCTTTTAGAAATATAGAAAATTCAACCTGTACTACAGCTATTCATTGTAATAACACCCAGATGACACAAACCAAGGGTCAAATCAACCAAGGTGTTTAGGTACCTGAAAATCATATTAAGTATCTCCAGTAAGTAGGAGTATGTTATGGTACATTGCAAAGGTATTTGAGAGAGTTATGATGACAAAAAAAAAAAACACCAGAGATAATGTGAATGACAATTCCTTTTTTTTTTTTTTCCCCTGGTGCTTATAAGACAGGAGTAGGGAGGTTTCCAATAGAAAAGTCACAGACAGTTAACTAAGATGTTTGAAAGGGTGTTCAGCTAAGAATCGTGAAACCTGAAATTTCTGAGTTGAAATCTCTAAGTTGCTGTGATGCACAAAAAGGTCTGATACCTCTAAAAGGAGGATTCTATCCTTTTAAAGTTGAAAGGATTTCTGCTCAATTAAGGTATAGTGGATAATTGGTGATAGATGCTGTTCTAAGATTTTTTTTCTTCAGCAGAGTTACAGTTAGCTAGCTCAGATCTGTTGTTGGGAAACCTTAATTCTGCAAATTGCCTTTATGCATGAGAAGCAATCTAGAAGAATGTACATGTATGTGTGTGCCTTAATTAAGGAAGATGGGAGGTAAGGAAACATGCAGCTGACCCACTAGGATCAGGTTTAACTGCTGCCTTTGAATTTGGGTCCAGATAAGAAGTTTCAGTTGATAATTCTAGAACTATGTGACGCTGAGTAGCATTATAAAGGAGCATAATTACTTAAGCATACTACTCTCAGATTTCTACAATTTCCCAATCTTGTTTTTTATTTTATTATTATTTTTTTTTTTAAACAAAAAACACAAAATGGGAAAATCTGAGGTGCAGTGAAGTATACCTGTTTGCTGGAAGTTTTATAGTGCCGACACCTCATGCCCACAAAGGGATAAGTGTCACTGCACAATATAAATTCCTCTTTCTTCCTACAGACAGGAGCAAAAACATATCTTTTAAAATTAACACCTTCAGTCTATGTGCAGGCTCAAATCTCTGGGATGGTGGAATAACTATTCATGAGAGCCACTATTGTGACATGAGAGTCACTATTGTGGCTCTCATGAATATTAATTTCCAGATTCATTTGGACTGTTCTGTAAGACCAGCATCCAATGATCTACATTGCACTTAAGTGTGTCAGCTTTGCCTTTTTTTGGTGGTGTTCCTTTTTTGTTTATCTTTGCTAACAAATAAAATCAATTTAACACCTGATGCAACTGACCTGGTGATGAACATGGTTTGTTTTTGACTATGCTCTCACCTGCAGCCTTCGTTGCCAAGTTAGCTAGACAGCTAGTAGACGTGGCTCTGATTTCCAGTGTGGTAAATAACTTTGAAATTCCTGCTTAAACAGCTGCTAGCTATTTATTATCTGTTGTAGTTTAGAAGTTAAATATGTATTGGAGAAGAAATTATCTTCCAAACTGTAAAGACCTGCAAGATAAATTATCAAGAGTAAACATTGTTTTCTCAGTAGTACTTGCTCAAATCAAGAGGTACTTGGCAGAGCTGTAAATTGTTCCTTCTGACTATTGTCATAAGCTACACTAAGGATTTTATTTTAATTCTTTCAGACTCTTATGCATGAGGAAACACCTCAAATACAGGTAAGTGCCTAACCCAGTGCTGCAGAGAATCTGTTCTAGTTTGTATTGTGTTTTACTGAAAGTTAACTTTAACATTTAATTTCATATACACTACCCTCCTTCATATTCTTGATTTCCTTCACCCATAAAGCTGTATGAAACCCACATATAATACAGAATACAACTGGTCAATGTTTGTTTCACTCCACTTCAGACATGACTAGAGCCAGTAAAGCAGGTGTGAGAGATGTGACTGAGTACTCAGCCAGTAACAAGCCACACTGGATCCAGCTGCTCGATTTAGATGTGTGTGTTACTCCTCTGGAGTCAGAGGAGTCTACAGAGTTGTGGTTCTATTTGGGTGCTTAGATGTATCAGCACAGGATCCCAACAATACAAGGCAAGCAGTTCACTTGTGCAGTAAGCCACCCACGTAATTTTTTTAAAACTTCCTACTTTCACTTTGTACTGCAGCTTTATTTTTTTGGGTATCACTTAATCCCCAGCATAGTCCCCATATCTCCGTAACTTCTCATAATGAGCTTTCTAGATTGAGTTCTGAAAGATACTGGGAGAACATTTTGGGAAGACAAGAGGCAGACCAGGATTAATTTCAACAGTTCAGCTTCTACATTGGTGCCACAGCTACTGAATTTGAATTAGCTCCTGGACCTGCTGGAATCCAACTTGATTCCTTTTGCTATCAGAAGACATCAACTGAATGGCATCTTTCTTCCGATGTAAGAGGCCTTCAAAGGTACTGCAGGGGTTAGAGGGCTGCTTGATGTGGTGCTCTTTCTAGAATAGTAGGCTGAGCAAGTACTCCCTGTGTTGCCAACTCTCATTTTAAAAAAATCTAAATTGATACTGTTTCTAAGGTATCTTTCTGAAGGTGTGAAAGTCAAGACAAATTACAACACGCATGCTGACAACCAAGGTATAAATTACATGAGTCCCTTAAGAAGGAAAAAAAAAAAGCCTGACCATTTTATTCAGAGTATGTGCAAATCATAAAATAAGTTCTATTTCATGTACATATTAAGTAATTATCAACTTGTTAAATGCATTCAATGATATACCACCATATCTTTGCCAAAATTCATGTTAATTATCAAATATATTAGAAGGTGAAAATAATTTAAAAAATAACCCCAGTAAAAATACATACAGCACCATATTTTAGTTTAAAGGTGAAGGCCTGCGCTAAAGGTTTTGTGCAGTTGTAGTCTTGTTAGTCGTCTTGCCCTTTGTTTTATTACAATTTAATTCAGTGCATAGTTAAACTGGTTGGCAAACTTCTCATGCTTCCTTTGGTCCATTTGATTCATTGCTTTCACCACCCTTTTCACAGCACCTCTGAAAGAGAAACAAAGTATAAAAACAGTTATGTTGATTCTAGGCAATCTCAGAGACTGTTTATGAATGTTGGGGGAAAAATGAACTATGATTAATTGCTATCAGGCTTCTGAACACTGCACTGATGAGGCTGAACAAATTTGTCTTGTTAATCAAATTAGCTGCAGCAATACAAATAGTTTAATTCAGCAATGATTTTATTAACAGGAGTAAACAAATTGAAGTCTTTCAGTTTAATAGCTGTGCATTCCACCCTCCTAGCATTATTTCTGACAGTCACACATAACAAGTTTATTTTTTTCAAAAGCAAATAACCAATCTGTGATGAAAAAAAGTGACTAAAAGCACCTAACAGGATTTTAAAGAGCCTAGCCAACACTCAGAAACCCTTACCAAATACCACCTGCAAAATTTAGAATGTTTTTATATGGGAAGTGGTTGATGTTCAAGTATAATTCATTTAGCAACTTCCCTTCCAGAGGTTTTTAAAACCCAGTTTCATCAGCTATATGCAGAGTAATAAGGCTCTCTTGAGCACCAACTGTTTAATCCATGACCACAACACTATCTTAGGAGTACAGCAAAGACTGTCATACACTTACGTGTATATGCAGATAAATAACTTAATATTGCAGAATAGAAAGGCAGAAAAAGGAGTTCACGGTTTCAGAGGTGCAAGAAAGCAGAAGAAAGGAAGGCCACAGCAACAATGAAGAGAATGTTCTGTTGTGTGTATCTGTCCCTACAAAAGCTTATGGAAGCTGATGAGTGCAGAATGTAAATTTTCTTTACTGGACTCCAGAGTTCCACTTTTTTTTTTTTTTTTCCCCAGTGACTTTGGAAGCTTCTAGCAGGAAAGCCCAAACATCTGAGGCTGAAAGTTGCAGGTATGTTAAAATGTCACCCTGGTGCTGCTTTTCAAGAAGTTATTTCTGAACACTTCTGTAAAGGCCTGGATGTTCTGCCAGTCTGGAAGGTATAGCAGCTAAGGGCTTGATCTGAGGGACTGTGGCACTCATGGATGTGTCTCTGTCCATTTCTATACCAGAAATGCACTCTGCAAGTCCTCTCGTACCAAGTGGATGGTTTCAAGTCTAGTGCTGTTAGACTCTGTGTTGTCAGAGTCTACCTTTCTCTGCTACTTCTAGGGATGCTGCAGGGTGTCTGGTAAAATGAGGAAAAGGCATCTACCAGGTATTGTGCACTAGCCTTTTTCAGGATTGGGCCTGACACACTATTCCAGCTCTGCTCCTATGGTTACCTCTGAAAGGCAAGTTGATTTCTGTTACAGAAAACTGCTCCTTTTAATGGCTTCACTTTAAAAGCAATTTTGAAACATCTGAAGACAGAGGATACTTCTCAATAATGCTTCTAAATGGTGGGATTAAAGATTTTCTCAGCAGCAACTGTAATCAAAGACAGCATTCTGAAAAAACACCTTGGAAGTGGTCTTTTTTAACAAAATTCTACCAATAAAGTTACCAGAGTAAAGAAAATGTGGTCATGGTTTTGCACTTCAAATATTGCCTAATTGGTAGGAGAAAAGTGAGCCTTTAGCAGTGCTGAGTGGCCTTGACACTTTCATGTCATGTAGGTTTTACATTAGCACCACTGGATTGTGCGATACTGTAAATGAAATGAGATCCCACTTTGATGATCTCTGTGCAATTTCACTTAGCTGTATTGGCAGACCAGAGCCTGGGTTTATCACCTATACATTTCAAGTAATTTGGGGTTGTTATAAGGAGCCAAGGTTATCATCTTGTTTAGTGCTGCAAAGCATGAAACCTATTAAAACATGACAGGTTTGATTCCCTGTGCCTGGCACTAACATTCAAAATCATTAGCAAAAAGCACAGTAAACCAAAACCAACTTTTTCAATTTATATTGTTAAACCTGATACAAATTTCTTCTAATTGTATGCTTTATTGACTTCAGCTAGTATTGAGTAACTTGAGAATTTCACAGAAAACGTTATTTTGTAATAAAAAGCAACATGGAGTTGGCTTTGTTATTGTAACTATTACATCAGAAAAAGGGAAAATGGATTTTAAACAAATACTGTGTTTTAGATGTTGTTCAACTCACCTAGTATGCTTAGGAAATAACTTAATGATTTTTTAACTTTTCTTTTTTTTTGATTTGACAACTTTCCACTGCTTACTTTGCTTTAAATACTACTTTAACATGTGAAACTCTTTAAACACTTGCAGCTGCTTCCTGTAGGATAAAGACCAGAGTATGCTTGGACAAATCTATGTTGCAGCCACATCTAACCAAGACTAGATATAAGAAATGGCATAACAGAGCAGACATATAGTGCTATGGATGTTCTAAAATCCATTCAGCCTGGGGGCGGGGGGATTGTAAAATCCCACTTGCATCTGAGCTAGTTTACTTCCTTTAAAGTTCTCATCTGTTTACCTAAGTTACAGACACCTGTCTGAAATTTCTAAATGTCATTGAGTGTCCATCAGGATGGCATGAGAAAGCTTCCTAGAAGTAAATTCTGTTTCAGAAAGGAAAAAAAAGTAATTTCTTCTGTAGAGTAATAAAAAAAAAAATCAACAGGTTTCTACAATGCCCATATTTACTACAGATATTCAAGTTACCTCAAACTAATAATCCCCAAATAACAGTGGCTTGAAGCATTTTAGCAATGCAGGTTCATGTTTTGTACCACTGTAGATTTTGGGGTAGAGAGCTGGCTGATGACTTCTGGATTTTAAAAACTTAAGTTTTAAAACTTCATGAACTTAAACATCACATTCACAAGCCTACCATGAGAGAGGCAGGCATGTTGCAAACCACTTTGGTCCCATGCTTACAGTAGCAACCCTGTGTTACTTTACTTTTCTGCAATATTCTTGCTTCAACAGAACCACATTACTAACAAACTACCTGGACTTTCAGAACTCTTTTTACCTTGAGCTAGAAAGTTGTGTAACTATCAAGGTGAAATTGTGAGAATGTTCAGTGACCTAAATAATCAATTCATTAAACTGCATCTCAGAGAAGCCAAGCTTTCTTACAAATAAGTAACTATTGGTTACATTTTTTAAAAATAAAGGTAAGGGTGCATAAATGACCTTGGGTGCATTCATGTTTAGACTTCAGTATGTGGAAGTTATGATTATTTTATGATCGTAACGCTTCTGAGTGTTGCTGCTTTGCAGCCCAAATAGTTAGCTCCAGGCCTTCATTTAGCCAGAAAGCAACTCTTTGCACATGTGCTAGGAGGAAAGGGAGAAATATAGGAACAGCACGATCCTGAGAACAACACCATGTCTGCAAGTCTCTGGTACAGGTAGCATTCATTTCCAAACTCTTCCACTGAAAAGAGAAGAGATGTGCAGCAGGTTCCACTCCCCTGATATTAACAAGGGATGGTAAAGGTTAAGTGAAAAAGGAGCGTAGCACAAAGATCCAAATATCTTTCTTAATGCATTTCTCAGCAAAGGAGAAGAAAATGCTCTGGCAGCATGTCTGAGTAACACATGAAAAGAATCGTGGTGTGGATTGGAAAGTGGTGCATCACACCTGGCTACAAGTTTTGTATATACCAGAGTGAGGAAAAATACACAGGAGCAAAGAAGCTGAAGTGGCAGTAAAAAGTTTGGGAATGTCTCTGAACATACATCAGAGGCTTGAGGGCAACTGCCAAGGGTTTTTGACAGATGCTTTTGTTAAAGTACTGCTCAGGACAGCTCACCTTGGGCTTTCAAAAGGAAAAAAAATCCCTTCACTTTCACTTCATCTACACTACTCCAGTGTGTGTCTGGTGCCATAAGTTGTGTCACTCTGAACGCTTCATTTTCTTTTCAGATTCAGTACGTTATGCACACACAGAGTAGCATCCATCTGGTTAACAAATGATCATCCAAAGAAACCACTACAGCAATTACAGGTTTTTAAAAAGATGAGCGATGGGCCAAAAGGGAAAGCTTTCTGAATTAGTTGCAAATCAACTCCTAAGAAATAACCCTGGTCATCACTACCTGCTAGTCCCTGCCCTCCAGAGACATGAAAGGCATTTGTGCTCTGCCATTGGCAAAGAAAGCTGTTTGCTAAGCGCATGTTAATGTAGAAAGGGAAAACACTGCTGTAACAAAGAGAAACAACGATTTAGCAGACATTAGAAAAAGTAAATATCTTACTTATTGAAGACTTTCTTCTCAAGCCGTGAACGAGAAGTGTTGGCCTGCTGCTTCAGGTCTGTCAGATTTGGGTATTTTTTCCTCTTCCCTTTCTTTTTCCCTCCTTTCCCATCATTTTTAGAGGAACCAAGATCCACTCCTGTAGCTGCTTCAACTTCTCTCATGAATTCTGGATCTCGCCACTCTGTTTAAAAGAAAAAAAAACATGCACTTTGAAACTTCAAAATTAAGAAGAACGTGCAATCTCCTAAGGTAAAAGTTCTTGCCACTACCAGGCAACAACAGTCAGTGTGCTGTAAATTGCATACACAAAAGGAGGGAGGATAAGGCAATTAGTCAAAACCACAGACCTTGATGAAAAAGCCCTGCCAGGCTGGGATTGGTATCTACTAGCTGCTGTAGACAAAACCGTTCTGTATAAAGACAAGCTCTTACAGCAGCACAGTAGCAAGATTTCAAGGAAGCTATTCCATGCATGACATAAACACAGTGATCATCAGTTAAAAACTGAGCAAAGTGCCAACGAGTTAGCTGTGGTACTTACCTCCAGAAATAAATTCTGAATAAGATTAAAAAATAAAAAATACGGAATTTGTCAATTTTAGAGTAGAGCGGGGTGATGATATTTTAACATTTCTTCATCTGATATTTTAAAAGCATTCTTGAATATGACAAAAAGAACCCTGTTGGCATAAGCCCAATTTTACATTTGATAATTTTTTCAAAGTATTCCGCACTTCATCAGCTTAATTTTCTAAGTAAAACTGTTTTTTGTTTTTATTTTGACAATAGCACAAGCAAATTTCTCTCTTCACAAACTTGTTTTATGGTTTTATCAAATTCTCAATGCTTCAGAATCCAACCACCCACCGCGAGTGGAGTCTGATCACAGTTGCTACCATGGGAATAAGCATAAATGATTTAGACTGTAATTTCAAGGAAGCAGTCATCTTTCATCATTAGTATTATGTCTTGCACAGCAGAACAAGAAGAATGAAAAATAAAAGTAGAAATAAGCAAAAAATGTGTCTAAAGGACAGATATCTTCACGTAGGAAAATTGACCTATGCAAACTTAAGAAAATGGTTCCACATTTTAAACATTTTGAGCACATGGTTTGAGAGTAACACTGTCCAAATTCAGCATCAATGTCAGAATTCCTCCTTTTAATAACCACTAATTGCCAATCATTTGTCATAGAGCTTCACGTATGTCAGCCTGACTTTGCTGCCTGCAGAAACTGAAACACCAAACTTCTCTTATTTAAAATCTATGCAGATATGGGAGAATATGCGGTGCTAAATGACAATACAACTTCACTTCTGCACCAAGCTGGTCAGTGAGCATAACAAATATCAGTAACAACATTTCAAGAAGGTCAGAGGCACTTAAGAACACGGTGTTTAGGAATCCCAGAGCAATTTTCCAAGGAACAGTTAGATGTAACCTACTAGTATGATATGCGAAAGCAAAGACAGGTTAAAATCCAACACAGAAAAAAAAAATGACGAAAATGGAGTTACGTAGGAACTGAGCAGGAGATGTATAGAGGGAGAAAATAGAGCACATATACTTGATAGATCGTGAGACTTCAAGAGGTGGGTTCTTTTGGTGTCTTTTTTTTTTTTTTTTTTTTTGGAGGTGAAGGAATACAGAACAGCACAATTCAGATACAGGAACGATTAATCCAAGATTAAGGAAAACTGTCTAAACAGTTTATCTCCCAGTAATAAGAAGGCGTCACAGTTTAGGAACCCAGTGAATGGAGCAATTGTTTAAACACAACGAAAAAATGCCGGCATCCAGTAGAGATGAAATGAGCATTTGAGTAAAATGAAGGAGCAATTTAAAAGCCTTTGAGAAAAATCAATAGAATGCCAGGGAAGAGCAGCCTTTTTGAGCATTGATGGGCCCCTAAAGCTCTTCATACATTGTTACTGAGTTTAGCAGCAGGGAAAAGAAAATTACACAGTTTGCAAGGGTAGGCGGGAATCAATACTGTAGTTAGTAAAGAGATGCTATTTCACATCTGACTGGCCAGCGGCCTGCCTTCACCAGCCTGTCCTGATACCTGTTTGTTAACAAGTCACTAAGGGCTGAAAAACCAGATACTCTTCAGGGTTGACACAAAAAATAGGCACTTAATTTGCTCCTGTGTGCGAACTATTGGAAAAGGATGAACAGTGCAGATTAGCAGGTCAGCTTAATCCCTTATGATTCATTGTTTCAGGACCAAAGAGCCCAAAGCACCATTTTGTGGACATTAGCTAGGATTCAAAATTTTATACACTAAGTTGAAAAATGCTTCATAATATCAGTGACAGTGTTGTCAAAACACAAGGCCTTATCACACAAACTGTGTTACTTTTACAGAATTGTTTTCCTCTTCAACCATGTAAGGATAAAATTAACCTACCGTCCAATAGGAAAAAGACATAGGAAGAATGTTTGTGGAATTTCATTACAAAACTGATCTCCCAGTTTTAATGTTTGGCATTTTTCAAGCTGTCATCATTAGCAAATGATGTTTTCAATCATATGATCAAAGCACTTACTGTGGTTCTCTACTTGTACATTTTCCACAGCAGCACTTTGTTCAAGTCTAAGCTAAAAAAAAAAAGAAACAACAAAAAAATAACCCTCCCTCCACTCCCCAAACCATGAACCCAAACCAACCAACCAAACAAAAAAAAAAAACTTTGAAAAGGTTACTGAAAATATTATAAAATAAATATAAAAAATCCAAGGCACAGGAAGAAAAGAAACAAACAAAAAGCAGTGGATAAAAGTATTCAGTGACATCTGGTGTATATATGGCTTTAGAAACCTTGAAGGTTTTGTCCAATAAATTAAGTGTTGTAGCCTGCTCAGTATCTCCCCAGACAGCCAGGATGGACCTTTGTGTGACATCTCAGCTTAACGACGGCACTCAATAATGCAACACAGCAATGTCAACACTGGTTTGGGACTAACACACACATCCTTGTGGGCCAGAGGTGAGAAGCCTCTAACAACACCGTGCTGACACTGTAATAAAAATAAGTATTATGTCTAGCCTCGAGCAATGGCAATTTCACAGAATAAATAAAAAAATCAATATTTTTCAGCGCAAGTGATTTTTATACCAAAGTATTGGTTTCCAGTTTGAAACTAGTCCCTCAAGAACACCTCATAGCTTAATTTGGTGGGTTTAGTTTGTCATAACTGAGTTGGGAACTTTCCTTTTTAGCACAACTTCCCTGCCCCTGGCCTGTCTTCACTATATTTCCTGTATTTCCACTGTTGGTTGGAAGCCAGCTTAGAGCACTTCACTCTACTTGGAAAATGATGGAAACTGCCTGTGAACGCAGCACTTCTTGACACCTGGGGACACCAAAAGGTGTTCAGTGACTGCTGCTTTCGTGGGGTGCTGGTAATGCCCAAGCACTGTCACTTGAACCTCTATCACAGGAAACTGGCTGGATTGATTATATGTTTAAATGCACCTTTATTCATCACTGACCTTTTTGGATAACAGATCAATTACTGTTCTTTATGCACATTTTTTGTGAAAAACTCAGTACCCTCACTCATAATATACATAATTATGAAACTGGTGAGAAGTCAGCCAGAGCTTAAGAGAGAAATTACCAACTCTCTTCTTAAGGGACCATACTGCAAGGTATCAAAGTGATAAAGCCTAAGGGTAAGTTTAATTAGAATGCAGAGTACTCACCTAGACTAGTTTTAAACAGAGACAACTAACACCTGGGGAAGGCAGAGTAAATAACACCTCTGAAAACAAATCTGTTCCCTCCAGCTATACACTATGTCTTGCTGGATAGATCCCTCTCTCCCATCTTCCTTTGTAGTGCATCAACGTCCTTTTGCTTCATTCTAGATATCCTCTTGGGGATCTATGAAAATCTACCTTCTGTCTATTGCTAATGGAGTTTAATTGTACCACTGAAAAAAAGAAGTCCCTTAGTCTCCTTGGAAGTCTTCTTGCCTGTGTGTTCATTGGTTGCTGCCCTTCTCATTTCCTGCATTGCTTACCTAACAGTCCAGAGCTTTATCTCACCTAAAAATGGTACAATAATCTTGGGGAATGACAGGTCTTCCCTTCAGAGCATCCTACCTGAACGCAGTAGCCAGAATACAAGGTTCAGACTATTAGTTTAGTTGTCCATCCCCATTGTTCAAGAACAAAATAGAATATTGTGTATTAAACAGTAAACAATTAAATAGTGCAGGTTCTTTTGCTGCCTTTCTCAAGCCCATTCCAAATACTGTGTCTGCTACCAGACTGGATAAAACACCAACAGAATTCTAGGCAAGTGCTTCCCTAAGTCAGAGTACTTTGTAGCACAGCACAGAAAGAAAGCATAAGGAAGACAAGAATTCTCCTTCTAAAATACATGTAAATACAAATGAGAAGATACAAGAAAAATAAATGCCTGCATTGTGACAACAAAAACACTCTGCCAATATTTGGAGTAGTCCTAATAATATTAAAATTTCATCACATAAACTACAACTGTTAGGGACCAGCGAAGTTAGACAACTTATTTTGCCAAGGTGTGGGAATAGTTACAGTCAAGCATCTCCCAGGAAATAGGCTTAATTGCCTTCAATATACATGTTCCTTGTGATAAAGAAAATAATTTGTCCGCTTGAGAAGTGTTAGGAACATTATGAGAACTACAGAAAATAAAGAACAACGTAAAGTTAACCTTACTCTGTGTATACATTCATCCATACTTAGGAGATAAGCAAGAATCATTGCAAATGATCTGAAAATTAAAATCAACAGGAATTTAAATGAGAGAACGGAGCTAGGAGCAAAACAGAAATATGATCCAGTTCTGTGGATCTCAACCTGTGCCTTTTTAACAAAAGAATTAGGTTTTCTTCCATATAACCTCTCATTTGATGTCCAACTGTGTACTGAGATTGTTGTCCAATTGTAGACACTGTAGATACTGTAAATAATGTAATATAAATATGTAAATATATTGTAGATATTGTCAATATTTTATATAGTGTATGTAAGCACATGTAAAATAATCTTTGAAAAAAGCCCAGTATGTTTAGCTCCCACCTCTATCTAATATTTTGACATTGTTTTTAGGTGCTACGGAGACACAAACCTGGCTCAGCTGCTTGCTTCTCAAACCGCATCTTTTCTTCTCTGTCTCTGTCCTCTGCATTAACAGGAATCCCACGCTCATCCCGAGGAATTATCTTTCCGTGGAAAGGGCACTGCACAAAGAAAGGGAAAAAAAATCTCAAAACTTCGGAATAAAAAGATGTTTACACATTATCCAGCATAGCTTATGCCTGGAATCAAGTCATAAAACTGTACATCTGAACCCCAGTCCTCCTTAGAAGGCATCAGGATCCCATAAGCATCATGTGTTGAATACATTCTGAATCTCAAATAAACAATCTCTTTGTGATATGAATATTTGGTTTCAAGAGAACAGGTAGCACAACCTGTCATGTCTGGAACAAGGGTGCTCATCCTACATCATATTTGTTGTCTACATTACATCCTTATCACATAACAAACCCATCTGAAGTACTTTAGTGCATTCAGAACCTTCAATCTCAAATACAAGAAGAACAGAGATATTGAACGAAGTATTTACACAAAGGATCTCTCCTCAGTAGAGCTCATGCTTTGAGGTTGTACAGCATTTAGCTTTCATAAAATCTAATTTGTAAATAAAATCTCTTTGCCCCCCAAGCACTCATGTTTCTAAAAACTGTTAGTGTCAAATATGCTCCAAACAAGGAAAATTTTTAAGCAACAAACTGTCACTGCTTTGTACTGTAAAGTACTTAAATATAACAATAATAATAATAATATAAATATCTACAATGAATGCCAGAAATATTTCAGCGCTCTTTAAATGTCTACAACTTCATTACAGAAAGGACACTTCCTATGTGAAACACACAGCAACAGCAAACTTCTCCAGAAACAACTTTCATTCAATCCCTTGAGCCGTATTTATAGTGCAAAATTAACGTTTATAGGTATGTTTTAATGACATCCTCTCCACACAGCACATATCCAGGAAGTTATGTTACTCGGTGCCTACCTTAATCCGATCTTGTCTTTCGCACAGACTTCCATTAGGCATTGGTGCTCGACATTTATGCTTCACTGGTTCAAACTTGCCAGCAAATGTTATATATCTAGTTTTTAACATTTCAGCTATTTCGTTATTTTCCACCTCTTCCTCTACTTCACTGGGTGCCCAAAATCGATGCTCAGAAGAAAATCTGGGAAAACAATAAAAAAATGTATTTGTCTATAGAAATGTTGTGCCTTTCCTGTCCAGGCTCGCTGAGCCACCTGCATCAGACACAAGTTCAGCGTGTAGAAAGCACATAAAGGAGCCAGCATAATCCTGGGGTAAACCTGCATTTACAAGGAGGGGAAGCTTTATCAGCAAGCTAGAAAAAAAATAAAAATCTACCACTCTCTTTTAAGACTCCCTTTCTTTCTTAAGATTGCCTTATGATGATGATGTTTTTTAAAATATTACCAAAGCCTGACTAGCATCAAGTTCTTGTTTAATCTGCTCACCTTCTACCACTCTTAGCCCTAGCTGGTGACTTGGCATTGAGAGTCAGTTATCCAATACCCAGTTTCAGTGAATAATTTTGTAATTCTGTATTAATATTCTTCATAAAAAAATACTTCTACTGTGAGTCACGGAAGATAGATCAGGGAGGAAACAGCTTGATCTTAACTTGCCTGATCTTATTCCTGACAGCTGTACTCCTGTAGCAGCAGAGAAGCAGGAGCTGAAATCAGGGCATGTGGCAATATTTTGATACCCAGGAAAAGAGCAAACCCTCTGCCGAGTCTTACAGAATTTTTTTCTTCTAGGTTCCGTGGGCTGTTCTTCTATATCATATTAATAACTCTGAGAAACTTATGAGGTGTTCCTCCAGGAAATTAAGCTAGTCCATTGAAAATCTATTTTAAAATTAGAGAACCTTACCTACATTTACAGACATATATAGGCAAATAAGCTCTTCATTATTCTACTGTAAAGATTAGTACAGTGTCAAAAGACACAGGGAATGTGAAAGAAGGGAAGTAAGGATCTCATGGTGCAATTTAAGCAATGCTTTGAAAAGGCAGATTTTTGTTTGAAAAAAGATGTATGTGACAAATAAAATCTTTTCATAAGAGGCATGAGTAGGGGAACAGATGAGCAGCCAGAAGCCCAACACCTCACTCCTACTCACACCAGCTGAAAAAAAAGTGTTCGAAAAACAATCTTCCCGATAGCCAGTCTCACTGTCAACATTTTAAAATCTGACTTTCTCATACGTGCTGTTGGGAGGCATAACGTTAAATAGGTGAAGGGGAAAGACTTTTCCATTTCAGATTTTAAAAATGCAAATTCCATACACACTCCATTATTTTCTATTTTTTGTTTGTTTTTGTTTTGTTTTGTTTCTAGGCATCTCTGTAAGATAGTATGTGTGCATATAGAAAAGTTAAGAGTTGGTCAATGACTATCTTAATTTTTCAATAAATACATATTACACCCAGGGGTCACTGGTATTGTGTGCGCACAGTTACTTAAATTATCTTTGGTTAGATTGGCATATCTGCAGTTATAGACCATAAGGTTCAGAAGTGTGCCCTCTATTTTAATGGGAAGCATAAAAATAAAACAGTACAGCACAAGGCAGATAGGCAGTGAAATATGCTTGATTTTACTTATGACTTGAATAACTCATTTGCAATGTAAAATAAAGCCTTACTACCTTTTTGGCATTAGCACAGACAAATGCTTCTTAAAGCCTTGCTGAAAATCGTAACCAGTCTTTGAAGAGCTTACACCTCACCAGACAGAGCCCAAAGCTTGGAGTATCTGTGCTAAAGCACTGTTATGTATCAAATTTCACTTGTTTTCAATAATTTAAAACATATTCAGCATTTTATACAATCAAGTACTGGTGAAAAGTTTTGCCCTTGTTCCTTTCTGCAAACACTGTCTCTTTATAGTTAAATTAAGATAGAGTGAAATGTACCCAAACCAATCTAACTGATGGAATTGAGGGGGTATTATCTTAAAAATGCACTGAAAATCAGCAAATTAGGCTCATTTCCAAAGTGTGGAAATACACCTAGCTATTGTGAAGACATGAAGTGAGGAATAAAAAATTTACATGTCATCAGGCAGGGTAGACCTTGTCATGAAAATCTAAATTCCTCTGTGTCAAAATGTGGAGACGATGGTGAAGTGAACCCCTTGGTTTCACACTGAAGCACCATTTCTGTGTTGTTTTTTTTTTGTTTGCTTGTTTTTTGCACAGCATTACTCCAGCCCATATAATGATTATGGGGTTTTTATTTGATTTGTGTTGGTAAGAAAACAAACTAAGTTAAAGTAATACTGCTGAGAATATACGAATTTGATTTGCAACTCAGCCAGTCAATGATTTTTGCCTTATTCAAGCCAAGTATGGTACACACTGATACTAAGTTTCTGGTGGACTTGTATGGAATTTATACACATAGGAAAGACTTTGCAACCCAACTTTCATATAAAAATGCTAGTACTAAAAAATGGACTTTAAAAACAAACTGCCAGAAACAAGTTGTGATTGTATACCTCTAATCTATTCTCCCCAACATTCCTAGAGCTTTCCCCAAACCAGCAATGCTTCATCTCCAAGAAACACAGAACCTTCCCAGACAAAAATGGGAAGTGAGAGATTGAAATGCAAATCCTGTAACTGCCACCTCCTCTTCTGTGACTGAACAAGCATATCAATTTCCTCAGTCACCACTCTGTAAAGTCGGGAAAAATATCCATGACACCTCCCTGGTCTTTCTCCTACCTTGTCTGTTATTTATTTAGACTGTGAAGCCTCCAGCACAGGGACTGTCTATCATGGACTTGCACAGCACTTCACAGAATCAGGTACTGATTTAAATTGGACTAAGTGCTGCCATACTGCAAATAATACACAAACATGAAAAGAGCAGAAAAAATGTGCTTTGAAGTATCAAAGGACATTTAATTAGTACCACATCTTCTCAAAACAAATACCACTTTAAGGTAGAATTTCTGACTTTGATTATGGGTCCTACAACACAAAGAAAAGAAAAAAAGTAATTATCAAAAGAAATAGCAGTCACCCCACTGCATGACCTCTGAGTAAAAGTAAATCTGTGTATTTGTTTAATTTGTCTTAAAAGAAAAAGAGCATTTACTTGAGTAAAAGTAAATCTGTGTATTTGTTTAATTTGTCTTAAAAGAAAAAGAGCATTTACTTGAGAATCTTCCCAGCGCTTGGCTGATCCTGTCCCCAGTAGTGAAGATCTAACCCAAAAGGCATGAGGGGAGCTTTAGCTCTTTCCTCTTCTAGTTTTCTTCTCTTACTGTCAGGCTCTTCTGAAGCTGCTGGCTCAGTAGATGCAGACTCGCTGGAGAAAAATGATGAAAAGTCAATAGAGAACAACCACAATTACAACTTTTTCTGTTTACATTAGTTTTTCATACCACTAATATTAGTTTAGATCTAGGACTACAACTACCTTTTCAGGGTTGTCTTTTTTTTTTTTTTCCCCACACCCCAAAGGATACAGACTGTAAAATCACACAATGTAAGCATAGCACAGTGCATCATGAAGCTGAAACATTAACTTTTTAAAAATTAGCTTTAATTTTACAAATGTAAAAAAAAAATGTACACTTTTTCAAAACATATACCTGGTTATTCCAAATTCTGGAGTTCTAATGAAGTAAACCCCTTTCTCTTTCTGAGATCACATTCCAGTTTGGGAAAGCCCTCAAAACCTAGCAAAGTGTCTTCTTTCGGACAACACAGAAGTGTCTTTTTAGGAACACACCACTAAGTAGATTACTCCAGACTTATCCCCCAGAGACTCACAGATAGATGTTAAACAAGATTAGAATTTCACCAAGCTTTGAATAGGATTGACAACAAATACGTCTTTGGAATCAGTAGAACATGCCTCCAAACAGCATTGATAGATAGCTTAAGTCACTAGGAACAAGAGACTTCTGAAACTACTTTCTAACTTAGCATAGGATATGTTCTGTTTAGCTGCAAACTGAAAAATCCCCCAATAAATGGGGCTGGCTTTGTTGGTTAGGAGAGGGGATAATGTTTTATCTTTTCACAGGGGCCACTTACACAAATCAAACCTAAATCAAGTGATTAGTAAAAGAGTCCTTAAGGGCCTACTGCAATCACTAACAAACCCCCGAAGTAAAATAAATGTAACTTTAAAATGTGAACAAGATAGACTAAACCTTAGCTTGCCCAGTCCAGGAGTACTCTTCCGTATTTTTTTTGTGACTAATAAACACAAGTAAGAGCAAGAGGTTTCTACAAATCATAAGAATTAAAATGAAAATAACCTGGCATGAGGAGGTGTTAACTTCGGTAGTTTGTCTCTGATGAGTTTCAGTGTTGCAGCTGCACAGGTTGGGTCAAGTTCATCTTCATTCCCTTTCAGCTGGGCTCGGGAGCTGGCTGGAGCTGGTCCTGCTGGCGTCTTCCTCACTGGTGCTTTTGGGGGTGACTGAGGCTCTAGCCCTGCAAAAGAACCCAGTGTTGAGTTTTGCTTGAGGTTTACTTCCCCCGCCCTTAATGCTTCACAGCAGGGCCAAAGCAGCTCAGAATGCTCACTACATGCAGAAAGCTGTCTTTGCAATTTGCATTAGACATGAATCCCACTCACAGACAGAGTGGTATTTCTATCTCTGAATTTTTTCTTATTTTTGAACAGAAACATACTGAGTAACTAACTACAGCAAATCAACTTGTAAATTTTTATGACATGGTGTGACAACAAAGAGTGATCATGCTTCATCTTGGGAAGAACAAAACTTTAACAATACACATTTGCCTAAACTGTGACGATGCATTTTGTATTCAAGTTTCTAGAACGGGAACCATCACCGCACAGCACAGCTGGCACGGAAGCACACCTGGTGGAAAAACTGCGTGTGAGGCACATCCCTGTGCTTTGGTGATTCTTGGTCACCATACTCACCCTTCAGAGCTGAAACTATGAAACCAAATATTTATTTTTTCCTGTTGTTAAGAGGCACCACTGAGAATAGTTCAGTTTCAATTCCTAAATACAACCTCAAACAGAATTATCTAGGGAGCATTCTTCTTTCAGATAGTAAAACATAAAATTTGCCAAGATAAAATATCCAAGCAGCACAGCGGTACAGCCACAGGGTACTCTGAAGAGACAGTAAATGGGTGAGCGACACCTGAGGAACAAGCCCACAGTGCAAAGCATTACCAGGCACAGAAGTACAGCAGCAGCAGCTCGGTGGGCCAAGTTAATTAATTTATACAGCTCGATTAGACCATCAGCATGGACTGTAATGATGCAATTAGATAGACCAAGCAGTCAGACAGCACATGCCTCTACCAGCTGAGCTAGAGAAGCAACTCCATTAGCTGGCAGTAGTTACAAGAACTTTTCAGCCAACGACAGCTAAAATGGGAGAGATGTGATCCCCCACACTGACATAATAGCATCTTCTCCTCCAAAAAGCTTTTTCATTAAAGAATTGGCTGAAATGCCACCCACCCAAAAAATATCAACAAAAAAAATCTCAATTTCACACGACTAAAATTTTCAGCAAATATTCTCAGCTTTCTTACCAAAAGCAACCTGTGTTTACCTGACATGTTTTAGCTGTTATTAAATTGGGACTTTCCTTCCATCTCTTGCCCCCTTCTAGACAATCCTGAAGCAAGAGAGTCCCCGACCCTGAAGCTGTATCCTGACGTATTCTTGTTTGGATAATTTGTTTTGTTAGTTATTAATTGTATCACAAGATATCAACCAGAAAAGTTGATGTGGGTATCTGTGACCTGACCACTAAGCGACAAGCTGGTGACCTAGATTTTCCCCCTAGGTAAATATGAGCTGATACTTTCCAAGTACCTAAACCAGGAGGTGAGTCCTTATGCAGGGAATGACATCTCCTCCTCCTTTCTCAAGGCTCCAAGCTCAGGGCATAGAAGGAAGCCTTTGCAGCTCCCTGATTAACCCAGCCCATGGACATCCTCTCTCTGCAGGGAGCCAACAATTCCAATTCAACCTCCACAAAGCTGAAGCTCCTAATAAAGAGGGGGTAAAGAGAAGAAGACATTCAACTGGATCTGGCTTGCATATGTGTGGCCTTTCAACTTTGCTGTATACAGCAAATGGTCACTTCAGTCATTCCCAGATCTTCTGAATACAACGTCTCTCTCCAGTATGGTTTATGCTAGTCACAGCAAAGGAAAATGTTTTAAGAACAGGTGATGCAGGGCAGAGGTCAGTAACAACTGTGGCAGATGGCTTACCTTTCCTTTCAAGACAAGAGAAAGAAGCAAGCAGGACTCAGAGAAGAGGATAAAAGAGTACTAGCCACCAGCAGTCAATAAGGACTTACAGACACTCTTACTCAGCCATGCCCACATCGTCTTCTCTAATGAAAGTGAGAACGTCACATTCACCTTGTTGTCTAACTTCGATTCCTAAAGTCAACAAGCCTTTGAAGAACATCGCATTGTTTTTTCTTTTTTTTTTTAATCATTTAAAAGAGTAATCGATACATTAGAAAACAGCCTCAAAATTAGCAGAAGGACCAGTAATAACAAATTATAATTATGCATAATAGCAGGGGAATATCTAGGATATTAGATATATCTAATATCTAAGATAATAGCATAAGCAGAGGAATATCTAGGATAAATAGCAAAAGAAATGATCTCATGCAATTTATTCAGCTGTGGACTTGCCATTCAGGAGGTATAATGGTGCCCCCATAAAAGTGTTTTGTAACAGTAGTTAGTAATTCACTGAAGGGAATAACTCTGAATGTATCTATCTGGTAGGCAGGAAGGATAGGACTGCACCTCAGCTTCTCTCATTTCCACAGAAAGGGAAGAAGCCCTTCTAAGGTGCTCTGTGAAACAGAAGTGAAACAGAATTAACTTGAAGTATTTTGTTATAAATTCAAAGCATCAGGATTTAGATGAGCAAGCTTCCTTTTATGTTAGGAACAGTTACAAGCAAACAGAGCCTTTGGGGACAACAAGGTTAGCTGAGAAAAATGTGACAGACCGTACCTGTAATGCTTGGACTGTATTTGCATATTAAACATTTAGCATTTAAATGTTTTTTTGTTCTTTTTTTTTAATGACAAGAATGCCTCTCTGAAAAGAGCTGTTCAAACCAAATGTTTTGAGAGCGCTTGCGTTGTGTACCTTTTGCAAATTGCCTTTAAATAATAATAATAATAAAAAAGCAGGTATACATCTCTCACCACACCTTTATTGCTCCTTCAGAGAGAATATGTGCATATGTGACAAAAATTCTCAGAAAATCCTTGTTTTATTAAAAAAAATTCTATGATGTTTATGGAAAGCATGATTGCTCATACACTACACTGATTTTGTTTGGGGGGAGAGAGGAGGAGCACAGCAGAGACAAGCACTCAGCAACATAGAAACGAGATAAACGGACAATGTGACATTTAGATAGATAAAATCACATTCAAAAGATCAATACAGGAATTCTTAAGAGTTACAAGAAAAACTATTTTTTCCATTGATTTCTTATTTTAAACCATTAACAGAAAAATGGCTAAAAGTAAATACCTTGCTACATCACCTCTACTGTCTGTGTTGTTTTTTTTTTTAAGTTTCTGTTTATAAAATTAGTTCTTGCTAACCAGATGGAGTCACCACACAGACACAGCTATCAGAATGGCATCCAATGTCAGGGTGGGTTTTGTTTTGTTTTTTAAGACACAGGTGGGATTAAGTGTCGTTTTCAAAGTAAAATTGCTCTTAAGAATTCTGCTGCTCTGTGCGTTTTCTTTAATGCAAGTACAGTACCTGGGCTCAAATTGTTCCAATAGCAGCTGTTAGAAAGAATCATAAAAATGTTCAAATCCCCTTTTTTGTTTAAATTGACCAAATGGCACCTATTTGCCTGAAGCAATAAAGTAGACCGTGTTCACAAGACAAATCGATAAAAGGAAAGAGAGAGGCTGGGGTTTCAGCTGAAGTTAGGCTGCTGAATGCTGACATTATTGATTTTAGCTAGTTCAGCTGGCCTTGTAATTAAAATGTAAATTTGAGAAAGAGATTATGTCCTGACAGAAACGGTGGGATTAGGGGGAGATAAAAGCCCCTCAGTGAAAATTCAGAGAAAGAGCGAGCACAGGTTTCCTCAGCTGTGTGGATTTAGACGAAATCTAGCTACTTCAGATTCACTTAAGTTTAATTGAAAAAACGGAGATAGAATATAAACAAGTGCTACCGACTTCAACTTTCCTTAAAAAATACAATAATTTCTGCTTTCCATTCGTTGAATCTTAGTCAAGCCGAATGCATGTGATTTGTATTAGTACAGAAGAACTCCAAAACTGTCAAGAATATCTAGCAGTTGAGGTACAATATTTATACACTTACTCTCTACTGTTCTCATAATGAAAAAATCAGAATGCATTTTATTCAAGAGCCACAGTAAGCTTTCCTGTTAAGTAACCTTGAAAAGCTTACTTTACATGGACTTACAGACCAGAGAGTTTAGGGCAACAGCTGGGGCAGAGCTTCCGAACAGCTTCATTGTTTCAGGCCAGTTTTGCTATCTCTCACTAAGCACAACCGTGTGCATGAACACAACTACCGTCGGTGATGACGTGGTAGGAAGATGGCATTATCTCTGGTTCTGCTATCCATAAGGGATGAAACTTTGAATTATGTAAGTCACCCCTGCCAGACAGCTGATCATTATGAAACCATTACAAATTAAAGGAATATTCAGTTGGTTTTTTAATTGGGAGAATGAGAAATTTCTTATTACTAGATGCTATAAGCAAACTCTAAGAAGTCTTCATACAGGGATAAACAGGTTACAACATTTATCTTTTTTTTTTTTTTTTTTTTTTTTTTGTGGTAGGAAACTTCCTCATTAATTTGAAAATTGAGTAACAGATACAGTTTCTTATCTTACCCTTGAAAGCCACCAATCAAACTGCTGCTGCTGGGGGAGGATGCTGAAATGCCAGAGGTGGTTTCAGCAGAAGTCTCACAACACAGGGGAGCCATGCACACAACCCAAGGCAACTTACCACATGGTCAGCTGCACATTACTGTTTCTACATAAATTACACTGCTTTCAAAAAGTCGTCAAGAATTTATAACCAAAGATTTTAAACAACCAAAATCAATGCCCACAGCTGCCTTTTAACGCACGCACATTCGTTTACATTTATTGAGAAATTTTCGAGTTCTACTTTGTTAGTCCAAATTTCGAAATTCAAATCATTCAAAGAAAAAAAGGTAAGTTAGTTAACTACAAAATTCATTAACATTACATAAAGTGTTTAAGTATTTAAAGTATTTGTTTGGCTTATATTATAGATCATGCTAATTTGTTATAATGATAATTGTCATTAATTAACCCTTATTACAGATGTTTTGAAATCATAATTAAGAATCAGAATAAATCAAAGTAGCAGTATTTAGGTTAAAATCTTTCTATTCCTCACACCCTGATCTTTCAGGCTTCTTACTTATCCTTTTACAATCCCTGGCCATTGCTCAGTTCCTGCCAGGTACACTAATATCACAAACAATTCAGAAGTACAATCAGCATCCTGTACAGTCACTAATTTCTAACTTCAGAAGGCATCCCATGGATGCTGTGTCCTGTCAGATTTCCCGTGAAACTTATTTACATAGAAGGACCTTGCTTGAAAGTGAGGAAGGGCTTGCAGAATCTACTGATCAGGATGCATCAGAAGAAACATCTACAATCAATACTTCTACATGGATGTAGAAGTAGTTTATTGGAATGTTTTTTTCCATAAATATGCAATTATCTTCATTTCAAATACTGTATTATCAAAATTTTACTCAATTGTTGTCCTAAGCGTAGCTATATAGAATGTTTGTCTATATACAGATATATTCAAAATATTAATATAATGAGGTTATCTCACCTGTAAAATTGTAATTAAATACTTCTAATGTTGTAAATGCTAAGAAACATTCAGACTGTATGTCACATATCCAATTATAGCAGATCAGGACCAGGGTCCTAACTCCAGTGCTGATATTTGTTATCTACACATCTATAGTAAAACAATGCATGCTATTTCAATCATGTAACAACTTTGATTTATATTAAAGCACTTCTAGCAATATTAATATAAATCTTATTCTAAATACTGGGCTCCCATTTAGGGAAAGAAACACAACTCTATGTGAACTGCTTTTTTCAGAATTTGGGAAAGGGGATCCAAATTTCACGGATTACCAAAAGCTGAAAGTAACTAATTCTGTTTGTCCTTCCTCCTGCAAAGCCTGATTTGAGTTTTTTTCCATTAAAAAGTCCTTGTTTAGCCTAACATGAAAGAGCACAATGCTCCATGTTCTTCACCTGTAGGAAAAATTCCCTCGGGAAGTTTCCAAGGTATGGAGAACAGACAAATCAAACCAGACTAAAAAGCCATTAGGCTTTTAAAGCAGACCCCAGAAAAACTGAGAAACCATCATTTCATTTCTTCTCATTTAAATAAAAGCTTAAGTGTAATTTTTAATTTCCATTTATCCATCACATGTGTTTCTACTTAGTAATTCAACAGCCAGCAGCACCTCAGCAACTTCATTCCCAAATACTAACGCCATCAAAAACATTTCATTACAGTTGAGGTAGGACACAATCATTTGGTTAGTTTCAGTGATGCACATTTTTTGGCCTGTAGCTGATGGAAACAACTTGCTGAGCTGCTCTTCAGACATACATCTCTCCCCGAATAAACTCACCTTTTGTTTTGTATGAAACACTGCAACCTGTTGGCAACAAAAGCTGCTGTACCAAATCCACATCAATGTTCCCTTACTTGCACTGACTCATCTTGAGTTAAGTCTTACCATGAAAAACAAGCTCTCTCCTGTGGAGGCCTAGGCTTGATGTAAACCGAGCCACTTCAAAAGCCATTTCAAAATGATTTCAGTAAGTTTTGCAAATATGCCTACCACCAGGGAACCACAATCAGTCCTAATAACAGAAAACTAAACAAATTATTTTCCTGAAAGACTAGTAAGGACTGAAAACAAGTCGTTCGCTACGTATTCAGACACATTTAGATGCTGTAATTAGAGATGTGCTCAACACTAGGCGCACAGAGTTTGTGCTTTCTCCCTGTGATTTCCAGATTTTCATGCATACCATTAAAAAACATGGGATAGAGAAATACCTAACTGGAAAATCAACAGACTGTAGAAATGCAATCTGTTAGTCTATACAGTATGTGTATATATATATATATATATATATATATATAAACACACACATATTTTGTTGTTGTTATTCCCAGTACAGGCTGTTAATGGTTAGAGAAAATACCAAAGCTGTAAAAATCCCACTCCTTCAATGAGTGGCTACAACTGTGAGTTTATCCATGTTTCTAAAATGCTCAGAGAGCTGTGCTAGAATACCTTGTGTAGTCTGAAATATTCCAAGTTCTCTCATTGTAAACGCAGGTGGTGAATTCTCTACTAAGGAAATAGTTTTGTGTTTTAAGTTTGTTAAGTTGGGTTACAAGCCTTCTTTCCCGTGTTGCTATGACATTTCATACAAGAAAATAAAGGTACTTAACACACAAAAAAGACATGACCCAGACACCATCAGATTAGGAAAGGCAGTTTGGGGACATCTAACCCACAAAAGCACATCAGTCTGTGATGCGAAGAGAGAAGAATTTCTGAAATGGACAGAACTAACCCCTGGGATTTTAGAAATGCAGCATTGATCTTGATATGAAAAAAGCCCAAACAGATTTTAAGACACAATGTGAGCCACGAAAGTGGTTATCAGGGACCTAAAAACATTTTAGTATGAGGCTTAAATACAAGAAAAATAATCTGATGAACAAGATTTGAAATAACAGTTTATGTTCTTGATTGAACAGTCCTTTCCCACATAATTCTGAGTAAAGGTTGAAACTTGATAACCAGTTGACGGTTTCCATAATATTCCCAAATCAGATGGCTTTCCCATGTCACCACTTGTGAAATGACAATACCACTTCCCTGTGCCTCAAAGTGGTATCACATAAATAAATTTGTGGATGCATGCACTGAGACCCAGGCAAGAATTACGAGTCACAAGAAAATCTATTAGTACCTTGATATTACTTAATTAGAGTGGGATTTGACTTTTAGACAAACACCCACATTTAACCATTAGACACAGGTGCCTGAGCTCTCTCTGCAGCAGAGATCTATGCAATACAATCAGTGGTGTCAGGGGAGGTAACAAAGGCCCCTACATTCCCTGAGTGGAACTGCTTCCCAGACTCCATGGCCCTCTCTAAGGCACCAGCAGCAGAAGAGGGCAGTTGCTTGAGGAGGAGCTTTGGACTAGATCAGAGATTGCTCTGTTTTCACCTGGAAAAGCACCTCTCTCAAGCCTGATCACTTCCCCACGTTGTTCAGAGCTCAGCTACAGCAATGTCAGGGCAGGAAGGAATCTCTTCTCCTGGTGTCAGCTCCAAATTCTCTCTTTGGCACAAGAACCATGTCGTATGACACAGTTTCATTCTTGCCCTTATCCACCTTCAGGCTTTAAGCCAATGCAATGGACAGCTGATGAGCAAAGGCTGGAATGTGCGAAATCTCAAGTGGAAATAATGCTTTATTTTCTTTAATAGTACCTCCTCTCTCCCCAAAGCTTGCTTTTAAATAAAAAACACCTCAATTTTTAAGCAGTTAGCATACTGACCGTACAAGAGGAAGTTAATCTTCAATAGAAATAAGCAGCATTGGTGCAAAGTGCTGAAAGAACTGGAGTGATCCTATGAAAATTATCTTCACAGTGCCGTTTCTTTTTCAGCCCAGCATCTCTCTTTAACAACGAACTGCATTTACGATGGCTCTGTGGTACCACAGGACGGCTGGGCTCGTCTGTTGCAGACATCAGGTGCAAGTGTAAATAAGGATTATACAAATGGGAGGTCATTAAAAGTCTGGTAATGCTAATTTGGCATGACACCCCTAATGGGTTATATCTTCACACTTCAGTTATCTAATCACCTAAATTCTTTTAACAAATTTACATTTCATCTTATACATGGAGATTCAAATTGACTTGTTTAATTCTCCCTCCACCCAAAATGTGCCCATGCTCAGTTTATCTTACATATTAAATATCACCATCAATTTTGGGTTAATCATTATCAGCTTTATACAAATGCATGCACACACAGAGTTATTATTATACTTGTACATGGCTTCATGCGTATGCATACAAAACCTGCCATCTTTATCTTTTCCTTTTCACTAAGTTTTCAAATCTCAGAAGAACCAAAAATGGATGTATGTGTTAATTGGAAACAGCATCTGAGCATGAAAAGTTGCACCTTGTTGGTAGGATACTTCCATTTTCCTAAGAGAAGTGAAAGGCAGTAAGTGACTTTTATATCAAGAATCTAGATGTCACATTCCAATCCTGTTCCATGGTCAAGTTTTACATCTTTTTTTTCCTGCTTAGTATAAAAAGTTAATTTGAGAAGTTGTTCGCTTTTCCTGGTTTGTTCAGGTGAAGTAACACAAGAAAAAATGCTTTAAATTGTTCACACCTTCTACACAGCACTGAGAATATATTTTACATGGAAGGTTTAATGTTGCAGTTAAGATATTCTGCTTGCACAGATTTTCGTTTTCTTAGCTAGGCCTCCTCATGAACTGAACGTGAACTAATGAAATGCAGCAAAAACCCAGTAGGATTACATTAAGATAAATCTAAAGTCACCGCTATGATAACTGCTCTTGCACATGGAATAAAGAACCATATTTAATTAGAGAGGTGGCCATCTAACACAGCCAGCTCTCCATGGTAACATGCTACTTTGAAATCAATAAATTCTTGTGCAATACGGTAATTCACCTTTCTAAACAAAAATGTGCCAAAGGGATGCTTACTTTGCTTTTGCTCATTAAAAATATATACACAAGTGAGTCCAGTAGAGCAAATACTGTTCCTGATTTTACTCATGCAGACCTGAAGTAATTACAAAGAAGTCAGTTGATTTATGTAACACTTATATACTGGCTTCTCAAACAGATTTTGAACTAGTAACTGATAGTTAAGTGCTTTCTTGGACCAACTTAAGCATGGAAAGATGGAAGAAAGGACATGCATAAAAAGACTGCCTGAACAGATACTCTTTCCTGAACTGGGAGTGTAGGTAGTAACTTTAAACGACAGCAAGAAAACCTGAATGCCTTCAGGAATATCAAGAACAGTTCATTTCTTTCAAAATGCTGTTTTTAACAAACATCAAATAAAGACCAAGTGTGACCATTAGCTCCCATAAATGTATGCATACAAAATGAGAGAGGTGTAATTTCTTGATTGGCTTCTTCACTATAAGGCACGTTCCTATCAGCAAGAGTTTAAAAACAAAATGAGAATTTCTTAATTCATTTTATAGAGATTTTTAAAATATCCTCGAATAGACAGAGTACTACTGGCACAGTAGACCAGACTAAGTTATCGTAGACTTGTTCTTTTATCCTTTTCCATGATCAGGATTAAAAATGACAGCTAAGTGTTGTATTAGTGCCATACAAAGGGTGGTAAGATACTTTATTTTTTTCAGTGTGTGTCCGTGAGAAAGACAGGAGAGGGAAGGGAGAGAAGGAAAAGAGCACATTTCACTCCCAGTAGAAGTTAACAAGTAATAAAGAGAAACTTCATGTCGGGACTCATCAGGCTCCTGTTAATGACACAAAAATCAGGTTCCAGTGCCCAGAACTATTAAGGACCATAGCTATCTTAATAACCAACCTCATTTGCTCCTTTATTTACTATCACCACCAACATTTTGTTTTGCTCTCGTTAGCTATGTATGCATAAGAAACGTTCCACAGCTACCCAGAAGGCAGCTCTCCCTTTCTTCCATTATATTCTTTTTTTGCAAGTGCCACTGTTAGCAATAATTAGAATTTACTCAGTGTTTATTGCGGGACAGAGACAGGTGGGATAGCCAACACATGCTTCTACCATTTTATTAAAATCTAACATTTTTTCCATGAACAAAGGAAGAAAAGCTGCTCAGTTCCCAAGTGTCCTTGTATCCTCAGCCCTTCACCACGGTTTTCTGTTCATTACTAATGAATACACCCCATCCCCATCTCACTTTCCAACCTCACCGCTGTCTCAATACTCCCTGTTGCACTTCACCTTCCCCAGCCTGTGGCTGGACAAAGTACCTGCCCTCCAACTGTTTCAAGCCATGCGTGTGCTAAGAGTCAAGCCAAATGACACTGCAGGTGGGGAAAACCAACAGGAGTGCAGTCTGATCAATGCAGGCCTTATGTCCAAGGGTGCCAAGGTGTCCTCACAGGTTAAGTCCAGATGGTTTGCGGCAGACTGAGGCCCTAGCAGGGCCCAGCAGATCAGGAGATGTCCCTGAGCTGACCCCAGCCAATACAGGTTATCACCGCCAAACATCTTTCACTGTCTGTAGCCAAAACTGGTAGCAGAAGACAGTTAAAAGGTCACCTGAGCAGCAGCATCTTGGGTTTACACAGGCACACCTCTTTGTTTTATAAAAAAAGAGGAATTTGGCTCATAGAGATAATAACTCCAGCCTGAATTTTATGATGCAAACCACAGGTAAGTTACACATAAAGATGAATGGGATCAAAAAAGGCAACACAGCAGCAGCCTTACACAAACATCTGTGGAGAAATGTAGGCACAAGGAACTTACTAGAATGTCTAACGTTTTTTAACTTCTATGTAATAGCAGCTACCCCCTCCTCTCCTCTGAACTGAAATCTTCTGACTCTTAAAATACACAATGCTATACAGAGCTGCAAAGCTGCAGACACTTAATAAGCTAGATGGACAAAGGACAAGGAGCAACACACTGAGATTTAATTATTTGAGATGAACTTTCTTCAGAAACTCCCCTCTCAATTTCACAGAAATACAAGTATACTTGTTTAAAAAAAAAAAAAAAAAAGAAAAAAAAAAAAGAAATCTTTAGACTGCATTAAAAGAAGGCTTGCTTCATTTAAAGGAAGCAGACAAGACCAAGATTATATTTTGTCATCTGGTATGTGCTCAGTGGCTATAATTCTGTACTTGAAGGTTGAGATCCTTTCCTTATCTTGTGATAGCAACACCCAACAACAAAAAAAAAAGCCTATTTTGCGAGCTGTAAGTTGGCTACCCCACGGGAAGAAGCAGCTGCACATCTCCAACTGCTTTTAATACTACTAATTGAGACAAAACTTTACCCCATCTCGCCAGACTGTTACAAATATTTCTAATATTCAGGCTTGTTTATAGCTTCACTTTGCAATCCCTTTGCTCCCTACGTTTAGCACACATATAAGCACACACAGTGCTGCTTCTGGCTCTAAACTCCAGTGGAACATGATGGAATGAAATAAGCTTCTAGTCTCAGTTGCTCTTGCTCCTAGAAAGTATTTGTTTATCTAGAGCCAATCACTGCTCCCCTATCTATGTAATGACTTCCTCATAGCAGCCAGAGAGATTACCCACACCACTGATCACTTTATTACTTCATAATGGCTGTTTATTTACTTTAGTGCAGCAGTAACATGCAGGGATAAAGCTTTTCACAGCTGGGCAAACTCACCATATTCCTTACGCAGGTGGTCTGGAATGTGGGGCTCATAACCTTCCTTCTCAGGGACCTCCACAAATTCATCTTCGTCATCATCGTCATCATCATCTGAGGCTTTCATCTACAGATTTTTTTTTTTAAATGTGAAGACAGCTTATTATTTCTCTTCACACTGCAAATATTTAACAGACATTGTGATAGCTCTACTCAAAAGTATTTTTGTGTCAAATACTTTTTTGTGTCAATACTTTTGTGTCAAAAGTATTTCCCTAATTATGTATTTAATCTTTGTCTAAGATTAGAACTTTGCTTAACATTTTATCTCTAAAGCCATCCTCTATCCTAAGGGCTTCTTTAAAGATTACAACAGATGCTGTTGGTTAAGTCTGAGAAAGCACGAAGCTATAAATAAAACCAAAAAGATCTTAAAATAACGTCAAGATTTTGGCTTAATGAGCAAATTACAGCCTTCTCTCTTCTCCTTTGGTTGATTTTACTCATTCAGCTGCACCCAAATAGTCTGTGGCATGGTAGTATCGAAAAGCTAAAGGGCTCATAAGCAGTGCAGGCAAACAGGACAGGAAAAATAGACCAGTAGGCTAAAGTAGGAATATTCAGATCAAAGTAAGACTATTCAGTAAAAATATTCAGATCAAAAACTATTCAGATGTGTCTGCATACAACAGCGTTTCATTGTGTTTCTTCATAGCAGCACTAAAAATACTTTGACGTATTCATTTCTTCCCTAATTCATCAAAACCTAACCATTCATGCCAACAGACTGCACAAATTACTACCTACAAGGCCAGCAAAACAGGATTTTTCAATTGTGAACTTCGCCTATATCACACTCCAAAATGGAACCCCTATGAGTACCTGAAATATAAAAACGGAGTTCTTACCAATTAACGGGGTCAATTAATAACCTAAGTGACCTCCCATATTTCATTTCAGCCAGCCACTACTGTACACATGCCAGCAAGCCTCTACATTATTTTCTAAGCTGGTTTCATACCTGAAAGTGAATTCTTTTCTCTATAGTACGCGTAAACTTCAAGAATCTGTGCCACCCAAACATGGCCTGTGCTATCACAACTACAAAACAGCAAACGCCTACTACTCTAAAAGGCAGCAGTGCTAAAGGTTTATGCTCTGTTGTGTTTGTCCACCTCAGGAATCACTTAATTCTTAACAACAACATGATTAGCACACTCCTGTATGTTTTCCATGCACTTTTATAAGTCTATGAAACAATAAGGGGATATCATCTAAAAGCAACCTTACCACAGAGCTATTGTATTTCCCCCCTCCCCCAACTTCACTGCAATAGATAAGGAATGGCATCATTTTTTGTATTTTCAGCTATGGTCTTTACTTCTCCTGCTGCACCTGACTTACGTTGATATTCGTATCAACTGCTCATTGTACAAGCATGGGAGGATACTGCAGGTTTTGCCTGCAGCAGAATTTTCCCAATTTATTTCACTACTCTAATCGTGTGTCACAGCTGCACAGCTGAGTTCCTTTAAATCATACATATACTCTGAAGCCAAAAAAAAAATATATAGAAACCAATCTTGGGATATTGAACATAGTTAAAAATAAATAACAAAACAGCATTTCTTTTTGGTCAGTATTACTTGCAAGCTGAATTGAAACTCATTTCTAATAAGCAACATTAATTGATATTAATATACACTTAGAATGAAAGGATGGCACAAGTTGAAAGTATGATTCTTCCCTTCGTTTAAAAAATGACTTTAGGAAAACAGTAGCTGCAAGTTAAAAAAAATATCTCTATATATTTTTACTTTCTTGAAGAACTGAGTAGATTTACTAGGTGCGTCCTTGCAAGAGAATATGTAATTAGTCTTTATCTTAAAATAAAGTCCTAGCATAACCACATTTGGAAGTATCCTGCTTTCAGGCTCCAACTAGCATGGCCAACCAAGAGAGATGCCTGCTGAACCTGACCTCCACAGCAGAAATCAAAACAGAGTTCTAATGACAAGTCAAATACTCTACCACTAAAACTTGCAAAGGCACTAGATGTGAAGGAAGCCTATTCGTGTTAAACTGCAACCTTTAGAAGACCTTCCTGATGGCCTTTAGAAAGAAAAACACCATAAAGTTTTGTATTCCGCGTAATGGCAGAGGGCTAGAGACTGAAGAGAAGTTTGTTCATATTTTGATTTCAAAATTCTGCTGGTGTTGTCATCTGCTTTTTAACTGTCAGGGGCAATCGAATTACATTTGGAAATAAGACATGCCTATTTCTCCAGCTAGGAGCACGCCAACATCATACTTTCCATACTCCATTTCTCATTTAGCTACCAGAAAAGACTACACCAAGCTAAAACTTGCCATGGATGATCTTAGTCTACAGCTTTGTTCCATAACGTAAAAGCAGACTAACTTTCACATTATAAAACAGGGTAAGTAAGATCAGCGTATTCCTATAGTTTTTACTCAGTAGTCTGTTCACAACTAAACAGCAACAAGTTTAAGGAATTGAGGAATAATGTCAAACTGGTAAGAAAACTCAGTTCAGACTGATTATTTAACGTAAATCTTCAAATTATACCTGAAGTATCAATGGGTATAACACAAGCACTCACGTGTGCGACAATCTGAGAAGTCTACGAAGAATCCAAATGATTATCTTTAGCTGAAATTTCCTTTCATTTTTTTCACATGCCACTGGAGGCACATGGCTCTCTGTATATTAAAATACTAAAACTAAGCAGGCCTCAACGTGAAAACTGAAGCAGCAGCAACTTTACTGTATTACCTGCACAGTCTGAAACTTTAAAGCACGTGCCCAGGCTGACGGAGAAAAGGCATAATCAGATGCAAATTCACTTTGTTTAGGTACAATCCATGAACTGTGCATTCAAGTAGTATAGAAAACATTAATCATGGGAAACTGTAATTTTTGTTATCAGTCTAACACTAATCAAAAGGGAAACCTGTCACTACCGCTGACCTGTGAAACGTCCCAATTATACTCTTCGGAAATGACAGGAGCACTTAACTTCCTCACTGAGTAAATGACGACGATCAATCAAGTTTGAATAACAATGAGCCACGGAGCTGAAAATTATTTTTTGTATAGAATCTACCCAGGAATTTATGAAAGGTGAAAAGCAACCCAAGGTTTTAGGGGCATTATGGCTTTCAGCTAGTGCACTGCATATCAAACACTAAACAGAATTTATGTGTTTTAATTTTCTAAAAGGTAGATGTGGACTTGGTGCTACAATGCATAACATATAATGCCAGATATTAAATATGGGGGTCATTTTCATAAAATATTATGCTTATTGTTCACATCCTTGAATTTCACTGGGGTCTTCTATTAAATTTAGATTTCCTGTAAAAAAAAAAAAAAAATTAACTGCTTAGCTAACTATCGGGAATTAAGCCCCCTTTTTTTTCTTCAAATAGACATAAATCTTTATTTTGATAACACCTTTAACAAGATAAATAAGTTATCTTCTTGCTCTCAAATATGAAGATCACCACTGGTAGAAATTCAAGTTGCACAGTAGCTAGCTATATCTCAATTTATTTCACTCCAGTGAAATAAAACACTTTATAAGAGCCATCCAATTTATGTTGTTTTGTTCCATTCCCTTTCCACAGAAAGGAGGAGAGCTTATGGGCAACGTTATTAGACAGAAAAGTTTTTTGTTTGTTTGTTCTGTTGTTGTTGTTTTTTCCAATTCCACTTTTCAAACATGAAGAAAGTTCCAAAGCAAACTCTACAGATGTCATATAAAAGTTTAGCCACCTGTTATTTACTTTTCCACTACAGGTGAACTTTTTAAATCGTTTAAAAAACAAAAACAAAAAACTATCAACAGTTACTCAGAAGAAATAAACATTTAAGACCATATTTTTAGTGGCAGAATTAGTAAATTGCAATCGATACAAGGGAAGTCACCAACACGGCTTGGCAGTTTTAGAGAAACATTAACTACTTTCTCTCTCCCACGAGAGGATGGTCATCCAATGGAAGACCAAACAGAGCCCCCAGACACCTGTACCACCACTGCTCATCAAGTCTGATGGAAAGGGGAAGTTTCCTGGTTCCCTGTTAATCTGCTCTACAACAACAGTGACATTCACTTGTAACTAAATGAATCATGCTTCCACAAAAATATACTTTTTTTTTTTTTCTCTTCAACTGGTAACATTCCTGACTAGGTATCTCACTGTCGAAGGAAACAGGATTTAGCTAGACAGGTTCCAGATTTTTGGGCTGTACTTATTTGCAGATGAGAATACTGGAAAAAAATAAAATTACAGAAAACATACATGCATTGTTTTCATTGTAATCAGTTAGAATACTGTCTCCTCAATTCTCTTAACTTTCATTAAAACCTTAAAATAGTGCTGACTTCTCTGGCTAGACAAATGCTATCAAACCATTTGCTCCCTAACTCATTAAAAAACTTGAAAATCAACAGATGTTTCCTTCCCGATCTCCATCTTAAAAAAGAATAATACTGAAAACAGATACGACATGCCAGCAGAAATGCAATCGTATCTTCTGCTTTGGAGTCATCACTCCAAGAGCCTCCAGCTGTCAGCGTAGCTCAGTGCGACCACAGATCCAGTTAAATGCCTTGCTCATCCATCCCATTTTGTAATAAATACAAATAAATAAATAAATAAACAAACCTCCATCAACTATGCAACACTTAGAAAGATGTAAAGGAAAGCCTTTGGTCCTCTTCCCAGTCTTATACAAATTGACTGCTACATTCTGTTAAGAGGATTTAAAAACCTGAGCTTCTGCAATCATAATTAAAGCAAGCAATAAAATGACTGAAACATACAATGCAATCAGTTTATAGCACTAGATATACGGCGTTCACTAATTATTTCAGAAAAAGAAGGAAGAGAAAAGATAGCGTACGAAGAAGTCATATCTACTTACTAAAACACCACTTGCAAACTACAGCTGGGACCATTAAATAAATTTTGCATGGTCTAATTAACTTGGTTTGCAATCTCAATTACTTTTCACCCAAGAAATCACTTTTGTTCAGTTTTATGCGTCTGTTTCCCTTTCTTAAAAAAAATGATGTAAGGCATCCTCAGACAAGTGAACTCTAAACTTCATTTGTCTTTCACCAGGCTTGATGGCTATGCATTTAAAAACCCATTCTATCTTATAAACTAAAAATTAAATGTACTCAGCTGTGATGGTCGTCATTGCATCTGCTATTTATATGCTAATACCCTCACTGGAAGATCTTGCAAATTATTCCACCATGCCAATATCTCATGTGCACCTACTCAAAGCCAACTAAATATTTTTCTAGAGGCAGAAGATTTCTGGTTAGGGAACCAGGATATTTATCACCACAGAACCCAGCTAAAGGGGCAACCTTAAGTGAATACATTTTTTATTCAGCCACAACACTAAACACAGTTCAGTCATCTTCTGTGAAATTTGGGAATGCTCTATGCAGTCACACACTGACTGGGGAAAAAGAATTTCTTCAGTACCAGTAATAGGAACTGCATAGTCAAACAATGTATCTTACAGGGAAGGATTTCAAAGGTCCTCCTTTTCTTTCCTTTTATATTATTCAACACAGGGTGAGAAGTAAATAAATGCTGGCACCTTGACAGATTTCAGAACTGTGCTCAAGTTTTCCTCAATGCAATACAAGCAAAACAAACTACTAGATGAGCTACATTTATAGGGACCTCCCACACACATTCCCTCCTCTCTTCTCCACGATTTGATCATAAAATCAAACTTAGATGACCACAAATTAGACACGTGATCCAGGCAAACCCCATTTTACGTTTACGAGTAAAAGTATCACCGTTCATTCTATTTATAATTGCTCAGCAGCACACAGGCTGCCGGGACAATCTCACTTCTATTAGGGAGTGCACTTTTCACACTACTTCATAATTTTCAGAAGTTAGCAGAAATAGGGCTTGAGCTGGACAAGAAAGAGTAAGTACAATGCTAATAACCAGCATATTTTGCTGCAAATTCCTTTAGCAATAAAAAACTATCCACCTATTGTCACAGTCCTAGAGATGCGAGCTTGAGGTCAACTCAGGACTTGTGTCAAAGCCTTCTCCTTTCTGTCCAGTGGTAAACAGAGCTTGGACACGTCCATTGGAAGAACAACAGTGAGGCACATTGCACAAAACCTGTACCACTCTCTAAACCTGAACAGGTAAGCAAGCTTTGGAAGGATTTTAATACAGGGCAACAAAACTTGACTCAGAAGAGACCAGGAGGTCTCAAGGCACAAGGGTTTTACAAACCTTGTTTTTTTTCTTGAAATCAATCATTTAAAATGAATCTTTGTTCAGAAGAAATGAGTATGTCCAATAGACGCCTGTGCATTTATAGTTTCACAAAGAACAACCAATAAAGTTACTCTGGAAAATGGGTGCATTTAAAAGCGTTACCTCACAAAGATATTGCAAAGCAGGTTTAGTACTTCTTTAGCAATTACTACTTCAGATACGTCCTCAGAAATACTTTGTGCTCCACTGCTTGGGCTCCTATCAACCACCAAAACCAGCAGTAGTCAGTTGCACAAATATTCTTAAGCCTTAAGAAAGTATATCAGAAAAGCAAAGAACTCTTTCATAATCCCAGCTTTCCGTAGAAGAAATAACACATTCAGGGGTACCAAAGGTCCTCAAGTCTAACAACACATTTCCTTTCCACAAGAGCTAAAAGAGAAGTCTGCTACCTTTCATTATTAAAGCTAATCAAGTTCTCCAATGTAAAAAAAGTCTCCTAAAATTTTCTGCTGATCACCTACATTTGATACCTATATTTAACATGCAGCATCGTAAGTGACTGTAGAGTGCATTAATCCCTTGAATGTTTTTGTGTAATACTTACTTAAAAAATTTACACCTCTTTTTGATGTACAGGAACGTACCTGTCAGACATGGTTACTGTACACACCTCAGGCACTACATCTTATTGCACAATCATATACATATACATACATATATATATAAACAGTACAATATTTTCTGCTGCTTTTTTCATCCAGTTTATTATTCACACTGGGAGATGAGCTAATCATATCTCACTCCATCAATTTCCAAGTCTTCTGACTAAATAAAGATTGAATTTCATAATCAGATGTGCATTACCTGAGTGTATTCAGTTATTCAAAGAGACAGCCCCACTGCTGGGCTTACTGCTTGTACAGAATTTTTTTTTCTGGATTAGGTTCCAGCAGGTTCAGGTCCCTACAGCAACAGAAGCTCTGGTGCTGGTGCAAGGGAGGTACTGGGAACCACCACAGGAGGAAACAGAGACAGGACTGCCCCTTCTGATTGCTGCTCACCAACTTTAAGCCAACCCCAAAACCACAACCAAAATATATAACCTGCTTCCCTGTTCAGCTCCCACAAGTAATACAACAGCAACCTGCACACAAAAACCCTACCTGCTAAGAAGTGGATTTGGTATCTGCATAACACACTAAAATATACCTTGTAGAATTTCATTTTTAATGTTTTGAGAATTATGGAACAGATGAAATAATTTTAAAAGGGACAAGCACAAAATAGCATTGCTCATATCTCCTGTACCTGGAAAAAAAACAAACTTCGTTTATTCTTAACTCATGGGTTATAATGAGTAAAGAAATTCTGTAAAATGCCTACATGATCTTTTATTTGTCTTAACATAAGGGGAAACGTTTGCAGGTTTGAAGACTGAGGTGTGATGAAGCCAGCAAAGCTAGAGAATGAAGAAGCCAAGTGACAGGAAATCCTGTTTAGAGTCCACGTTCAGACAGGAACATACCAGAGCAGCAATCCTGAGATGTTTCCATTCCTAAAAGCAGTAGGAGAACCCTCATTTTTGTCACCAAGTAAGAAAGCAGCTGTCATCGAGCCACTGTCACGGTTCCAGTGTTACCTTCAACAGCCCATATATGCTTCAGCTCCCTCTCCCTTCTCCTCCTTTCCTGACCAGGTATTTTTCTCTCTGGCCCTGCACGCAGGCCAGGCTGAAATTGTTCAAAGCCATTGGTTAAGGCTGCAGTGGCCATATCCATTCCTGAACCAAAAAGTTATTTTACAGTCTGATAACTCCAATGGAAACCAAATACCTGTTTCTTTTTCCTTCCACAGAGAAGCCTTTAGGTTTTCCAGTGCTTTTCAGCTAGTCTGAGTTATTTTTGAGGTGATGAACAGTATTTCTATGACCCCCTTGAAATATGTTAGGTAGTGTTTTGAATTATTTAATTCCTTTGTGGCTCAGAGGCCTATATAGGATTACAGCCAAGCTTTAGAGACTGATAAAAAAAACTCACCACTAGTCATCATCTTTATGAAATTTTAAGAAATGTGATTTTCATCACAAATGGGATATAACAAGATTCCCATTAGCACTCATTCATGCACTCGTTCACCACTGCATTTGACAGATTACCACCCATCGCTCAGAGAGATCAAACTCATGCTACTAAATCTCTGTATCCACCCCCAATGTCTACATGCCGGTGTTGTATAGTTTGAACTCACACCATAAAATCAGTAACTGAATTGCAGTTTACTTCAACGATCACATTTTTGAATGAATCTGAACTACACATTTGTTAAGTTATTCCAGATGTTGTATTTTTAACAGACAAATATGTGTCTCAGCTATATAAACCTAATTTATTGCAGACAGCAAGTCAGCAAACTATCCTGTGCGAGACACAGATAACCTTACTTATATCCCTGATGGTAGATTTTAGGCACAAAGATGTCATCGATGTGAACATATTTACTTTATTATTACTGCACTAAATTTAAATGAATTACTGTAATAAATACACTTGGTAATGTTCCAAATCTGATTTTTTTTTCTTTTTCTTTTTTTTTCTTTTTTTAAATAAACACCATCAGCTATGTGCCTCTTCTGAACTTCACATGTATATTCTATTCACCTCAATGTGCAGTTTCTCCTTGTAAGGTACAATGGATGAAAGGCAAGGAGCAAATTTATATCCACTACCTGCAGAACAGACATTGCTCGGCATTCGAAGATGAATCAAGGGAGATGACCCTTCGGCCTGGAAAACTTAAACACTTAACATAAGGGTTAACTTGATGATACAGACATCCTACTTTATTTTACACTCTATTAGAAGAGCTCCAAATTGCATTGTGCGACCTGCGAATCAGATAGGGATCAGAGGTCGTCACAGTGACAACTTTAAGAATTCATGACTAGATCTGCATAACAAGATATTTTTAATAACTTCATAACAGCAGCAGGATGCATAGCTAGTGTGAAGCATAAAATACACCACATCCAGTTCTAGAAAGTAGATCAAAACAAAGTAAAATATAACACTAGCTGATTAAACACCTGAAGGAGGAAGTAATATTTTGAGAATTAATTTTACAGTGTTTTGTTTTATGTCAGTCTTATTTCCCAGTAAGGCTTAGAAAAATAGAAAAGCCCTTTTAGCTAAAGAGGGATTTAAAAAGATGTTTCATATATATATAAATAGTTATTTTACGAGGGTGAAAATGGGGGAGAAGGAAAGAGGAATTATAAGCAAACACTCCATCTGCATGACCTACCCAATATTTTGTGTTTACTTTTACAGTTACAGTTGACCTGGCTTTTTAGACAAATATTACCTAGACCAAAAAAAATAAATTTAAATGTTGCCTGGGGTACTATTTTGATCACACAAATATTATTAAACTTTATGTATTCTGAATACATTCCATGTTAAAATGTATATAAACTGATTCAGGTGTGATACTGATATATAATAATCTTTAGGTGTATACTGTATATATTCTTTAGGGGTGATGCTGATATAATTATTAAATATTGCAAGATTTCTCTGAAGCTTTAGAAAACTTACAGTCAATTTACTATTCAACCTCGACATTAAACACTTCTGTTTTTCAAAGTGCAACTTTGTCAGGGTTTTTGTTTGTGTGCAATTTAAAGGCATCAACTGGGGAAAAGATTTCTTTTACAAAGGTGTCCCTCTTGCTCCTTGGGCAGATGTAGATTAAGGCATGGTGAGGGATCACTATGGAAAATGACTTACCCCTCAAAATCAACTTCTCTAAAATTAAGATAAAAGGAAAAAATAATGAGGATGTGAGCACAAGAAGCTGTTACACAATGCAGAAAGCTGGCAGCTGGACCTTATTCTCTACAGCTAAACGATGATGCAGAAAGAGAAAACAATACAGCCCTTGCTTTTGATCCAAGACTCAAGTGTGCCTTTTTTTAAAAAAGAAAAAAAAAAAAAAGCAGGCACTCACCTTATTAAATGAGAGACTTAAAACAGAGCTGGTTATAAAGCTACAAAATGATTAGGTAGAAATAACTCATTAACATTGATAAAATGCCAAGCTGCAGTTAAAGATATGGGAAAAAAAAATCAGCAACAGTCTAGCAGCCAAGAAATTGGTAGAGCTTTTGGCTTAATTTATTACATAGTAAAATTTCAATCTCCTTATGTATTTTAAGACTAAATTATGACCATCAAATATTTAATTTGTAACCATCATTTATAACATTTTTCTGATATTGTTCTTCCAGAAAAAATCTGAGTTGTATTGCAGCAGGGTTTGGGGCTCAGATCAGGTTCAGGACTATACGCAGAGAGCCTCCTCCAAATCTAATTATTAATGACATTATTGAATCCAGCCAGATGTTTCACATGGATAAAATTAAGTACATGTATAAATCAAGATCCAAGTGCACACTTAGATTTGACAGACGATAAGGAAAGGCGAAACAAAAAGTAATGAGGACAGTTAATGAAAAAATATATATTCCTGGCTGATAGTATAACTTGAAATTAAAAATGCAAAATGGAATAGACCTGTTAAATTATCACTCTGCTAATGACAAATAAGCAGGATGTTTCTCACATCATATTTCTTACTAGCTTCTGCCTGGTCAAGTTTTAGTCAGCCTGAGTATTACATTTTTTACTGCTTCCCAAAGGTAACTACATAAGAGATAAATGTACTTTCGGTGTACAAAATATAGCCAATGAGCTACTTTTCTATTTATAATGTGAGAACTTCAAGTATTAATCCAAATGGGTAACCCTTTACGTAAATGATGTAAATTAAATGTAGTGTGCATGATTTAAAATACAGTATATATTCGTGGTCTAAATATCTTTTAAAATTGTAAGACCATTTGCATCTAATCAGCTGCACTAAAAAAGAAGAAGAATTTTACATGTAGTATTTTAAGAAAAGGGGGCCGACATTACCAAATAAAACTATTCTTAACCAGGAAAAATATTTTTAAATGAGCATTCCAGCCAAATGCAAGTTTTTCCTACAAAAGAAAAACCTTGTGAAATAGGAATTTCTATTAAAACACCAATCTCAGCCAATAATTATAATTGTTCTTCTACAATAAATCATTTAAATAGTCAAGAACTAACGCAACGTGTCTTTAGTGTACTGCTGTTGTACCAAGTTTACCTGGAAACACAGACTGAAACGATGGCTGGCTTTGGATAAAGGTGGCATAGAGAAAAATGTTGAGCATGCAGTATGCACTCCCTCTACTGGACACTGAGATTATCCTGAACAGGCATTGAGAGAAAGGAAAGGACATGTCCAGGCATCCAGGTACCCTGAAATAAAAGCCTGTCACAGCGTCTGTACTCTTCCCTCAGACTCAAGCTACAGCTCAGATTCACAGGAAAAAAAAAAAAAAAAAAAAAAAAAAAAAAAGATTTCAAAACTCTTGTTTATATTCCAAAATACATTTCCTAGCAGAAGCTAACACCTGATTTACACCCCAAACAAACACTTCGCCATGGTAAACTTGTATAAGCACACAAAAACTCATGTGCCTTTGACCAGTACATGAGGACTGCCACTGTCTGTCCATCTCCCATCCCTATGGGAAATAACTGAGGCAGAAAAGTGCTGATAACTTCTGATCTGCTGAGGGAACAGAAGGAATGCATGGTTTGGGCAGCTGGGATGTATTAACATCTATAAAAGCTGTTGCAAAGGATTTGGTTCTAGACAGTCAAAGGCTAACCTTTGTCAGTCTTTTCCCTCTCCTCCCACAGCTCCTGAAAGGTACAAGCAGAAGGGTGTCATAATTTACTTGGGTTGGCAGGGTCTAAATGTTCCACCGAAATGACAGCTCTCCCTATCATTAAGGCTTCCTGATGGTTTAAGTACTTCATTATCATGGAGGCAAAAAGAAAGAGGTGGTTATATCACATCACTATAAACCATTTCAAGTCCAAGTGTTTCACTGCATGAACTTCTGTGCTCTCCTTCAAGTAAGTTTGCGTAACAAGAGTTCCATAAACCTACAGAAAGTTTTCCTGGAGTTTGCAAAGCAGCAGGGCTTCACATTTTCAGTAAAGATAAAGGCAATCTCCCACTAAAGCCTTCCATTCATCAATTTTCTTGATCTCAGTTTGAGGGTGGGAAAAGCCTTCCTCCCCATACACCCAAACAGAACCCTGAGAAGACATTCTAGCTCAAGTGGGGACAGAACAGAAAGAGAACAGAGAACAAATGAGATGAAAAATGCATTAGAGACCAGAGAAAGGCAGAGACTGAGCACAAAGTAAAAACAAAGTGAGGAGACTGGACAAGCCCAGGTCCCCAGCCAATTTTCCAAATCCCTATTGCTGTATTTTATATTTGCTGATAAAATAAAACCGTGTTCTCCCTGAAGGTCACGTGGTACAGTGCAATAATTACACTCCAAGAAATGAGCAAGTACACAAACGATTCACCTTTATGCTCTCTCCACCTGACAACATACGTACTTCAGACTGTGATCATTAGTTGCCAGGAAAACTGCTATTGCATCAAAATGTACAGTTATCACAGACCAGCTACAAACCAGACGATTTTCAGAGGTCCCTCTGTGCACAGAGGTCTCATTTGCTCTCTCTCTCTGTTTGCAAAATGTTCCCCTTCATTTCTAGATGTGCTCATCTCTACACACACGCAGGTCGACAGCACCCACTGACTCCACGTGCTAACAAATGACATCTCTAATGCATGAGGTCTGTCGTCAGGCTAGAATGGCTCTGAGCCAGCACCCCAAAGGACTATTAGTTCTTCTTCTCTTGGATCAAAATATACAGAGGACAGCAAAACTTTGGCCTGGCAAGAACTACAGTTTTGGTAGCACAAGGACATACAAACAGAAGCAGCAGCACATAATGAAGGCAGCAATGCTGAATTCAGGAGGAGCTGAATGTAACATTTCATACGCTGACTTAAATATTTGACAGATTGAGGTCTAATAATCACAGTCTAAGAGATTCTGTTGTTTATTTTGTTCTATCAGATTTTCATTTTACCACATTTTTAAGTTTCAACCAAGTCGTCTGACACATGATTAAAAGATAATTTAAACAGCCTCTTTCTGCAGCACAGAGCTGCATATGGTCAGGTTATAAATTAAAGTAACTCAGCACTAAAACCAAATTTGGGTATTTTCTACTGGAAAAAAAAGAATAACAATTACATACAGTTTTCATTGCGTAAGTTAAAACCTCAGTATGTATTGTTTCATTTTGAATGTATTCTTTGAAAGCATTGCTAGGCATTTTTTTTTTTTTTCCTTTGGAACTGTGGAATTTATTAGCTTTCACCCTTACATACATAGCAGTGATCAGTCTCCAGAAGTGGTAACAATACCACTTTAAACACATACACATGCATGCACGCACACACACACACAAAAATCAAGGCTTGAATGTCCTTTATATCTTGCAAGAAATATAGCAACCAATATTCCATGCAGAGGTACAGCAAATGAAGTCCTGTCAAGCAAATGGCAGGAATGACAGCAGATGTCTGGATTCCTTCATAGCTGGTTGCATAAAGGTAGCACACATATTTCACTGAGGGAAAAAAAAGCCTCTGACAAGACAGTCTAACAGTACTTTTTATTCATAGTTGGCATTTTTGACTGGTGTGGTACATCAGTAGGTGCTAAGATGATGAGCCAAATTAATCTTGATAAAGCTTCATTTGCACAAGGAAAGCAAAGTCTGCAACACTCAGTCACGGCTAAACCAGGCTACCATAGCTTAATCCAAGGTGTAACGTCTGGATCAAGGTTCCCACAGTCCAGACTTTACTCTGGACTTGACCCAAACCACTTATTTTCATGTCAAACTATACAGTAACTCTGTCTGATCACAACCAGCAGAAACAAGCATTATGCAGCTCTGCTGCTTTAGATACTCCAACAAGCCACAGACTTCTTTTTGGATTTGAATAAAGTGTTTCATCTTTCAGCCTCCCTTTATTCATGAGGTTTACCTGTTTCACAAAAAGCTGCCATAGGGAGCTAATCTTTGTGTAATATTTTGACACTTCAAACATTATATACCGACTACTTCTTTCAAGATGTCCTCAGTCGTATTACCTGCTTGCAGTAGTAAGTAAATGCTACAAAGCAGAGACACTATTTTCCTGAACTGGGAGACACTAGCATGGTTTTGCATGTTGTGAAAGAATTACGCAGCATTTACTGAGAAATATGCATCTCCGAATAAGAAGCTGAGGACGTAATAAAGTTGCACATTAGGTAACTAAGTATAAAAAATCTGAAACATTTCCCTGTCCAAAAAAATCAGTGCTGTCTCACATGGTTTTGTCTAATAACCTGTCCCCTGACATAACATAACAGGTGTTCAGTGCAACTTCCTTAAATTAAGCTGTAATCCGCTTCAGAAGTAAATCCATTAAACTTGTGTTTAATGCTTAAAGTTTGCCACACTGAAGTTTAAGTGCACTTTTTGTATACAACCTAAATGTTACTAATGGTTCTCTCTAGTAATACAGAATTTTTGAAAACTCACCACTTTTCTCTCTTTAAAGCAAATGTTCATTTCCTTGTATTTCTTCATAGCAGTCTCCAGTTTATTCTTCAGATCAATGGCACATCTCAGACGATCATCATTTATTCCTGCTCTGGTAAATAACTGCAAAGCAAAAAAATCTACATCGTTATTTATTTTTTTTTTCTAGACATCTGAGTCAAAAAACACTTGTTTTTCTTCCATCTTTAATGAAACAAATTCCTTTATCTTACAAGTGACAATTAGTGAATGCACTGCTTTTCCCATCTAGAATATAAAGCTAACAGCAACTACTAAAGACAAACAAAGAATGAAAAGAAGCTACAAACACCTCCTGAGAATGCCCTTCACTGGGCCAAATTCCATGAACGAAGCTCCTGAGCAATATCAATTGACAGAAAGGACATAGTATTTTTCTGATACAGACATGTCTCACAAAAACATGCCGAGTTTTACTTTAACATTTTGCAAAGAAGTTATTTTCTGAGATGTCTTTTTTTTTTTTTTGTAACTTAAGTGCGACTGTAGGTAGCATACCTAATGCTGAAAGCTGAGCCATGAAACAAGTTATATAGCTCCTATAGTTTCCTTCTGTCCACCCCTACTGAACCAGCAACCTTCTTTTCTATTTGCACCAATGTTTCTTCAACATTAAGTTCCTTTTTACTCACTCTCCCTTAAGCTTTAGTGCCCACTTCATCTTTTTATAGAAAGTGAAGAAATAGCTCTTCATCCCACCTGAATCCAGGACTGCACAGAAGGCAAGAACTTATTTCTGAGGAGTTTGTGAGCATCCACAACATTGTTTATTACGGCAGTATTGTCTTCATTCTCATGCACTTTTAAATCTGTTCAAAATATGAAAATAAGAGTTAGAGCATGACATTTATAGTATCCTCACTAGAGAAGTTAAAAGTAAGTAGAAGTAGATATGAACCTTTCTAAAATATTTGATATTCAATATTAATTATTCTACTATTATTATTCTATGCATTGAAATAAATCAAAAGGAAAAGATGAAAAGCTTTCAGTGCAACGTTGAGAGCTGTTAAGCCATCACAACTAAGGACTCACTAAACAAACCAAAGACAAGTGCAGTCTTACTATTTACATCACACCTTGTTCTATGTTCCCATCAATGCACTGGGACTTATTGCACCAGTTTTTGCATATTCCATATGAAATGATCCCTGTCCCCCATAGCAAAAGGCACTTGAACATCAAAGAAGCCAAGTGTGCCACTACCCAAGTACAGATGGTACTTTTCACCTCTTAGTCACTTGTAGGCTCCACAAATACCTTTCCAATTCTGTTGTCTGCAGGCACAGAAGTAGGTACCTGTCTCACTTGCTGTTTGCACTTGAAATTTCATTAGGACACTACTTGTAAGAAATTTCTCTTGGACTACCAAAACACTTTCTACCTTGAGTTTTCTAGATGCAACTCATATTAGCAAAGTTATAGAGAAAAGATAAAATCATAACCCTTAACTCTTTCAAGCAAAATTCTTACTGCTTCTTGCAAGTTGTCAGTAACAAAGAAAAGCTTAAGAAACAGTCAATTTGAGGCTTTTTAAATAAGTAGCTTATACACAGGTTATAGGGAGAAGGAAAGAAGTGAATAGTGACGCACATGGAAAAGAAAATAATACAGGTTAAACAGACTGTATTTTTTTTAAATACAGGGAACTCATTACGGGTACTACAAAGCACCATAATATGTTTTCAACAACTAGTATGAAAGTTCAATCTTAGAAGCTAATTAATAAAATCTGAAAATTCCACACGAGCATCCAAAACTAAGAATGGTTGCTAGATGACCCAGAAATGGAAAAGAACAGTAAACCAAAATGGTGTTCAGGAACCTCAAACACTTAAGTCATAGTAAAACCAAAACAACTACAGAGCACATCAAACAAAGACTGTTTCCAGCTGTTTGTGAAAAATTGTTTCAGGTACCTGTGGAGATTTCAAGGTCTAGAGTATATTTATGAGAAATAAGCCCATGGTTCCTAACAAAAGTTTCGTAATCATCATCGTGGAAAGCAAGGGCACCAGATTCAACTCCTGAGGATGTGCCTCCATCTAATTCTTTTTGTTCAGGTGTCTCCTGTTTGTCATCTAAGTCTTCATTTTTCTCAGTTCTAACACCCTGAGAAGCAGAAACGATGTCCTTGCTGCAGCACGGCTGTTCATCATCCACGAATCTGACATATGACTGGGTAACGTCTGTCTGGGAGGCCAGGGCGGGTGCAGGACTATCCTCATTAGCAGTCATTTCTTTGTGGGGTTCTGGAGTTGTGTCATTCACAGTGAACTCGAAAGGATCTGGCAACAGAAGCCGGAAACAGTTTTCCATCTCTGTCAGTGTTTCAGCAATCTCTTGGGACATTTCTATGAAGAGACAATGGTTTTAGAACACTGTTAAACAATGTGAAATGCTGATGTCTCCAGAGCAGAGACAGATCTACAAAACAAATACCGCTGCCAAATAGGTAATCCTTTATCTAGTAATCCATCATAATTTATCCATATGTATCTCTTTCCCAAGCAAAAACTGTCCTTGTGACAGAGAAGTGACAATACTATTCTTAAGCAGGAAATCTAGAATTCTACGAGTGTTCCTCCTTTCTTATCCTCCCTAAAATTCCATTGTGTAACAAAGATGACTCAAATACCTCCATAAATTTGAGGCAGAAAGACAGTACTCATAAGAGACAAATTTCTCAGTGAAGTTTGGGAGTACTCCTTGTGCAGCCATGAGTGTTACAGTTGTTTGTGGGTGCACCCATGAACATATGCTACAGCTGAAAGAGATGCTACCAATAAAACTGATTTTAGGAAGGTTAAATCTCTTGAAAATTGCACTCTCATGCATGGAAATGCTTGTAGCATGCAGGACAAATGCAGACATAAACGCATATATTGCAGAAACTGAAGCAATTTAACTAAGTAATCCTTTGTAACTGCAATTTAATACATTCTCTCTGTTCTTCTCCCATACTGCAGACATATGTTGATGTACACATAGTGCTTAGAGATTCAGCTCCCAGTTCGATGCACTGTTTAGCAGCAATATGCTACTTTTCATACACTTCCTACACTGCATCCAAGATTTCTGTGCAGACCAGAGCTCAACCTTCTGGAACACACATAATGACTGTGTACACAACATAATTAAGGTTATCAGTCAAGAAGGTGTTGAGAAGCCTGTACCTAGTCATAGACAAAGGAACTGAGCCGCCAGCTCCAAACCACTTTGTGGTATCATGGAATCGCAGAAGCAATTAGAAGGGACACATGAGGATCATTGTGCCCAACTCCATATGATGTGCCTGCTTGGGATTATGCATTCACACTTTACTGAATTACAGACCACACCTTTTCACACCTTTGTTTTAAATCTTTTCATTCAACCTGAGCTTAAAGGACTGTCACTTTATTCTTTTTATTTTATTTATTCCATGATATTCTTTAAGTAAGAGAGACAGAGGGTCAAGCCCTAACAAATGTGCTATTCCTGCACTCTGTGGTCAGCTATTATTTGGATAGCCATTCTGTTGGAACGTGTTTTACGTAATCTTACAAATGGTTCCTTTAAAAACAAATAAAAATGCCACCGAAAGAACCAAAGCACTTTACCTGCCATTTCTTTTTCAGCTCTTTTGGCTTTTTCTTTGTAAATGTTATCCAATCGTTTTTGCTTCTCCTCTTCCCTCTGCCTTTCAGCCACGGTTCTGGCATGCACATCTTGAAAATCCACCTAAGGAAATGAAGAAAAAAGTATAACATTCCTTGGAAGAAATATATAGAAAATCCATTTCCTAAGATCCTTATCTGTGTTGAAAAATCCTCTAACATCAGCAATCAGCCAGCAGCTCAGCAGCACTTCCTTTTATCTCTTCTCCTCCTGGAATCAATAACTACAGTAATTCTGAATGGAGGTTTTGCTTCTACTAATAAGGGACTGAGGAGAATCAATGGCTTTCAAAAAGGAATCATAAGGTAGAAAAACAAAGCGTTTAGTCCCACATCTAAACCGCAAAAATAACCTAGGCTGTGGGAGACCTCTGTCACAGCACTGGAGGCAGGGGTTAGGGAGTTGGGCAGGAAGGGACTACACAGGGTAAGTATTCAAGTTACATGAAAACATCACACTATTTCTACTTGTAGGAAAGGAAATTTAGGAAAACTTGTAAGCACTACTAGCACACATAGGTATCACTTACTAAACAACTTATAAGCAAGCAAAGTAGTAGAGATGATATTAAAACATGTTAAAAGAGATCACATTTTGGCTTTTACAACTACATTTGTTGGATACGTGGACTGAGGGAAAAGATACCAATTAGTCTCACTTTACCTTCTTCTGACTAAAACATATATATAAATCTGAATGATTCAAAACACTTTCTTAAAATATTTGCAGAGGGTTTTTTTTTTTTTTTTTAGTTTGTTCTTAGTAGGGCTTGAAGATTAAATATTTTTCACTTCTATTTCAAGGAAATGAATCCTGAATTGCGATATTAGGTAAGAAAAGCTTTTCAAAAAGGAAAACCACAGCATATCCATTTGATTGCTACCACATAACTTCCATTAATTTCACCACAGGTTACACTGAGTGCTGGGCAAGCCCATACTTTACTGCTAATGAAGCCCGCAGCCTCTCCAGCACGGTTCCTGTACTACAAGCACCCACTGAACATTCATTTCCATTGTAATTGCTGGATGAGAAAGCTTGTCAATATCCAGTAATGGTTCCCAGATACTGACATTCTGCACCAACATTTTGGAGCCTCACAAGAATAAAACAGTAAAATTATGGGATAGAGGCCCATATGATGCTGGGACTGCTCTATACTGCAAAATATCTTTCAGTTTAGTCCTAGATACTTCAGATACTTCCACAGCAACTGACAGGGACAGTCTCCACCTCTCTAGACAGACGGACACACTTACCAATCTCTTTTTTATTGGGAGAGTGGGGAGGCACAGAGAAGGTACAAAAAAATAAGCTCCACAACCTATAGCAGCATGAGGCTTCCTGTGGTGAGCTTTTTGCTTTTCAGTATCTTATTTTTCTGCTAAGTTTGAGTATTTCTCCACATAGCAGCAGGAAAAAGAGAACAGCCCATGCATGAACCACTGGATTTACATAGATCAACATCATCCACAAAAAAAATAAAGATATAGAACCCAGAAACTAAAGCTACCATTTCTAAGCATACAGATTTGACTTGTGTAGAAAACCAGAGATCCCTAGGGCTTCCTAAACCACTGCTTCTTCCCTGTATCAGAATAACAATAGAGCCACCTGCCCAGTCTTTCCCTTTCTCTGTCCCAAAAGGCAGCTATGGGCTGCTCTGCTGTGTTGATTTTTGCTGTGGTACTTGGCCAGAGTCTCCTCATACAGTTGTTAAATCATCAGAGTTTGCCACAAACAGAGAAAGCATGTCTCACGTACTAGATCTCTATCACCAGCCCAGTCCACAGCACACACACAGCTTGGAGCTGCACAAAGCGAGGCACCCTGGCCTTTTGCAGAAGTCTCACGAGGTCAGAATAACTCAGGGCCTGACTTACAGATGTGCGCATGGACTCACTACCTGGTGTTAGTACAAACTTAGGGACTTGGTCAGGACACACCTAATCTCATTTACACAACATGGACACACACTAGAATTGTTATTCTGCCTATGCAGTGAAGCCTTTTACTACTGGTCCATAACTTTGGAAAGGGAAGAACTGTTTTCACCTCTTCACAGCTGTTCTCTGCTTTGTTCTCAAATTCAAATGTATAGAGGTATAGCTTCAACCTGTTAGGGTTAAACCAGTGGGTAGCACTGTGGGTTTACACCCTAAAAGGGCAGCACTTGTCATTTTCTGACCAATTGTTCATAAGGTGGTTTTGGTAATGATAAACTGAAAAAAAAGGCAGGGCTAACAGTCCTCCAATCACCCCATACTAACGTGCCAAACCTGTAATACAAAATAGCAGATGTATCTGATTTCTAGAAAGAACAAATGCCTCCTCAAGCCTCCTGGTTGCCTCTTGCAGTTCAAGTATTAAGCTGGGAAAAGGCTGGCTAGGTCAGTTGACTGGTATTAACTGGTACAAGAGTTGAGAAACTAGATTAGGTTGTTTCCATTGAAACCAGCATTCCTACTCAAATTCAGCTGCCCTAAAAAGTAGTACAGCTTACTGGATGCTTGACTTACTGTGTATGCTTGAGTATCCAGTCGGGGAAATCTATGTTATATGTCAGAGATCGCTGCCTCAGTCCTGCATTTCCCTTTATCACTTTATTATTTTTTTCTTTATTCAATAAAACAGTAAGGGAGGATTCAAATATCCTTTGTGATCAGATGCCAAAAATTATACAGAGAAAAAAAAATACAATAAACACAAGTAAGTTATTAGCTTAATATGGAAACAGAACAGCAGACACATTGCTTATCACAAAGTTTTCTTTATCTGTTAAGAACACACAGCGCCCATCTTTCTGAAGAAATAAAATTAATACACTTCCTGAAAGTCTGGTGTTATCATTGTAGATAGCATGAATGTTAAAAAAGTGTTCCCAATTTCCATTGCTTGCATCTTAGAATAGATACAAAAGCAGAAGAATGACCAAAATACAATAATATGAAACCTAGAAGGGAGAGTTAGAAGTGTTTATGTGAGAAGTTCCTTTTTAATTAAACTGCTGGTGTTACACACACCAGCACTGTGTTTGAGGAGGGCTGGTACCTACACTTTGTTGTGCTGTGAAAAAAGCCAGAATAGGACAGCTCAGGACAGAAGTAAGGATACTTTAAGCTTTCACATGACAACTTAATAGCTGCTTATTGTCAGCTGAAGCTGTAAGTATCCTTTCCATTCTGAACAGGTTGGACTTTGTGGCTTCAGGTGGTAATCAGTGGCTGGAGGCCTACTGGTGAGCAACGCTTATGCACACCAAGAAAGAGTTGGTTGAGTCCAGCTCTAATTTCAAGGCAAGGATTTTTAAAGCCTTTTTGCCATAACACAAGATGCACAAGAATATCTCCCAATAGGTAATCTATTCCAGTGTAGATGTGTCCTTTATGTTTTGTCCTAGTTTGTTTTTAATCACTTTATTTAAAGTTCTTCCTCCCTGTTTATGTAGTTCAGCCCTTTCCACAAAGGTACCTTACCACTGTTTATCTGTCATGCTGTAACTGAGGTCAGAGACAGACAGCCCTTCTCTTCAACTCCAGTAGCTGGCCATTACTTAATATACTTAATAACACATCTGGGCAAATTTAGTGACTGAGCTGTAAGTTACATACATACGATATTCAACTGAGAAGATTTTTAAAAATATAAAAGGGAAAGGAATGCTGGAAAACCAATGCCTTCAGTCAGGATGCTGTATGGGTCTCAGTAAAAGGGCATCTGCCTTGAGAGTAGTGCCAGAAAGCTTAGTTCAGTTTCTGGTCAGCACTGAACATGATGTCAGTGCTGATGGTGAACTGTGTAACATTTCCTCTACCTAGCATTCATCTTGCTAGCAGGTTATAAGAAAAAATTATAGAATGGCTCGGGTTGTAAGGGACCTTAAATATCACCTAGTTCCAACCCTCTTCCATGGGCAGGGGTGCCACCCACTGCATCAGGTTGCTCAGCACCCCATCCAGCCCGCCCTTGAACACCTCCAGGGGTGGGGCATCCACGGATTTTTTTAGGCAACCTGTAACACCTCAAAGACATTACATTTCTCTAAATAGCACCTCATTTTCTGAAAAACCTTCAGAAAACACTTCATGCAAAGGGGTAGACGTTTGCTAGCTTTAATTTGCGGAGACGTAGAAGAGGGTTTTTGCTTCATGTGAGGGTAAATCACCACAAGTCTAATGAACACTGGGTAATTTGGGATGCCTCTTACAGACAGCACTTGGCTCCCAGAGGGCTTCCTTCCCAATTTATTGATTCTCTCTCTCGAAACGCCTACCAACTCACCACCTAAGCACACCCGTAGGCGAAGCCGCCGCGTTACCTTCTTGTTCTGCCTCAGATAGTGGTACCCCAGCGCCAGCTTCTTGTAGGCCTCGCCGTACTTGTCGTGCCAGTCCTGCACGCAGTGCAGGGCAGCCTTCCTCAGCCTCTGCGCCACCTCAGCAGGCGGTGGCAGGGGCTGCCGGTGCTCGGTGCCCACCGCCAGCTCCAGGAACTCCTGGAAGTCGGCGAGGAGCAGCGTGCGGAACCGGTGGGACCTGGCGAAGAGCTCCTGCAGCGCCTGGAAGGCCGACAGGCGCACCTGGGCGTGCGGCTCCCTCAGCCTGGTCAGCAGCAGGTGGTAGGCATGGCCGATGTGGTCATCCGAAGACCTGAAAAGAGGTGAAAAGAGGCAAAATTTACCACATAAATTGCTGGGTTTCGGTCAAAAAAAGGCTTTTTGGGGGTTAATTTTCCAGGCCGGCTCCTACTTGCAGATTTTCTTCAGCTCCTTCAGCCTGCCCGGCTCCAGCTGCGGCTCCCCGGCCGTGGTGAGCTCCTCCACCAGCTCGGCCAGGCGCTGCGCCATCGTCCGCGGCCCCCCGGCTCCTGTCAGAGCCCCTCACACCGCCTCACAACCCGCCCCCCCCGGGGAACGCGCCGGGTGGTGCTTTCCGCACGCAGCCACCCCCCCGGAACGCGGCGGGTGGTACAGCCCGCGCTCCCCCTTCACAGAGCCTACCCCTGCTGACGGGATGGCAGCGCGCGTGACGTCACGCCGGGTGGAGGAGCGGGAGGGGGCGGTCCTTAAAGGGACCGCGACTGAATTTTTGGGGGGATAAATTACAAAGTTTCCACAGAATTGATCAAAAATCCACATCAGGGCTACAAAGCTGGTGAAGGGCTTGGAGCCCAAGTCCTGTGAGGAGCGGCTGAGGGAGCTGGGGGTGTTTGGGCTGGAGTCTTAGCATCGCACCACATGAAATGGCTATAGTAAGCATAGTTGCTGCAGTAGGGGGCTGGTTGAACTGAGGTAAAATACACTTTTATGACGCATTGAACACACTCAGTACAAGCCAGGAGGAGCCAAATAGCGAGAGGTTAGGAAATAGTCTGAAATGAGTCAATTTAGATGCAGGAGGAGGGGTGATAGGGATGATGCCCTGTTCTGGTGTCCCCCTCCAGCAGCCACACGAGCGTGGCTCAGTTACTGGAGGTCGTGGGGCTCTCCTGGGTTCACTCCTGGCAGCACTTGTCCTCCTTTCAGTTTTGGGTGCCTTACTGGAAATGTGTTACAGGCCCCCATTTCTGAAAGTGCTGATCAACCACTGGGAAGGACCAAGCCCTTGCTGGTGCTCACTTTGAGCATCTTGAATAAGGGAGGCATTTAAAATGGGTATTCCCGTTTGAAAATGTTGTCAGGTATTTGAAGGGTGTTTCCCTTAATCCACAGCTGAGGCGTGTGTTGAAATTCATATTACAGCTCTCCAAGCTGGCTTCTGGGATAGGAAAGACATCATTGAACACTTTTTACAAGTAGTGAACTCATATTTTCAAACACATTTACTACAGTGAAATCAGACATACATTTTGCGGCGGTTCTGCTATTTTTGACTTGATATATGAAACTAATAGCATTTTACTTTTAAATAGTGTTTTTCCTTCCTTGTTGCTTTCCATCTAGTAAAACGGATGTCCTACATTTCTGTGTGAAAAGCACATACAATGGCACAGTTAATCTTCAAAGTTTAGATCAGTTTACTCTTTCAATATTTCTTATTTTTCTGTTTTGTTTCTTAATTTGATTGAAAGTGCCTAAACAACTGCTTTCTATTAGGTTATTGCTTGCAACAATAACATTGCTTTAATGTTTAGAAACAGTATTTCAAAAGGAGCCTCAAGCAAGGTACTTAACATCTACAAAGTCACCATTTCATATCCATGCATAATGTTTAAGAAATCCCTGCAAGGAGCCATATGGTTTTTGCAAAGAATCGCTTGATGAATGAATGCTGAGTTGTGTAACTCATTCATGGTGGTCCCTTAGGCAAATCCCAGTGACAGCTAAGCTGTTTGCTTATTTATTTATTTATTTGATCGCAGGCAATTACATAAAATTGTGTTTGCTCGAGTTGCCGAGTTTCTTTCCCCGTCTACTTTCCAACGAACATGGTAAATATCCACCATTCAAATATTTCCATGCTTTCTTCATCTGGACCAGTCTGATAAAAGGCTGAAGAGAGCCAGATCACTGCAGAATTCATTTTGCTGCAGAAGTCCCAACCACTCTGCACTTGCTTTGATTTTCCCCTGCTCAGGGTGGTGCAGGAGAACGCAGGACACTGTGGGGTGCAGAGGCAGGAGCTAAGAGCAGCTGCTGCCCCTCCGAGCCACATCACTGAGACTTACTACCAGTTTACACCTGATTTCAGCAAAGCCTGAGTCTGCTGCTTCATGTCACATGCATCAGGACAGGTTGTTGGTTCTGCAAGTCCAGTATCTTTGGCTAAATACATAGACAAAGTATAGGGCCAAACAGAATTTTATCCATTGAAACCACTTATTTGTGTCTGAAGGTTCTTACATTAAAGCAGAGCCAGCTGTTCTGTCCCAGATTTAAAATGTCAAGATGATGGCTCTAGGAAGGATTGTTTCAAACTTTCACGTAACATTCAATTTTCAGGTGTATTCTTTTTAAAAAAGAAAGATCCAGGTAGAAGACAGTTCCACCATGTTATTAGATGATTCTTTGCCCAGGATTGTTTTCAGCTGTGCAATAAAAGAGCATGTCAGGCAGAAAGAAACCCCACTGAACTCTTAAAATAGCTGTCTTCAGCTTAATGATATGAAATTAAAAAGGAGGGTTTATTCTTCTGCCAAAATGGAACTTAGGCAAAAAAAAAAAAAAAAAAAAAAAAAAAAAAAAAAAAGCTTTCCTACAAACAATCTGGAGTTAAAATAACTTTGGTTTCAGGCCTGAAGATGCAGAAACATGATAAACACTGATATTAAGTTGTCACGGAGTTTATGCCAGTTGGTTTGCAAAGAAAATACTGACCTTCTGTGTGAGAAGAATAGATGCTTAACCGCTAGTTTGACTCAAGCAAAAGGATGACAGTTATTTGAGAGCCCTGAACAAGCTCCTACGGGGTAAGGACTATATTTAAACAGATGTTTTCAAAGAGAAAATGCTCTATTCATTAAACCATCAATAACGCGAGGCCAAAGATACTTGGCGACCTCCTGTAACTGTGTGAAATGCTGTGAGAACACTTCGGCCTATTGTAACATTTTATAATTCTGTCATAGGCGGAGATGAATGAACCTGCTCCATATGGCCTAGATCATGAATTAAATAACCATTTGTAAATTGGATGGAGCAGGAATAGCTGCAGGAGAACCATCGCAAATCAAGGAGCACCTACCTACGCTTAGCTTGTACTTGTGTCTAGAATAGGTTTTAAAATGATCCTACAGCATTTCCTGAAAACTCCAGGCCTGTAACAACAAAGTGCTATTTCTTCCATGGAAAAATCTAACCAAAACCTAAAGAGAAAGGCAAATAATGAGTCCCAAACCACCTGGCATTCTTCCAGGTTAGACAGGTCAACAGAACAAGTTAATATTTCCATGAGAATGCACCCAAAGAAGAGCAACCTAACCTGCAAGCAGGTGTCTTTGTTTGTTTTAGGGGTGTGGATACCAGCCTTTAAGGCAGGACTCGGGTGGGGTGGCTCAGAAAAGGAGGACTTTGAAGCTTGTTACCATGCAGAGAGAACAAAAGAGGAAATACAGCCCAAATTCTGCTTGAAGATCCCCTGCTGTTAAATTGCACAGTGACAGAAATGCCACATGTATACAGATGGGACTGCTTTCAAATATATGATGTTAGCAGACATTTCTTAAACAACCTAAAGATACTGGTTTGGGTGTCACATCGAGTCCTTGATAGTGCATTTTGGAAGCTCTTTTTGCCTGACATCTGAGCCATCCCACCCTCAGAAAGCCATCACCTGCAGAAGAACCACAGTTGCTGTAGCTGGGCTTTCCAAATGAGCAGCTGTGCATAGTTGTGGCTCCAGATACCAAAAGGTATTATTTTTTTCTTCCTTTCCTAAGGATACAGAAAAGTGGAGAACTGCTCTGAAACTGCTAAAGGCCTCTAGTTAAAAGGGGAGGATTTATAAATAGTACAGCTGTGAGGAATGATGGCCCTGTGTGACATGCTTATCACAGTTTAGCAAGGTTTCATACACAACACCTCTAGATTAGGCCTAGGGAGGAAATCGACTTCTTTCAGCCATATGAATGTGTCTACACCAGTCACTTAAGGAAACCACCCATTTAGAAATGAAATGTCTTGTTTAGTCATCTCAACTCTCTGTATCTCAACTCAACAACCAGCAAGAGGGTGGCACTTTCACAGAGAAAGCCATAGAGCATCGGGGGCACATGGAGTGGAGTCTAAATCTTAAGTGGCTCTGTTTTACCAAGACAAAGTCCATTCCTGATGTGAAGCTGTTGTCATCTCCACCAGCCAACAGGAACAGCATTGCACAAGCACTGGCTGATCGGTGGTTTTCAGTTTCAGATTTCTCCATCCTGTTCTCACTCCAGGTAGCTACAACCCAGTGATGCCACGATCATTCGCTCACAGGAGCCAGTCCTCAGTCACCAGGCAACTGTCCCATGGAGGCACGCTGTCAGCCTTCAGTTTTTTTTTGCATTTCCATCATTTTTTATGAATAGCGACCAAGAAAGCCACATGGATCAAAACAAGTGAATTTCTTTCACTGCTATGATAAAAGAACACTTTGTCTTTATGAAGAGATTATTTATACAAGTCAGCTTTTGCAGACAGAAGGAAAGTCCCTGGTTTAAGATTACGAGGTGGTTGGGACAAAAATAGAGTGCAAAGACCACAGTTAGGGAGAGAAGGAAATACTGAAGTATAATTAAAAGGAAGATGGAAGTATCATGAAAAGAAGAAGGCAGCAAGCCTTGTGAAATGTCTGGAGCCAATCCTTTTTGGATGATCTTTGAGGTCCCTTCCAGCCCGAACTATTCTGTGATTCTGTGATTTATATTTATGCTTTTAAAGAGATGTTTTACACTTCTGTGGCTAGATATTTAAGTGTCAACAAAATGCAAAATGGTATTTATTCACATTTTCTTGTATTTGCACCCTTATTTTTTTTGCAGCAAGTGCATCGTGACAGTGCCACTGACCAACATAGAGCTGTTCTTTTACACTGTGTTCTACTGAGACTCCTAAACTGTTTCACAAACTTTCAGGCAATTGAACCTCAACACAATGCAGAACAAGAATTGTAGATGCAGTCTACGTATACAAAGACTAAGCTGACAAAAACCTTCCAGAAAAGCTGAGCACGGAGTTTGGAGTGCTGGCCCCGTTCCCTGACTTGCAGCACCTCCAGTCACACGTCCCTCAGCAGCATCACTCTCACAGCCCCGTGTTTCAGCTTGTTTCATGCAAGTGTTAAAAGGCCTCTTAAGTGATTCATTGCTACTTTTCGTCTCTGTGCAAGTCTTAACAGTAGAATTGATATAAAATAATGAAAAAGCAGTTGTGTTGAATACACCTGGGTAAAATATACACAAAGTTTTCTTGACTTCCTATTAAGAAGGTCAACATTTCCAAGAGAGACAGTAGAAAAACAACCAAAATTTTTGCTGCTCTAATAATTTCCTGCATAAAAAAATTATCAATTATTGACACATCAGTAACACGTAGCTAAGGTGAGAGGCTTTTTTTTTTTTTTTTTTTTTTTTTTCCAACAGTCTGTGTGGATCTGTGATCTATGGATATGCACAGGGCTGCTCTGGAACAGTCACTCATCAGCTGCTGGCAGGGCTCAGCACTGCCCCAGGTCATGGAACTTGACTTCTGGGAAACATTTTTTATTTTTCTATTATTTTTTTTTAAAGCTAAATGCAAACCTGGCACTCAGTAATTTTGTATGGACAAGATACACTTATAGGGACAGCGCAGGCAGGAGAGCACTGCCGACAGCAGTGAGCTGGATGGCTGTGACAGCATTCTCTCCTCTTAAATCGTAGAAAGTATTCTGTCACCAATTTCCTACATGGCCATGAAAGAGGCACAACCACTGAGAACCACAACTTCCTCAGCTACGAAAGAAAAAAACAGTTGTGATTGTTTAAGCACACAAAGCTACAGGAAGTATAAAGGGCTTCATGTTTACAGATAAGAGTCAAAATGAACTTTATAAAGCCCTTGACTTCTTTGCCCTTTGGCAAAGGCATGCATAAGGCTTGATAGGACGAGGTGTAACAGCTTTAAACTAAAAGAGGGGAGGTTTAGATAAGGTATTAGGAAGCAATTCTTCACTCTGAGGGTGGTGAGGCGCTGAACAGGCTGCCCAGAGGAGCTGTGGCTGCCCCATTCCTTGAGGCGTTTAAGGCCAGGCTGGATGGGGCTTTGGGCAGCCTGATCTGGTGGGAGGCGTCCCTGCCCACGGCAGGGGGGTTGAAACTATGTGTCTTTAGTGTCCGATTGCATAGGGTTTAATTGAAATTAAATTTCGGCGGCGTTTCGGGGCCGGGGCCGGCAGGTGGCGGTGCAGGGAAAGCCGCGGCAGGGCCGGAGCCCGGCCTGGGGCCTGGTCGTGAGGCGAGCGCCGCCTCAGAGAAATCCCACCCGAGGCGATATCCTGACCCGCCCGGGACGCTGCCACTGCCGTTCCTACAGATCGTTTTCACGCTCGTATGTTTTAATTTTGTTTTGCAGGATTTGAACTTACAGGCTCGGAGCATCGGCTTGTGGCAACAGGCTTGGCGTCCCAGAGACGAAGCCTTAGGGTGACCTGCGGGCGTAGCTGGGTGCCCAGGAGCTTTCAGCAACAAAGGTGTAAATTACCATCCTAAAATACATGTATATGCACACATAAATACATATATGCACATGACACGGATATATATTTAGCATATTACAAATATATATCCATATATACACAAACATATATCCGTATGTAAACATTGCTTATGGACGCCACTCGCAACACATTCTCCTGTTGCACCTTCCATCCCTCTGTAAGGCTACGCAGTTTTCAGGCCAGGAATTAGTCTTTGATTAGATCAGTCCTTGATGTGATTGATCAGAGACTTGCAATAAAATCTGTAGAATTTTATTTGAAAAACGCAGTCCTGAGTATCACATCACGGAAACTACTTTTAATGACCAAAAGAGAACACTTCTTTCTTAGAAGTAGCCAAATGTGGAGGCATTTCCCAAACAGAACTACTCACCGCTGTCCCTGTGCTTATAGACAACAATGGACGTAGTAAAAATTTTGGAAAAACATAAAAGTATTAAAAATTTATAGTGGCACATTTTGCCTTTTATATGAAAAGGGGGGGGGGGGTGGAAAGCAACAATAATACAAAAACCCTTAAACAGCACAGAAGATATTTAGACTTAAAAAAAAAAAAAAAAAAGGGAAAGCTCACCAAAAAGCCAATGAGGAAACTTAACTTTTCTTTCTTTTGCATTAAAGAATTGTAAACAGAATAGGACCTGGTAGAATAGTGGCTCTTTCTTGAAAGGGCACCAGTGTTGAACTGAAATCACCACTGAGTTTTAAAAATCTGCATGGGCACAGGTGGGTTAAAGCAACTCCAGTTCTTACAGGATATTCTAGCCCTATCTGTAGTGTTACAAGTTGCCAGAGTCCATGGCCTTGCTGGAACAAATAATGGAAATGCTGATAAATCCAGAAAAGAAATAGCTAATGAAATGTCTTTAAAGATTTAAATCAGTTATGATTCTCTAAGAAACAGAGGTAATTTTTCAAAAAAAATAAAGGGATCTTCAGGGAAAGATGTATTATATGAAAGAAGCTTCAATAAAGCACTGACAAACACAACAAACAAACGATGAATTCAAACTGGAAACAAGGCACATATTTTACCAGTGAGAAAACACATTCTTGCTCTCTTGATGATGTTTTTCTGACAGATGTGCTGTAACTGAACACAGCTCTGGATTATAAAAAGTTTGAGACTGGTCATCTGAAATCAGGAGGCTGTAGATACATAGCTCCTGGCTCTTTTGTAAGGCAATGAGTTATGGAGATTATTTGTCCACAAAACAGGGGAGGCAAGACTAGGAAAATCTGGTGACTTAGTTACACAGTAAATCTTAAAGCAGGAGCCTTGGCTACTCCGATGGTTCAGGTCTCCTCCTAAAGAGAGGACAGGATAGATAGAGAGTATTTTGCAAACATATATACATATATTTCTTTTTAAAAGGGTATTACGACACTTTGAAGAGTCCTCGAGTTAAATGCAACGTTTCAGAGAATGTTCTCAATTTCAAAACACAATTACGTGAGGACATAAAAGGGTGGCAGGAAGGTCCCTTTAATGGCTGGAAGCCATAAGAGAAGCTCCTCAAAGTGCTTGCAGGGAGGACTGGTTGGAGCAGATGAAGTTGTGAGGTTGCATTTCTGATCTTTTGGATTTTAACAAAGTTGATCTATACTGGTACACTTAGTGGGATTTGCACAAAGCCTCTTCTATAATATTCAAGAAAGCAATGAACTACAAGTCTAAGCCTCAGCCTAGACATTTTAGTTTAACATTTAGTGTGAGACTTTTGAGAAGAGTCCACAGCTCTGTTCAACTACTTTCAATGTGTAACCAGGCACAATCTGCGTTCTAACAATTCTGATGCTTTGTTTTTTCTTATGGTGTGAAATCAGGAAAATAATGATTCATTTTAAGCTCATCAGATCCTAGGTGAAGGAATTATTTTGCAACAACAATTTTTAAGTAGGCACCTGAAGATATAAGATGAAGTTTGTTGATCCAAAAGTCATAACTTTTTCAACCAAGAACACAAAAATGCACTGATTTCTTTGTATGCTGTTCCTGGAAAAAGATTGCTGGAGGGAAGCAATGCAGACAAACCCTGCATTCAGATTCAGCATTTCATCCAGCGTCTCACATCTTCAAACGTGGAGATCCCAGGCTATGTTATTTATGGTTCCCTGATGCAAGGAAACCAGTCGTTATCCTTTGTTAATTGGTTTAGAATAAGACAGGTATTTCTGGAACCAGCAACTGCTAATCTTACTTCAGTGAGGAATTCTTCATTTTACCCAGAAGTGGAGGGCTCTAAACACAGAGGTAGGTAATACATTGTAGCCAAGGGCAGGATAATCTGTCTAACAGGGCAGATGACATTCTTCCCAATTATTATAAAAGCAAAGACGTGATAGGTGTTATGTCAAAGAAGGTCTGGTACTCACTGAACAGACAAAATTTATTTAGAAATGTTTCAGCTGTGCCTACAGTGTTGTTTTGTTTGTTTGTTTGTTTTTCTATGCTTAGTAAACTGAATAATTTGCTGTCCTAAATATCATCCTATTTATTCACTGTTTTTAGAAGTGGGAAGTACATCATTAAAGCTAGAGCTTTGCAAGGGGTATGACAGTGAAATTCAAAGTAAACAGGTATCACAAAGTCTGGATCATCAACGTATGTGTACCTGTGAGACCAATATTGACAAATTGTTCCTAAAAACAAACAAAAAACTGCCTCAGCAACACCAGTTCCCTTCTATTCTTCACTGTGTGACCACCCAACTAGACGAGGTTGTGCCCCAAGGGCATTCAGCCTGTACCAGGGCCATGGCTCTTGGAGCTGGACGTGGCTCAGTTCACGTGCACCCAGGAGAGCTGTGTAGCTGCTCGAAGCACCTCTGCACCCAGAGGATGTTAAATTGCAAATGCTCTGAGGGCAAGACACACTTACAGACTCCCAGCTTCTTCCGAAGTGCTATAGGAGATTAGAAGCCACCCATCAGATTAACTGGATCAGAGCTACAAAACACGCTTTATATAATAGTATCATTGAGTACATCCAGGGCGACTTGAGCCTTCCTAAAACTAATTCCCCACCCCTACAGTTTTTAGCGAAGTATTTCTATTGTTCTAGTCCTTAGAACTGCTGCTTTAAACAGAGGAGACGTCTCCACATGGGGCATGCACAGGCACCCTGAAGAACTGCCCACATCTCTGGTCTTGCCTCTTCTGAGCAATTTGTCTTGCTGTGGTTTGCAAAGGAGGAAAAGGAAATTGTCTGCTGATTTTATTATCTGTTTATTTCCTTTGGGGATTTGTCTATACGATCCTGCTTAATGTCCATGGGTGGGGAACAAAATATTTAAGTTAGTTAACGATCTTTTTGTCCTGAATTGAATAGGCTTTTATCGTCTTTCTCTCATTCTTCCTTCTGGCTCCATCAGGAAAAGTTCCTGGCTGGGAACTCAGGGGGATCTCCCTAGGAAAAACTGCTCCTCTGCAGGGTAGATAAAACTATTGCCTTTAGGAACATACAACATAAATGTTCATCTCCTGAGATAGGAAACAGGGTCCAAGGAACAAATCCAGCTGTAGTACACCCTTGGGTGTTATCACCCACTTAACCAGCCTTGGTTTTCCACAGGAATTTGGGATTAAAGGAAATGTCTTATGCAGAGCCAGCTGGGCCAGGAAGGGATTTTTGGTTCACCCCACTGACCACCATAGCAATCTCCCTCTGCTTCAGCTTCGGTGTAAGAGAGCCATTCATACAATCCTTTTGGGTTCGCATTTCTGTTTCAAAGATACAATACACTGGAGCCTCAAACCCTCCAAAAAAATCATGATCAAATCATGATTGCGGTATTTAATGAAGACTCTTTCATGTGAAGTCCCAATCAAGGCTGAATGAACTCCAGTACTAAAACCACCTCATCTCTGTGTTATCCCACTCCTCCACTTTATCTGTTGTACTTCCCAGGTAATATTCTAGCATCCTCTGGACTGAGGTTATTTCTGTTACGAGCACATTCCTGCTTTTTGTGCAGCATTGATAATGACAAAGACATATTAGCTCCATGACAGACGCCCCAGGAACCCCATCAGTTACTTTGCCCTTCACACTGCTTTTTACCATCTCTGAGCCAGATCCTCATGCAATTTCTAATTCCCATCTTCTCCAGCTATTAGCCAATGCCATCATACGAAATGCTGCATTACATCTGTACTCCATTTGAGAAGACTGATCCTAGCACCAGCGACCATCACAGCTGTATGGCATAACAAATCCTCAGCAAACATCTCCCCTTCACTCACAGTTCTTAAGTGCAGCATATTTTGAGAATACCTGGGCAGTTCCAGGTTCCTTATTTTCTTCCTTCCCTTGAAGATGGATCTACTCCAGTAGCTGCTCTCCATGCAGGTGATACCATACCCAGGCTGGATGCTCTAACAGCTTCTTCCCATTAAAACTAAGCAATTAAGAGCTCCAGGAGAGAAATTACTTGTTTTCTACAATTTGCACACATTTTGTTTTCCTCACTTCCACAATTCTAAATTATTTCAGTTTTTAGTGGTGTATCTCCCTCTCCACCCCATCCAGCAATGCTGATCATCACCTTTATCAGAAGCGAGAAGCGAGGTGCTGGGTGCAGTTTTGTAGTTCAGTCTGGTTCTCTACGATGCAGCTATGCAGCAGTTTCACATTAATGTTTTTGGTCTTACTTGCACTTTCAAAAAAAATGTTGCAGTTATTTTAGCCTCTGTGACAGGTAACTGGCTTTTAGCCATCCTTAGCTCCACCTTGACACCCTGTTCTCATTTTCAGTAAGTCAAAACAAAAAGCTGCTCTTCTTCATCAGCCTTTTAGATTTCTTGGTCTGCTATTTCCTAATGGTCTTTTTGTGGTACTAACACTCCTGCAGCTGGTTTTCTCTGGCTTAAGATACAGATCTCTGGCGATTTTAGCATGGTCAAATAGAAATTTGTGGTGGAGTTTGAAATATCTTACTCAAATCCACAAGCTTCTCAGTGAAATTACCATTGCTAGTTAGCAACAAGGTAAGAAAATTTCATTGAAATGAAGAACATCCTTTTATGGAGTCTTAAAACTTGAGTTCAGACTAAAGTCAGGATTAGACCTTGAGTTTTTTTCAGTGAGTAGCTCAGATACGTGTTGAACCTCATACAAAAGTCAGCTGTAATTGAGAACTACTTTCTGTTGGCTCTATAGCTATCGTGCCAAAAACCACTCCTGTCCTCACATCCAAAAACATTGGGGCCCTACAGCTGCTTGCTCCCTCTCGCTGGGCACGAGTGCAAGTTGTCTTTCCCTGACTATTTGCCAGCAGGATTTTCTTCTACTTACAGAGCCTACCCAGCCATGAGATGTGTTAGTGAAGAGCTAAGAACAGATCCTGCTGTCCATCTCTGCCCATCCTTGTACTTTTCCTAAAGCAAACAAAGTTGAGCTGCATTCCTTTCCCAGGCAAGCTTAGCTAACGGGGCCAACTCTTTACAAAAAATGCTGCCTTCCAGCCTGGCTGGGAGTTAGAAATATTGCACAACCAACCTGAAGACAAGTCTTTAGAAAACAAAAGGCCAGGGAGATCCGTTCAGCATTGAACCTGCAGATGCCTCTTGTCATCAAATAAAAACAAACTGTTCCTGTAGCATTCAATAACCAGAAGAAATGACTCGCAGCTTACTTGATCCAAGGATCAGATAAAGCTCAGATTTTATCAGGAGTCCTGTGGATCTGTACTTATTTGGTGTGCTAGTTCAGAAAGCGTGGAGCGAGACAGCTGGAGCAGCATATTGCCACTAATACCTGGTTTTGCCTTTAAAGATGCAGATCATTTGTACCAAATGCTGGAAAGTCATGCCACAAAAGAGCAACTGTTCAGAGCCAGGTAAACCAGGAAAAATGGCCCTCAAGTGGAGTACGTTGGAGAATGCAATCAAGAACTCCGGCCTAAGGAGTGCAAGATTAAAGCAGGGATGGCAGAAAGGGCAATCAGCCTGCCTCTGGAACAGAGCACGAATTACTCTGCATACTTCAGGACAGAGCAGGAAAAAGCAATGTGCTGAGCAGAATGTGACAAATTACAGAGCATGAAAAAACAGTAGAGAACTGACTACAGCTATGGCTTACAGCTACTGATGTTCTTAACCAAGTGACCTTCGGTGCTACAGAAGGCAAATGCACACCACAATGCAGTCATGGGTCCCAAAACCTGCGTTGATGGAGAGCTTGGTCTAGCTCTCCCAACATACTCTGCCCAGGCTACCTGACACAGGAAAGGAGAAAAAAGCCATATACATATTTCCCTCCTCTCAAAAACAGTCTTTTAGGAATGTTAAAAAGGCTTTCTTTTGCCAGATTACCAACTGTCCCATAACTTTTTCATTCTTCCTCTCCCAAATCAATCCTCTTCCCCCTCCCCAAAGTAATCTTACTAATAGAACACGAATGGATATGCTTAGAGTATTAAAAATAAATTAAAAAAAAAAAAAACAAAAACAAACACATACCAGCCCATCAGTCTATAATACTTCCTGCAAATTGTTTTGCCTGAACACAGCATCAGCTTCATTTTTTCTCATCACAGCAAGCGTTGCCATCTTAGTGTCTTGAACCTTCTGTACCCTGACGGGTAATGGAACACTTCCAGCTCAAACATCTTGAAGAAACCCATGGGTCAAGGCACCTGGTGTGACAAACAGCATCACCACCTCTCTCCCCTTTTGCAATACTCAAGAACCTTCATCTCTGACAAGTGATTTGGTCCACAAGAAACAGAAAAGGCAATTCTCAACTTCTGCATAACTACAGAGATAAACCTGTTCTGACCACATCTGGGACAAACTGTTGCCACTCAAACACGAGCACCATAACTAAAACTCAGAGCCTCAAGTCTCACAAAGGCTGGCAAGACTGAGAAAAGGTCACAGCACTTCCCAGTGTCATAAAGGATAGAGCTCATTTCCAGCTCAGCTAGATCCTGAGAGCAGATAGCATTCACTTTACTAATTAACCTCTTCCATTTCAAAAGGACGCCCTTCATCACACAGGCAGTAACTTCTTCCCTTAAGGAAACAAATGAATTGTCTTAGGTCTTCTGCCTCAGCATTCTGCCAGGCATTTAGATGATGCAGGTCATCCATAAAAGACTGCGAATGTCGTCTAAAGTAGCTGATGGCCATGTTTTGATTGATGTGAAATGCAGGCACTGCTGGTGACACAAGACATACAATTGGCAGAACAGATCCAGTTTTCAGACAGCAGGATATTAAAATATTTGTGGAGCTTCCACGTATTCTGACAGTCAAGTTCAAGTCCTATGACTGACTCCTCACCATAAAATTTATGTTAGTGCTCTGCAAGATACTGATAGAATGAGACAGATTTTGCAAACTTTTACCCAACATTTCATTTGTTGAGGAAAACATCTCTGTAACTGTGCCCTGCTTTCAGTGTTATACAAATGGTACTTCCAAAACCCTCTTCCCACTGTACACAGAAGCAGGAATCAATGCTGTGTTGACCCAGGATGTTGACAGAACATACCCAAACTATACTTACAGCCAGAAAGATTATGAAATCCGAGCATACACAGGACATCCCCTCTGTTGACGCACAAAAAAACAAGATGCAGAAGAGGAAAGCAGAGTATGAAGTTATTAAAATAGTGTTTACAGCCACCAAGCTTCTACTTGCTGTGAATCACGTACTGCTCTTGGTTTAATGCTTGAAGGCACCAGAGATAAGAGCTCTGAACTAACACCTCTGCTGGACTCTAAGCTTCGGGCTGCAGAGAGCAGTTGGGGAATACAAACCAAAAATCCAGGCTGCAGCCCAGCAATCCTCCCCTGCAGCCATTTCTGACCCCTATAAAGCTGGAAGGCTTCTGGAGCCGTGCTGGAGGAAGCCAGAGAATGAAAGCCAGCCTATAGTGCATTTACTGGACCCCATCCACAGGGGTCAGCCAGGAGACTACAACTGCCTGGAACAAACTGGGCTTGTTGCAGTCAAAGCAGGTGGTTTGACTGCAGATTTCTGATGCAAGTAATCACAGCTAAGAAACAGCTCCTTCCGGAGCACCTTCTTTCTAAAACACCACCAGGGACACAGACCTCAGGCTGGCACCTGGCCTGCTGAGATGATATTTTCTGTAAGCAGAGGCCCCCCTATTGCAGGACAGAAGCTCTCCTCGCTTCACTTCCCAAAGTCATTTTTCGGGAGCGTGGATTTCTGAGGAAACCACAGTTCTAACTAGTACTTACAGAAGCAAAAACAATTTCCATGCCCTACAATTGTTAGGCAGTTACCATATGCATTTCCTCAGGACTTACTAAAAAATAAAAATAAAACAAACCCCTTCCTCCCTGCTCCTTTGGGCTTCTATGTGTTTTGGTAACATAGGGAGAAGTGAGGTTGCCACTCTCAACAGTTCTCCTTGCCCTTCTCCTGCTGTGATGGTGTGCAGAGTCAACCAAGGGAAAAATGGATGCTGCTCCATTTGGATTTCAGCAATGCTGCTCCCCGGGGCACATTTGAGTTGATGATGCTTCTGCTCTTGCATCAACAGGAAGGAAGAAATCAGTTAGTGCTTAACTGATAGCCAATTACTCCAGTTACTGATGCAAGCTCCCATCATCTGTCTCCATCTAAGAAGAAAAACAAAGCAGGAGTCACCTGTACCTGCCACTTCCGAAAACGAAGAGGGAAACAAGACACTTCCAGCAAAAAACACAAGAAAACCTGGTCTCTGCCAAACTGATAGCTCTGCAGTGATCCAGATCTACCAGTTCAGAAGCATCAATAATGTGTGCTTATTGAGAAGGGAGCCTTTGAAGATGTACCTCACTGCAGGTATTTACAGATTGAGAGTACCAGATACATACAAACTGTTTATGTATTTGTAATCTATAAGTAAAACTGTGGTCTGTCCAGTATTCCTTGTAGCTTTCTTTAAAGCTCTCAGTGATGTATCAAACCCTCAGATCTAGCATCCCCTACAAAATCATTTTAACAGAAGATCTCCAGGACATTAAGGAATCTTGTAGGAAGTGACAGAATTGACAGGAATGTAGACTATGGTGTATGGTTCATGAGAAATTTAAACCAAAAATAAATATTTGACTGAGGTGCTCTTATTTATAATTTATCTTGCAGAACAGCAAAAGACACATGGCAGTTGTACTCCTTTTGAGACCCTTATAAAGATTTTATGTTGAAATACAAAGCAACTTTCTTATTTTATATAATCAAGGAATGGAAAACAATTTTTATTAACATGTTTTACATTTACAATCTTTTATTAGCTAATCAACATCAACATGCAAAAATAAGCGCTAAATACAAACCTCTACAATATGGTTTTGTTTAAACTACAATGGTTTAATTCTTTTCAAAAGTCATAAGGATGTGTTCTGTAGTCAGTAAAATTGAACTATTAGTTTCAGTAATGAATACTATTTAGACCCTAAAATTATGTAATCATCCTGCAAGGCATCTTCAGAAAACTTCGCCCAACACTTAAGAATACCAGCTCATTTTCATGTGAGTACATTCTCAAAGCAAGAAATAAGGCAGTAGCACTAATGATTTCATATTGAACCCTATGCACATAACTAATAACTTTAGAAGGACTTTAACACTATGGTAGACTGGAAAAAGAACATTTAAACAAGCATTGGATTTTGCCTGAAATGTTCTCGGTTCCTCTTGATACTTATGCAACCTCCTTAGAATATTTGGGTTTGGAAAAAGACTTCATACTCCTTCAAACCAGTCCCTAGTTGATCCTCCAGAGAAGCCAGTCTTGTGTCAATGACATCAATATCTTCCCATGGAAATAAGTTACATGATTCATGTTCATGATTATTCATGTTCATGATTACTTCACGAGAGGATCATAAAGAAGGCAAAGAGGAGCTTAAAGGAGAACATATTTGTGGTACTGAAATCTTTCATAACAAAAGGGTCTTGGACAATTGTGAAGAAGAGGGAAGAAAAATGGATTTAGTTTCAAATCTGTTGCAACTTTTCCCCCAGTGCAAGTGTCCATCTTTAAAGAAAGTTATCCTTTAGAAGATGAAAGTACTTTTGAGAAGAGTCCAATTTTTCACCTTATGTTACAAAACCTTAACAATCAAAATTTGTTTTTGTTTTTATTCAAGTACAAACTTAAGTCATAATTCCTCTCTCTCTTTTTTTTTTTTTTTAAACGAGTGTTTATTGTTGCTCATTGATCTTTGGTCGCAAGAAACAATAATGCCACCGACAGGTCTGACCGCCAAGGTGGCAGGTTTTGCTTCTTTGCCACACATTAAGGCCCCCCCCTTTACAGGGTATGCCAATATACACTGTGTCAAAATTCCAGCGGCACTTCAGCGTGTGTTTTACGGACCTACATGATGTAGACTTTCTCAGCTTGTGAGAAGTTGAAGACTTCTTTGGTTCTTGGGCAAATTACTTTGTCATCTTGACGAATAGAAAGCAGAGACTAGAAAAGAGTGAAATCAAAAGATAACATTCACAACAGAAAACCAAAACATTAGTAACTCAAAACATTATTTAACAATTTACTAAATAACATCATTTTAAAAAAGTTATACCCTGAGGTCAAAACATCTTTGTCCACAAAACTTACTTACTCTGTATTAACACCCTCCAGAGGAGAAAATTTCCATTGCCATTTGATTTCATGCTACCAACTCCTGCATTCAATCACACATTAGCTTCTTTAAAAACCCATTTTATCACATATAGTCCCTTAAAGATTACTGTTAAAAGCTACATATGTTCTGCTAATAGAGATGATGCTTCTGTCTGGCTAACAAAATTTAAAAGCTTATTTTTATTAGGAAGTTCCTGTGACCACTGCTATTTTAGACTTCAGAAAGTCATTGATTTCAACACTTACATTGTATCCATAGACATATCCATTTGGTAACATCATAGGAGGATTATTTTCATTCATTACATCCCCCGAAATCTTGCAGACTAGTCGGGAGTTGGCACAATGTGCCATAGGCAGAGGCTGAGCCAGCTTGTTCAGGGATTTGCTACACACAGGGCAGTCTGGGTTTTTTGAACTCCCGTCCTCTTTATAACACTGTCTATTTAACAGCAAGTTAAGGTACAACCAAAGAATGCAACATGAATTAGTTTCACAAAATATATTAGAAAAGCAGTAAATTGTGCAATACAGCATAGGTTATAGAATGTACTTAACTATTCAAGTTCAATATATACATGTAAAAATCAAGTGCTTGGTTTCAAAAAAGAGTAAGAGTGAGCAAAAAGTACCAGCCACATTCCACAGGTGAAGTTTCCACTCTAAAGCATGTCCATAGCATCAGTACTTCTCTAATACACCACAGTGTGTAGGAAACCTAAGTTTCCAAGGATGCAGGATATATTTGAATATTCATATCAAAACCAAACAGGATAAATTTGTAAGTATTTAAAAAAAAATCATAGTCCTGCTCACCAGCTCACCAACTTTTGCAAGTGTATTATCTTAGGACAGATGGAAAGACGGCCTAGTATGAAAACAGCATAGAGTGCACCTTGTATTTTTCACTCCATCCCTACTGCCCCCTTTCTTTAACTGTAATGCCATTTATTGCAATCTGCCCTTAATTTAATAGAGGCCAATTCATACTTCACTTAAACTCATGAATAAAAATATTTAAATGCCGGATTTCCTCTTTGAGTTCTCTGAAAAGCATTCGTAGAAGAAAAAACACTCTTGTGCTTGCTGGCAGTAAGTGCATTAAAGGATACGGTGTTTTTATAGCTGAAAGGCCTGCCTGGAGTGTTATAGTAAAAACAGAATTGTTTCCCAGCTGATGTAGTCTGTAGTTATCATATCTAAACTGCTGGATCAGCATTCTCCATCGAGCAGGGTCCAAGAGATCCTGTTAAAAAAAACACCACAGCTATAAGTTGTTTTTAATTTAGTTGTCCTGGAAGAGAGTCTGGGAGGGGTAAATCGTACAGCACTCACTGGACTGAATCCATTACAAACTAGAAGTATACACGTTAATGCACAGCATGAGGGTACTTGTTAAGGAAGGCCCTTTTAACACTAACTTTTAGAAATTTAAATCAATTATTACATAAAATAGAGGACCAATATTCCACATCCAAACTTACTTTTCATTATACTCGTGCACACGAGCTTCTAATGCCATCAGATCTTAGCTCAAAGAAAATGCGTTAGCTTTTACAGCAAACACAACTGTGTTCAAATTAAGTGATTCTGTGATAAGCGTTCTGTACCTATGCTCTTTGCTCTATCAGAAGTGATCTTAACTGCAGATTTAAGTGTTATGTCCACCCTCCCCCACTTCCCCATCTACCCAATGTTCTAATTAAGGTATGTAAATCCCGGTAAAGCTTTTCTTTTTTCCTTTCTAGAATGCCAGTCTACTTATGAAGCAACATTAGCATGTGGGTGTTTGCTCTACAGCCTCTGAACCAACATCACACTGGGCAAACATCTGCTGAATAATTAGAAGCTTTTTTATTTTTTACCTCAACTCGGGCTAATTCTACTGAAACCTCTTTGTGATGTAATCTCTCTCTATATTTAATATATAGAGAGATATATAAATGTAAATGTAAAATGTAAATATATATATATATATATATATTTACAGAATTTCATATCATTTCTGAGGGGAAGAAGGGCTTTAAATCGAAGAGCTGGCACAACTCCAGCTTAGAGGATGCTATGCATTTAAGGACAGAATTAATATGTACTGTAATGCTGAGAATTACCCTAAAAAACAGGGAACAGTAGTTAATGTAGCTTCCATTTAAAAAAAACAAAACTAAGCCCACAAGCCCACAGAAGAATATTTTGAACCCTAAAAATAAAGCTGTGAAACGTAGGAAGTGAAGACTGAAGATATACTTGTGATATTTCACATATACAGGTAAAGACCTTGTCCTTTCCTCCTTTGTATCCATAACCTGTGTTATTTGTTATGAGAAATGGCAGTGCTGACCACTCTTAGAAATTTAGAAAGAAGCTGAATATTATCAACTGCACATTCTACACTTGGAGGCAGCTAGAAGAAACAGTATTTTTAGTTTATTAAGCATGTTTTTAAAGAAAGTTATTTAAAGACTTAATGACAGACAACAGAGATAGCAGCAGCAGCAAATTCAAAACATGTTATACCAAAAGTAACTAGGCAGTGACATTACTGTGATGCAGACATCAGTCTTTATGCTTCACTCTGTATCACCTCAGCCCTCTCTACCTCTCCTCAGATTGCTGCTCTTGCAAGAAGAGGGAATGAAGAAGGATGGACTCCAGCACCACCTTCTCTTGTAACCTGTACTCTTGAATTCCCCCACCCCAGAAAGATCAGACTGGCCTGAGACATATAGATATTTAAAAGCATTTTATGAGCAAGTCTTTCATCACTATTTTTAAGTTACATGTTAAAAGAACTACATTTGAAAGAAACTTAGGAAATATGTTGCAGAACTGCAAAAGGCCAACTTTTATAAAAGTGCTAGAGTGGATTTGGAATGACCTAAGTGCAGAAATTTCACCTTGCCTTCTGTAACTAACAACAGAGCTACCTGAATAGCGTGGAAAATTGGTTTACATATAACTCGTGTTAATATAGAATGAAATTGTGTCTCCATGAACAAAGGCAAAAATGACTATTGGACTGGAGACAGGATCTGCAAAGTTGACATTTTTGGCGCTTTATTTTTATCTAAAGATGTTCCCAGTTTTAAAAAAGGTAGAGAACAGATGCAGCTCAAACCAGTCCTGGTTTGATTTTCTGACAAGCATTTGGAGAGCGGAACTACACCGAAGATGCAAAACCACCAGGAATACTAGATGAGAGATAAAAGAAAAATGTCTCACAGTAGAAACAGCTGGACCAACTGCGGGTCTACAGTGGAAAAAAACAGCACAAAGAAAGAGGTGACATGACACGAGGAAGCAGCAGAAAAACATTCAGATGTAAATGCACGGGGAAGGAAAGAAACCTGTAGAATCTGAAAATAAGTATTTGCCTGACTCTAAATGCTACAAATCTACAAGGAAAATTGAGGCTGAGAACTCATACAGATGTAGGCAAGAGTTAAGGCAAGAAATGTGTAAGCGTTTAGTAAAGCAAAAAGCATTATTTCTGCCACCAGACTGCGTAACTGTTTGCTCTATCAAATGCCCCATCTAAGACCGGAATGTTCCCAGAGTTCTAGCTTTTGTTCTGACCTTAAGGCAATTTCTGAGAAGAGTCTAAATTAGATCCCTAATTAAGAGCAAAAGTACCACAAATGATCAAGAAAATCCTCTGACTGAGAGTCTAGGTGACTGAACACAAAAGCAGTTACTGAATGCCCAGATGGAATAATTCTAGCCAGAGCTACACAAGTGTGGTCACAAAATATCAAAAGAAACGAGCTTGTTTTTCCACAACACTAAAATGTCTATCTTTCTACAAGTTCTCCTCAAGTACTAAAAGACAGGACAACAAGCTGGAGAAAGTTCATTTAATTGGTTGTAAAGAACCTTCTTCCCCTGAGTTAACAAAAATCAATTCGTTAGAGATGTCTTTTCATTGATTTAAAGGTAATTCTACTTAAAGCTATTTTAAGGAGCCATTTATGCACACAACTTGCAGTCAACATGCTAAAAGTATCTCCAAACAAGCTTAGACCGATTCTGTTTTATCCAGGTAATTATTCGAGGACCAAAACCATAACTTACATAAACTACATTTTTTACATCAGATTCATAAAGAATAGGGAATTTGTTGCAAAAGGATGGCTGTATGTGAAACAATCCTAGCTTTTTTCCTTGCTCTCTCTCACTGAAACATTCCATCTAAAATCCTCTATTTTGCTTCAAGTGCTGGTTTATTTCTTACTTATTTCTTTAACTAGCAAAGCAATAAAAGCAGTCTTACATCCAGTCTTTTACACCATCTATGTTCTTGTATCATATGTAGAATACAAAATACCAGGGTCCTTCTGGGATTCCAGGATCAGCAAAGCAATTGACATTAATTCTGTTTGTTTTTAAACGATTGATTTCAGCATCAATTGTTTAAAAAACATGCTTATATTGACATTGCCAGATATTGGCATGGCATTTCACAGGATTCTTGTCTTGCTTTGCCAGCTCTACTCTTGTCTACTTTCTGCCTCCAGTATGATATTAGAAGAAATTGAAGAGAATTAGCACATGAGCACAGAATAAACTTGCCATCTGTAAGAACAGTAACTGCCTATGAATTTCATTTAATTCAAATTTAGATGTAGTTATTACCACTAATACCTATATTAATTTGTATGGCTCAAATAAATGAACCCCCTTAAGCATTAGAAATACTCTTTTCAGATCATCCAAATGATCCTTCTTCATCCCAAGCACAAGAACATTAATTTGAGTACAATAAAGAACTACTGCTAGTGTAGTAAGGCTACAGCCTGATATCTTTTTTCTTTTTTTTTCCTTTTACTTCCCCATCTTCTGTCTCTTGCTATATATTTGCATGTCATGCTTCCAGTCCCAAATCTTTAGTGCCAAGATTGAGTTATTACTACCTGTATTAATATAAAGGCAAGGATTGGTATTAAAATTAAGGAATATAAAGATAGATTTTAGAAAGAAGAACTAAAAAAAACTATTTTATCTACAGATTATCACTGCGTTCTCCTGTGAGGAAAGAATTACAAGTATGTTTTCTTATTCTGCTGTATCAGTGAATTTCAAGCATAATATTACCTTATAGGGGGAGATATGAGTGTCTGAAGGAAAGGCCAACATTCCCATCACTTGTCGAACCTCATCCAGCTGGCTTCCCTCAGCCTGACTGAAATGCTTCCTTGCATGTCTGAAATACAGAATTTAGACTTTTTAGATACATTTGCTTCTAAATCAAGTAAATTAATATAGTTACGTTAGAGTTCAGAGAAAAAACTCGAGATTCTACTCCCAATACACAAAATCAAAAAGGTGGTGCACTTAAGGGCTTTAAAAACATCCTACAAATGGGAATGCAAGAATGACTTTAAACATTAGCAATTTTATGCTGTAGTTTTTTAGAAACCAGAACTTCCTACTCTAGCTTGAAGTCTAACCTCACCGACACCCAGAATGACGTGTCCGTGACCATTAGAAGAAATGTCTCCATTTATGCAAGCTCAATGCATCACACTCCTTTTGCAAACACTTGCAAAAAGGAATGTGGTCTGATAACCAGGTATTACAAACCATTAAAAATTCTTCACTTCTGATTTTATCTTGTTTATCTTGACATTTGGGAGAATGCTTGCTTTTGAGTAAGTGATTTTTTGGTACAGACTAGAAGGCAGCGTCACTTTCTGTACAGACCACTAGAAATTGTAGGGTATTGCAACAAAAAAAAAAAAGATTTTTAGTAGCAGCTTCTTACTTTTTGCCAGGGAAATACAAGCGTAACCTATAATCAGTGTGAACTTGTTCTTAAGAGACGCACAAGACTGAAAACTTGGTATTTGAAGGTAGTAACAGAATTACTATCAATATCTTTAGAGCAAGAAGAAATTAAGGTATTCCACAAAATACCAAGAAACTAGAGAATTATCAGGTAAGGCTATCTGAATACTTCAAAATGCTGTATGAAACTTCCCTATGCCGTCTTCTCAACATCATCAACTCTCAAGCTGGAGTTTAAGTCTGTGGGAGAACCCTCCAGTCTTTAAACTGGATGATTAGTTCAGCTTTTCTGCCAAAAGCCTGTTTTCAGAGCTGTGCAGACATTGCAGAGTAGCCTGAGTACAGAATCAGCTCTGTATTGGATTTCTGGCATTGCTTAAGTGCAGCAAAGTCTTCTCTGTGCTGTATTTCTCCCGAGTTTGTATTACAGGGAAGCCACAAAGTCATCTCTGAAGCATTCTGGTGAGTGTTTGTTCCTTTTAAACTTATTAAAAAAATCTCTTAAGATCTTTTAGAAAAGGACAAATTGTTTTAGAAGCATATGGTGTTCCTTAATTGTCCAATTCATGGGCTGAGTTCAGAAAAAGAAAGATCTAGATAGAACTTATAAAGCTGTCTTCCACTCGCTGTGACTGGGTCACCAATACCAGAACAGGCTCTTCAGCAGCGTTTCAGATCTCCTACTTCCTCTCCCACCCAAGGCAGGAAGCAGGGGAAGTTATGCAGGACAGACTGTTTCCACTCAGCTTCCTATTTTGGGTGAGCAAGTCAGGAATGTAAATATTGCTCCCCAGGTGATTACTGGTGTGAAAGCAGAAGTACAAAATTCGTGGCTTGAGAGTAGAGCCGAGGCAGGGTGAACATGCTGGAAGAGACCTAAAGCGTTTGTGCAGCCCTGCAGATGAAAGCAAGAGCCCTTTAAAAGAGAGCTTAGGGAAAGCAAAAATTCAGACCTACCAGCTGAACTAAATTTCTGTGTGCACACTCACAAGGGAAAGAAAAATCATTTTAAAATGATCACTGCACACTTGTGTTGCTTAAAACAGAAGTGGTACTTTGGCTTTGCACCACCCTCCTTATCATTGTGGTCCTTCTCCCTGTCAGGCCTCGACAATTTGCTCTCACATCCCCCTTCCAGGAGGGCTCTGCGCTGCAACATGCAAAGACCGGCCACACAACACACGTGTTCAAGAAGAGATAGAACAGATATTTTGCTGTGTAAATAAAAACCCCACTACATGGGTGCTAGCCTTTCAAGTGAGAAGTGCTCAGCAATCCAGCACTGCAATCGTTTGAAAAATAGTGAACAAACTGCGGTGTGGAGGCCTTCTGGGGTTCAGCCAGAACGAATTACGTTTTCTCAAGTGACCTTCTGTTAGTTTTCACCTCCTGACTTTCCCTGCTGTCTCTGCCCCTTAAGAAAACAAGGAAGTCTTTCCACAAGGCTTGAGATGCTGATGTCTGGACTGACTTTATCCTCTGACTGCCAGCAAACAGAAGTAAAAGTGAAGATATCCTTTAGAAAGAGAAGCAAGTTTGTTAATTCACAACACTTTTTTTCCCTGTCTTTATGAAAACGTCATGCTCTTGGAGGTGTGTATGAACCTCAGAGTACTTATTTACAATGATTTTAGCACCATTAGCACATATTAGTCAGTATAGCTGCAGCAGTGGGCTACTTTTTTTTTTTTTTTTTTTTTAAATGATTATCAGTGGACCATCGTTGAAACCACTAACCGAATTCTTGTGACAGATCAAAGTAATAGGCAGGAAGTTTTTCCCTTTCCTCAAATCCCCGAGCGATTCTGTAAACTCTACAGAGACAAAGTCAGCTTCTGTTTGAAATTGTGACACCTCCTTGGGCTGGAGGAGCAGCTAACTGTGTACTTGACAAATCCAAAACTGAAAGGTTATTTACGAAGGCTAAGACTTACAGTCTGTCTAGTAAGGGTACGGTGATTTTTAAAAAGCTTTTAAGCTATGGAGTATGCATCTCTAGATGCCCAATACTTGAACTAACGTATTTATCAGGAAGAATCAATAACTGAACGCAAACATAGGAGGTTATCAAGAAAGGACTTGTTCTTCCTGCTCAGTCTTTTTGACCCATGTCTGAATGCCCTTATTTCAGAGACTGTTGTGACTCCTAGCAAAATCTATAATCCAGGCACTCAAAAGTATTTTTAATTGGTAATTATTTTTATGCTACTGTTCAAACCCCATCCCCTCTTCCTTCAAGGAGATGGCAATGAAGGAACAAGCTGTGTACATACACTCTTGCAGGAGGTAAGTACACTGAAATTTAATGGACTGTGGCCATTTTCTCCTTCTCTGTATATCACCAGTTTTTTTTTTTTTCTTTTTCCCCCTTTTACTACTTTTCTCTTTTATGTCCTAAGAAAAAGCGTGCAGGATGTTTTGTTAAGCTTTGGCTAAAAACGTGCATCTCTAGCCTCCCATGAAAGCAAAGTAGACGAATGCTCTCAGATTTTCCCATCTGAGGTTAGTGAGAGCCCTGAAAGCGTGCAATTGGCATCATCAGCCATCAGCTGCTACCAAATAGGTACAAGCTTTCCAAAAACCTGGACAGACTGCAGGAGTTAAAGGCTGATCATAGGAGGCTAAGAAAAACTTTGTGACGTACTTAAGCAGAAGTGATTTACTCTTTGTATTAAAGTAGCAGTTTTTGTACATTCTCAAAACAAACTCTCTCAAGACCACTCTGCTAAGCTACCTTAGAGCAAGGTCAGTTTGTAGATATATTCTAAAAAGCTACAGAAATTCAAACACTTATTATATAAAACATACATTTTTAAGGCTCACATCCATTTTATCCTAAAAGCAGGATGCCACTTTAGAGGTTCTCAGCAGGCAGTAAGCAAAGCTTTCAAACTTATTTAAACACCAGCTGCGTTTCAACAAAATGTCAGCTCTCCCGAGTTCCACTCATACAGGAAACTACTTGGTAAACAGCCTCTTTCTCTGCTTTCTAATGGATGCCTGACCTATTTATTGCACCTCGGACACAATACTGAAAGAATCCCGCTGCAGGCACTTAACAGAAGCAAGCTAATAAAAACACCAGTTGCAACAGTTTGCTATAAGCAGCAAGATTTATGCTACCCCTTTCTAAAATACATAGTGCCTTACTCATTAGACATTTATTTTGAGGCAAAGTAGAATGTAATGGCAAAAGCTAACATTTTTCAGCCACATTCTTGAGAAGGACAGCATTGAGAAGTTGAACTCAAAGCACAAAATTATCAAAACTTATCCCATTAGAGAGTCAACTGAGAAGGCCTTCAACTTCTCATAAATTTAAAAGGAGCTGCTAAAAAGTTAAAGCAGCATTATTACCGCTGGTGAATTCTAACTGCCAAGTATAAAATACATGGTGACCCTGAACTCCAACAGGTATATGGAATACATGTGCTTTACCCCTACCGACACAGCATATGGAACCTTATTTGCAATGTAAATAGGACCTGTACGTTTTAAATCTCAGAGGATCTAGATATGTTTTAATAGACATTTGAAAATAAAGCCCCAAAGGTAAAAAGGAGGAGCCATAAAACAATAAAAGCCTATGTTAGTACAAATTATCCCATGCCAAGAGCACTGGGTCCTAAAATGCTGAGGGTGACAACTTGCAAATTTTTACTACTTCTATAAGGAAAAAGAAACAGAAGGAAACAAATTTTCAGTAAAAAAATATAATACGGAATGACCTTAATTCTTTGTCCTAATTCTCAGCCCATCTCCTTATTTCAGCTCTGGTTTCCAAGCTACATAAGGAAGTTGCAGCTCAAAGAAAATAGTTTTTAGAGCATGGACTATTTATTGTTAAGATGCATGACTGCACATTTGGCAGAGAGGCAAAAAGAGAGTAAAGCTAAAGGCACAGAGGCACAGTATTCATTGGATAAAGAGCACAATGGGCTTCAGAAAACAGACCAAGCAGTTGAATCTCTCACCCTTTTCATCTGTACCTGACTTAATTCCTTAGGATTGAGAGCTCTATCAAAGGGTACGTGCACACCTCCAAGTGACAGCATGTAGGTCCTCCCCTCCAAATTATTAGCATGCTAAAATTAGCTGCAGTTTTATCAGATTGCACATTTGGGTGTGACCAAAACAATGATTGTTTAGTTGCAAGTAGGGCAAAGTAGTAATGAAGTGAGGTAGCTCAAAGCAAACACGAGGTATGAACAAAATTAGAAGTAACAATTCGTAATAACCCCTAAAAATAAAAGGCAAGTCATTTTGGTGGAGGTGTTAGCATTAGACTGACCTCTCAACAATGTTTTACAGCGTTTTCCTTTTTTCATTTTTAAACTGAGACTTGAGTCTCGCCCATTTTATTGAAAAGAAGTCATCACGTTCACTCTGCAGAAGAATTTCTCCATCTAAAGCAGACAACTGAGCTAGAACACTTTCAGTCTTTGGTTATGTTATGATACTTTGTGTTTCCTATAGCTCTGCACTCCTCTGACCAAAAAGGAGCTTTTCCACAAAATACAAACCTCCTGCTGGTTTCCATTTCTAGTACAGCTTTAAAGGCAGGAAGACTTGCAACTGCCTTAACATCAAACTTCATGAAAATGTTCAGGTACAGCGTTATCATCGTGATGCATTAAAGAAGCATCAAGTCTGGCCATTAAAACTCATCTCACCCTAGGCTTAAATCTAAAACTCGTCATCTCACCCTAGGCTTAAAAGGTCTTACAAACCAGAACCTGCTGTGACTTCCTTTCCCCTTTCTCCGTGTCTAAGCTCCAGCAGCTCTGCCACCTGCAACATACTTTATGGTGCTGGCAAGATCTCCTTTTAAGAATTATCAATACATTTTATAGTCCCACTACCAAACTTCCACTCATTTCAACAGAACTGGTTTCCTGCATTATCCTGGGGTGTTAGTGGTCCTTACTGTTAGGGTTTAGCAATAAAAAGCATAAATTGCCTTATGTACTGAAATTGCCAAAGATCACCTTAATGGTTGAAGTCAGCTTGTGATTTGGTCTAACTAGTTCTCTGACTCATTCACACCACCTTGGGCAGTGCTGTCTTGTTCTCAAAGTCCTAACACTGAACAAGTTCAAAAGAAAAAGGATAGTGAGTTTGTTCCTTTATTCGGGACTAAGGGAAGGGAATAGGAGAGGGTAACATAGCTTGTTATCCTCACATAACAATACAGAGTTGTATGAAACGTTAAATATGAGACAGGCATTTCATTAACCTTTTAGTATTTTTATGATAAAATTTTATGATAAAATTTTAGTATTTTTATGATAAAATTGCAATGAATTCCTATAAGATGCTAGCTGTACCTCTTGAAGATGAGTTTAAGGTAAATATGTTCATTACACGTCACCAGAAAACACAGTTGCTTTATAAACAGATAGCTTCCTAGCCCTTAATTGAGGAGTAAAAAAGATGCAGAGTTTAAATGACAACAGTAAGTTGTTAAAAAGGTACGGTGTTGTTCCAGATGCACCTTCAAATATTTCCACCCCAACTTAAATGCAAAACCTGATCACATCAGTGCTAGCAAGATCCTTTGCAGCAGTGGGGCTTCTGGGTATTGCAGTAATAATCACATGTTACTAATGAAGCATTATAGCATCTTATACCATCTTATTAAGAAATTTGTTTGGTAAGCATCCTAATTTCATACCTCACAGCATCCAGTCTCTTGTTCTGTCGAATGAGTTCAATGAACTCCTGAATCCTTAGGCTGAACTCCAGACAACTCTGAGATTAAAGACAAGACAGGGTCTTAGATAGTGCCACAACTGCACTGCACAGTAGGTTAAATACTATGTGTGCACAACAAAAAGTGTTAATAACATGCAACCTTGTTTCCTTGCTTTTAGGTATTCATGAAAAAAGTTGAAACGCTGATTTGTGAACAAGACATCAGCACGGAATTCCCCAAAAGCAAACAAAACTCCTCCTGTCTCCTTCAAAATTTCAGTACTTAGTAGGGATAAACTTCTTCCTAATGATTGAAACCATCATTATCTGGGATGCAAGTGAAAATAACAGGCAGCTGGTTTCTTAGTACTATCTTACAGTTTAAAGTAGCAGATTGAGCAGAAGTCTGGGGCTACGTGATAATTTAAACAAGAGAGGTCTGCCCAGAAGACTGCAGAGTCTTTGAACCCCTTCTGTTACCAAAAAGCAGCACAGAGTTTAGCTTACTGCAGTCATCTCTCCCCCTCCCTTTCTTCAAACTTTTATCCTGCTGTTGCTGCTAAACATCTAAAAGCCATGCTGAAGACAAATCTCAAACAAGAAAACCAAGTGCCATTTACCTGTTTTGGGAAAAGGGTAAAAACTGAAGCCTAATGAAGTTGACAGTGTCCCTTTAAACCAAATTCCATCACCAGTTCACAAAATCTATAAAAAACTTTGAATATATGGAATTAAACAGATTCTCCCCACCCGCCCCCCTTAAAAGAACAAGTCACTATGCTTCTTTATAGGGACACAGTCAACTATTTTATTACCTTACAACCAAAACCCCAAAGTCCTTTGAACCTTAAAAAATAACTTTATTCCTTGAGTTACCCTGCCCCGTTTGCCAAATGTATTTTCTCTTCCCCCATGCTTGTACTGAATAGTTGCCTTCTGTTTATTGTCCATCAGCACAATAATATCAAAATTCCTCAGTGACTTCACGAGGAATTTGAGCAACTCCAAATTTGTATCAGCTAACAGCCCGGGGTGACTAATGCACATATTTCAGCCATTTATTTTAAGATTAGAAACGTAGCCATTAGAATGTAAGTGATGCATTTTGTTACTCGATAAAATATAATTGTTTAAGCAACAGAAGAATTATTTTCCATCTACACATTTTTCTGTAGTTGTACCTACATTTACCAAAGAATAAAAATTTCTTCTCTCCTTTATCTGGAATTTTCAAACAGAATTACGTTAAAATTCCCTTTTGTTGAGATCCACACAAAAGCCTCATTTAGAGTTTTAGCTAAGTTTGTTTCTATTGATAAAATTAAATCAAACTTTTACATGATTTTAATACCAAATAATAGGGCTTAGTATTTCATTAAAGTATTTCAGCAGCAAAAAACCCAAAGCCCAAAAAACAATCCTCAGTCTTTTTTTGTTTGTTTTTTTTTTTAATAAATCTTCACGTAAGCCACAAGTCAATGGCTCTATCAGTTCTGTAGACAAGTGTAACTGAAAAAACAACATCCTGAACAGTCCAGATGATGCACATATTTCAGCTTTTCATACCTTCAAACAATTCCACAGCAGCTTATGGCTCACATCTGTAAAGACTACAGGACTATGTGCTTTCCCAGGGCAACATCATTTCATTTTTTGATTTTGCTCATGTTTAGATGGTGGCTTGGGTTTTAGAACATTAACACTGATAAGTAGCTAAGCAACCAGAAACAAGAAATGTCTGTGTTTCAGAAAGAAGCATAGGGACTTCTTTTCTTCCAACTCTGATCTCTCACAGCCTTAGATTTTTAAATATCTAAGAGTAGGGCTTGCAGAAATATATATTATTTTTTTTCTAAGAAGAGGGATGGGGAAGATTTTTCCTTCCTTGTTTGCTGAAGATTGGTGATGAAAAAATAGCACATTGAGATTTTTTATTTCTTATATTGCTTATCATATTAAGATAATTATAAATTATTTTATTTTTATATTATATTTTATATTTATTTTATTTTTAAATTATAATTTATTTTATTTTTTCCCCAGCAGTATAATTGTGCAATAGTGTTTACATACCAATTCTGGTTTTCCTTTAATGGTATCCATAACCAGATCATCATTTTCTTTAGAGTAATCACTGGCTATTTTACTTTTGCGTCCCATCTTCGGTTCATTCTCATCTTGGCACCCCTGAGTGACACAGAACGTCACTCTTTGCTTACCTTTAACTGCACTTAAACATTTTTGGTTAAAGAAAGCGCTTAGTTTTAAAAAAAGAAATCTCTGAAGGAGGCAGGGGTTTTGGTTAATATAGTTAAAAAACAGATTTCTGCAAGCCCTATAAATGATTACAGGATATTGTAAAACGTAGAATTTAAGGGATAAGGAAATTTAAACCTACTGCATGAATACAGCATGTTCAGGTCACAGTATTCAATGGCAGACAACTTAGTGTACTTATTCCTTGATTAGACTTCTATTTTTGCAAGAAACTTCAACAGTTTCTCACAGAAGGTTATTTCTTTACTCAAGGTGTTGTGCGCATGTTGTTTTTTTTATTTTTAACATATACATTTCAAAAGACAAATCTGTATTAAATTTCTTTCAGTGATAAGCTTCAGGACATATGTTTACCAATTCATCTCACTCTTAAAATACCTTCATATAAAAACTAGGAACTATATTCTCAGCAGGATGCAAGAAGAGCTATACACACACAGGCTCACATGCATCAAGACACTAAGCACATTTGCATTCAGGTTTGGCATTCAAGTGAGCTAGTTCAGCGCCAGTAACCTACACCTTAAAAGATGGATTTTGTACTTACTGTCCTTACTTTTATACAAGGCCTCATTCAAGACCTATAATTTAAACCAAATTGACCGCATCAAATATCCAAGTAGTTTAGAAAACCACTACTTAAGCAAAACATTAACAACACTACATTTTCATACCTTCATTTTCCTGAGCCTGGATTTGTTATCGTGACACCAAGCCAAGCAAGTCATAGTCTCTTGTCTTTCCAATGACTCTTCCACTTCTTTAGCAGTCAAAAACATCTCAATATTTACTAAGTCCTTCAAAAGCAAAGCAAAAGGAAAGTAGGGCTTGTTAAATTGTGCTGACACTTTACACAGCAGTCCATGCAACAGAACCAAAAGACAGAGATACAAAAGACATAGTTCTAGAGACCTCTTTTTTAGGACAATACTTCCCTAAAAAAGTACAGATCTCCCGTGTTATCAAAGACTCCCCCCACTCCTTTTTTTTTTTTTTTTTTTTTTTTTTTTAAGAAAAGACTTAGATGGATGTTTCCAAATGATGTGAACGGGGCCCATTTTGAATTGGCACCGCCAGAAGTTATTTCCAAGCTGCACAAACACATCATGCTGTGACAGTTCAGACTTTGCTGCAGAAAATACACTGTGGGATACCATATTTCAATACACAAACAGTAATCCAGTACTAAAATATTTGATTAGCACACACTTCAATTTTGAATAAGTTCATTTTCATGTAGACTTCACAGCAAAGTGAAGAAAATTATACCACTGAAATTCTAAATGACAAATGTTGTAGGAACTGCAGTGAACTAAACCACTCAAATAGGTGGCACTTCCAGCTGCTAGGACAGCTGAAAATACTTAGTCTAAGACTTTCCCATGTCAAAGATAAAAAAAAAAAACAGAAGTAGCATCAGACATATCACATTCACATTTTGGTTTTCATTAGCCAATATTTTCCTTTTAAATAACCCCTATTATTAGGAAATCACACCAGACTGCACTAGGTTTGTCAGAATGCTCATTTACAAAAGTGTAGACATGCTCCGTGTACTTCTGAATCATGACATAAGTGGTTAAGTATAGACTTTTCCTAAAGCTTTCTCTCATATGCCTTTAAACCTCAAAATATTAAGGGTAGTTCACACGCAACTACATTTTACAAAATATACGACCACAGTGCTATGTCATCAGAAGATGAAAGGGTATCACACAGCTCCAGTGCTATCAGACACAGGTTAGTCACACTGATGTCAGACCCCAACTATTTGCAAGTTTACAGAATTAAATTAGAATTAGACAAATACTGAGCCCTCCTACCCCCTTAACTTTATTTTAAATCAAAAATCTCAAATCAACTCGAAGAATGGTAGTTGACTCCATAAAAAAAAATATATTTTTTTTGTTAGTTTGAAGCACTCCCAGTTATATTCTCAGGTTAAAAAAGTGCATTGTTCCCCTGTGCTTGATAATATGACCACCTAAAAACCTCTTGCCTATGTAACTCATCTGTATAAGTAATTTGGTATCTGATGCCACCACATTTATTATCTTGTCTACATATTTTTCCGTACAGCTCGGAATGGAAAGACGACACAAGTTAAAAATAACATCTTCATACGTCTCCCCACACTTATTTGTGCTGTATGCATCCCCTTAATGAGCAGCACTGGGTTTTACACCAAATTAAAACAAAAACGTTTTCATCTACTTCTTTAAAAAAAAAAAAAAAAAGACCTGGATATGCTATGCAGACAATAAACCACCCGTTTGTTAATAACTAACTGATCTGTTAGCTTTCCCTAGCTTAAGCTTCATCAAAAAACAGTTTTATTTATTTTTAAAATAAGCATATGGGCAGCATTTTAGGTCAATGAGCTAGTGAGAGAATCCCAACTGAACGCATTTATCAATGAGGTGTTAGTATGGCAATCCTCAGCCAGGAGCAGAAAAGACCGTAGTTGCTGCTGAGGCAGAAAAAAATCCCTTGCAAGCAAGAAGAATTCCTACATTCCTGTTGCAAATTCAAACTAAAAAGGTTCTATTTGGTACAGAAATGCTAATTAGACTTGTGTTTGCCAGAAGAAGTCAAAGCTTGGCAGTCATCTCCATTAAATAGACAGTATGTATCCAGAAAACAGAGGAGAACATTTTTAATTAAAAGATTTCCTTTCAGAACTACAATCACATTTAAATTGCACCAATAAACAGATTTTTCTTCTCTGCTGACTAAATAGAAAGTTAGGGAACAATCTCAAAAAGGCATTAAGCAGTCCATCTGCAGGGAAAGAAACAGCTCATGCAGTTGATAACAAGTAGTTAAGCCTTAATCATGCAGATTGATAGAAGGGAATAATAAGATACAATCGCGCAATAAACCTTCAAAAAACCTGCACATGCTCTTGTGACCCATGTTTTGGGGTTTTGCTTTCTTTTTTGTATTTTTAATCTGATCACAATTCCCTGTTGTGGTTGTGCCTACTCTTCATGCTTCTCCAGTGTATTTCATTAGCTTGGACTAAGGAAATGGAAGAAATGGTATCAAGAGCATTTGACTTCATCAGAAACAGCACAGCTCTTCCACACCGGTCAGTACCACACTCTTTGGAGAACTCCTTGTGTCCCACATCGTGTACAGATGAATACATCCACCCATCCTCCTGTGCTCTGCTCCATTTACATACATATAGCTTTTAAAACATCACTGCTTTTTAAGTTGCAAGTGCCTACAGGGAGGGAGGCTACCAGCCCTATGATTCCGCACAGAACTCCAATAATTAAGGTATAAAACATTATGAAGAACGAGGAGTCCTTTACTCTGATTATTACTACCTATACCCCTGGCCAACATAAAAGCTACAGCACTACGCTGCATTTCTATTTTCTTTTCCTTTGTAAGAACATCCCAAGCATGTACGTGCACGTCCCCTTCTTTGAGTACATCTTGGGCTCCAATCACCGCTAGCAGGAGACGGTCGGGGTTCAGCTCTGAGCTTCTCACTCCTGGTTTCTCTGCTGAGCAGTGCCCTATTTTCAGGAGGCTCCAGCACCTACCCTTACAGAAGGGACAGCCTGCAGCAAACACTCAGTAGTTACTGGATATCAAACGGCCACCACTGGAAGCATCTACTGAAGCTTTTTTCCACAGAGGGGGTGTTTAGAATTGAGCTTACATCAGCTGGAGGACAAACCTGCAGGAAGCCAGGCTCCACGAGTTCAAGAAGTCATTGAGTAACTGCCTTGGGATGGAAAATAATCACCAATTTCAACACCAGTTTCAGGCTTCAAAATTAAGTGGCACATGAAAGTGGGCTCGCTTTCATGAATTCACATGGCTGTACTAGAAAGTGGTTCACAAAAATACAGCGAACATTATAAGAAGAATAATAGCTGTGAAGTGAAAGGGTGCATACAAAAGGTAGTTGGATAATTTGTTTTTAACCGCTGGCTATTTTCACTTCACGTAAATTTGAAATTAAAACCAGCTGGTTATACGTCTGTAACAAAGTTGTGAACCAAGTGAGAAACTAGTAACCACATATTCAAGCGTGGACTACTTTTTATTTAAACCTAAATAAGATTTGTAACGTTAATCTATACTGAATTAGAATTAAGTAGTAAATTGGAAATAAAACAGTAGTTACACATACTTAGAGGAATTAAGTACATACAAAAAAGCAGTCGTGCTAAGAATAACGAAAGCCTATCAAACCTGCTCCTCTTCTGCAGGACTTGTGCAACAGCTAACATGCTCTAGTATTTGAGCAAAATTCCTCGACTCCAGAAGACCTTAAGCAAACTTTATTCACCTTAGTATGAACTAACTGCATCTCAGTAGTCAGAGTTCAACAGCAATCACTCCATCCAAGAGGTTTGTTTTATTGACACAAAAGTGACCTCCTCAAACATGGCAATGCAGGAGCTCCCCTGGGACATCTTTAGAAAGCTCTGACTTTCTATTTAAAGATCAGCACAGATGCAGAAATCCTCATCTATTTTTTAGAATGGGTATTTTTTTTATCCTCATAAAAGTGAAGCATCTTTACATTGTAACCACACACTGAGCACATTAAAGCTTTATGATTAAATTACAAGTGATACATTAGTTCCACAGTCATAACTAAAAGATAGCAACGTTTGTTTCATAGCAAGTAAAATTCTGAACTTCCTACAATTTTTTTTTGAGAAGGCAGCAATGGTTTTCTGTCCAATATGTAAGACTGTTTTGATAAACTCATTCCCAAGTATAAAAACCAAACTCTTCAATAGTTTCAGATCTAGATTCACGGCTTCAAGTTTGCCAGGAAAACGACTCATACATTTCAGCACCAAGTATCTCAAAACATCAACTTTGAAGCTGTTCTTACGCCAAAACCAGATTTAAAAAAGAACAACATTTCCCTGGTAGCAATACAGCTTTTGCTCAAAGGCTCTGTAATGTTTATATGAGGATTTTAGTTTATTTAACACATTTTAAGATTTGGAGCACTCAGGTCAACGGTTATTTATCTCCACTGGCCTCCACTCCATGCATGAGATGAAGTCATTTATTTTATGCTATCTCCAGCCACAAGTCCAGAAAGCTGTCAGGAAAAATGTGTGATAAAGTCCCGTATAATTCACATGAACATTTATAGGTTTTGGATAAAAAAGAGAAGGGAAAAACATATGAACAATGGTCATTTCACAAGGCTCAAAACCAAATAGAAAGTACTAATTTAATAAACAATACTTTATGTTCTCATATTGCCCTACAAACTCTCTCTCAAAATAAGATAATTCACCTAAAGAGTTAGGCTTATGACAAGCTTGAAAAAAAAGACTTGATTCAGGTAGAAAAAGGTAGCATTTTGTAGAAAGGAAGTTTCACTTAGTGTAAAAAAGCCAACAACAGTTCTTAAATAGGCTATTTGTATAAGACAGGTGAATCATAATATCATATGATAATGTTTATACATTTTTTGAACATGCAAATTGCTTTTTTAATTGCTTGCTAGCATCAATGCAAAGTTGAAAACAGGCCAGGATGCCTCAAGCTATCAGGGGCTTGATGCCAAGCGTTAATAAGATTGACTACAGATACTACATGCATAAGAGCACCATTCTCATATTAATTTTTTGCTGATGCACTTAAGCATGCAGTAGTACAGTAAACATTCATTTAAACTATTTGTATATGAAATACATTAAACACTTGGATCACTCTAAAACAACAACTTTCAAAAAGCTGCGTTAATCTTTCCGTGACTGCTCACACACCGAACTACAAAGCCCCAGCTTGCAACCTAACCTCCCTTAGAATTTCGGATGCAGTTAGCTATGAAACAGATAGAAGTCAAATCATGAACAGTTACAAACAAAATGGTTGCATTAGTCTTCCAGATTTGCACACTAATTTGTTAGATTTTCCTCTGTGATGAGTACAGAACAAGTCCAGGGGTTACCTAGATGCCATAATTACTGTTGCACAATTTGGGAAGAAGGCAGATGCAAACAGCTACAAAGGCAGGCTAAAAAAATACTTGGGGAAAGAGGAGGTTAGTGTATTTCTGCAACAGGGAATCAGTGAAAACCATGTCAGCCATCAGAAGGAGGGGGACTAGAACAGGCCACAGTGATGCTGCCTACTTGGAAACGTGTGTGGAAAGAAAAAGTGAGTTTCAGAGATAAAGTGGGACAGCACAATAGGCTGTGATGGCAGTAACGTGAATTGATTATGGTCTCCATTCCTTTGTCCCTGTTCTCTCATCCGCAGTAAAACCCTGCTGGTTACAAGAACTGAACCTTCAAAGTACATTCAGACTATGTAAAAATGACACTGAGATAGAAGGGAGAAAAATAATAAACCATGCTATAGGTGGGAACAAAACAGCAACATCACAGTTAATGAAGTTCATTTAAAAACGAGGCAAATTAACATTAAGAGGCCTCCTTACTCTCTGCTCATAAAATAATGCTGTCTGAAGTTCATTAAGCTACTATTAAGTGTTATAATGCTACACATTAACATCACTACAGAAAAAATAAACACAGTAATTGATGGAATGTCCCACTCGAAAGCCAGCTGCAGAACTAGTTGTTTGAAAGAAGCAAGGCGACGGCCAAACCACAGACTCAGACAAGCCAGAAAAGTTTGTCTGCAAAGTAAACACGGTACTCCTTGCTGTACATAGCCAAGCCTTCACAGGAAAGCATCTTCTGTGACCTCTGTGTAGCACAGAGCTCTGAATCTTACCTGGTTGTTTTTGACAGGCCCCAGTAACTCACCCCGACTGATTATCGGTCTTTGGCACGAAGAGATGCTGCTACTTCTTCTGGCAAGTGGTTCTAAGAATTAGACCCTGTTCGAACCTTATGTCTTATTTCAAGTTTGATTTTTTTTTTTTTGACTTTCTGATTCCACATACTGTTTTTTTTTTTTCCCCCAAGCATTTTTTCACTAGATTAAGAAGCCCTGTGGATTATGACTTCTGCTCCTGTACCCAGAAATTCTCTCAACAAGCCAGTCCCAGACCTGCACCTCACATTTTCCAATCATCTCCCTCCAATTTTTCCAACAGCTTTACTACAACATAGTCACCGAAATGTACACATTCTGGTATTGACTGCTGCAGGGCCAAATAAGAAGTGTTTTATCTGCCTACTTTTTGCATCCTGTACTCCTGTCTCAGCAACTTCTGCAGCTCAGCAAACAGCTGCACTTTACCCAGCAGCACGCAGTAACAAGTGTCTACACCAGGGTACTGCAACAAAGCCTCCAGAGCTTTCAAGGTGCATCAGTGGGCAGGAAAAAGCCTCCGGTCACAGCTTTACTTTGACTGTTTTCTGTAGTAGGCTCTTGTGGTAGAGGAAAGAAGGCTAATCCTCTGCCAGGAGAGCATGAGCCCTGCAGCTTTCATCCAAGCAGGATCAGTCTGTACCAGCAGCTATGCATTTTCTGACAAATAATGAACTCCTGTCACTGGAACAGTAATAGGAGAAAGCGTGACATGTACAGTAACATCTACGTTTTTAAGGAAATGTCTGGCAGGAAGAATGTATGATGAGAAAAGTCTAACGTACCCAGACAATCTCCATTTGAGAACTCGATAAAATTTCAATTCAAGATCTTGAATGACAGTACATTGTGCTAGCCTCTCAGACTACGTATTTTGTACTTAGCTGCTAGATATATTTACAATTAACTAACCCATTTTGTCTAAAAGATCACTAAAAAAAACAGATACAACATCACAGCATCCTTCACATTGCTGGCTTTGAAGTGTCAAACGATTTGTAATGCGAAAGTTTGTTATTTCGGATCGATCTCGCCTCTTTCACATTTACATAATTCTAATTCCCACAGATGCTTGAGACAAACAGCAGATGTAAGGCTGTGCAGGAACTACAGCACTTTGAAATTCAGATGAACACACCCAAACACTCATTATATCAATCTGCTGAAAGTTGCCATGCCTACACTAAAAACATTTAAAAGAGCTTTTGAGTTGCTCATAGCCTAGTAGTTTAAGGTAACATCCTGGCCAGTTCAGTGACTCTTTACCAGGCAGTAGCCTCATACCTCCCTAGTGTGGAGTTGTAGGAGAGGAACACAATAACTGGCTTCAGACAAAGCCGTTTAATGGCTTTTGCCATTCTGCATTTAGAAATTCAGGTTGTCTGTGTTCTGCATGACAGTGAAGCAAATATTATGCGCAAGAATTATGCTGAGTTTTATTTACCTATTTAAAATGGAAGCATTATGCATATAAACTTGTTTTGATGAATTAATACATACTCATGAGTTTGCCTACAAGCCATTCCTGAACTACGTACCCTACAGATTTCTAAGGGTGCAGCCGTATCAACTTTTAACTTTAACATCACAGGGCCTCCTCCACTTAAACTCTGGTATTCCTAAACACTGCTGCAGCGGGAAATAGATATAAATCGCATCAGTATTACTGACATCCATCCGACTCCAGTAGAAAGTTTACTGATCCAATGTTTTTGAACTGTATTATGTCGCTTATTTGTTGTGACCATTTCTGACTTGAATTTCACTCTTACTTTACCTAACCATCTAAATTAAATGGGAACAGCCATTTCAGGCTTTTGGGGTGAAGACTGGTAGAAAATGCTGTTTGATACAGCTGTGTTTCTTCTTACCTGCATACATACTATCAGTCTATGGCAACACTCTGTTCTCCTCATTCAGAAAGTGGAAGGCAGCTTTAGCAGTGCAGGGAGGCCCAAGGGAGCAGAGATCAGCCTCCAGAAGAACAGACAGGTTACCTGCACACTGCTCCTGGTGTGCACATCTGCCTGCAGTTCACTGCCCACAGAACACCTTTATCCTGCTCGTGAACAAGAACCCCAGCTATGCATGGTCAAATATGCAACTGTCAGACCAGAGGTGCAGACAATTGGTTTCTTAAATATGAAACTTTAAAAACTCTGAAAGCTCTAAGTTCAACACCATCTGCTCTTTGTCAACAACCAGGAGGCAAGCTTCAAAGCCCTAAACAAACCTGAGCACCTATCACACTTTGACCAGAAAATTATTGTTGGACAGCATTCACTTTTGAGTGAATATTATACTTCCTTACTAAAAGAAGTGCATGGCATTGTACATATTTGCTTTCATTTTGTTTTTTAACTCAGCAGTAGGAAGATCAAGTTACTCAAGGAAAGGTTGATTTCATAAGTTGGAGCAAAACCTGATGCTGAAGCTGAGTAACATACACAAATCATTTAGCAGATCTCCAGCTGAGGCTTCAGAAGACGATTTCACAGTTTTGAGGAACTTTTTTAAAAATAAAGTGAGGAGAAAGTCCTTAGCTTTGGGGTGGGGGAAAGGAACAGTGATGTGGGATACTTCACGGAGAGATCAGGTACAAGAGCCATGCAACTTGACTTGGAAAATACAAATTTCTCTTATTCCAAAGGACATCAAAATAAGCTTTCATGACTTGCCTTAACCAAATTAGATGATGCAACACCTGAGTTTGCTGCAGGCATCTTTCCAAATATTCGGAATTGGTCAATCCATTCAAAGTTGTTTCTAAATAATTAAAAGCAAAGCTGTACCTATGCACAGAAAGGAGGAAAAACTGGACTACAATGAAGAGAGGGAAAAACAGAGGATAATCAGCTTTTTGATACAGTGAGTGCTGTCATTTATGCTTATCAAAATCTAATTTAAAAAAATATTTGCTAAACCAGTTTGAAAGATAACGTGTTTTCAGAATGACTTTCACGATATCTGCTCTGCTTTGATATTCTACGGGAGATAACAGTGACCAAAAATGTGTAAGTTCTGCTGGAGAAGGAACACACTGACAAAAAGAGACAGTGAAGATCTGAATCTCCACTTGAAGAAAATTGGCATCTCCTGTTGTTAATTAGTTTAACACTACTTTAAACATCAAGAAGCCTTTCTAATACAGGCCAACATTTACAACAGTCGTAAAACTTTTGAAGTCAGTGACATACTCAGCTTTTTTTCCAATAATTCTCAAAAGCAAAAAGCACACTGTGGTATTAATGCAAATGGGCAGTCAAGTGTCTTTGAAGGATCACGCACCTACTTCACTACTGATTTAAGACCACCAAAGTGCAAAACTGATTGGCTTGTAGAAACTATAAAGCAAGGTCATGTTAAACAGTTTTAAGCCATTAAAGAAGTTATTTCAAATTAAGTGCTCTCTTAAACATGCAACTGTGCAGTGTCACTGCTCCCCCAAGACACACACTCTGGGGTGCAGCAGCTTGTCCATCCATTGGCTTGAAGATTTTTGAATCGTTTGCTCCCTGACCTAATACAGATGCTTGGTTTAAATTTACACTTTCACAGAAAAAAAAAAAAAAAGTGACAAAAAATAAAATGTGACTATAAAACTTCCATAATATGTGTGTTAAGGCAAGGACATTTTTTCTAGTATAATAAACTAAGCAAAGACAGAAAGATTTATAGCACATGATAAGAGACTGGTAGCTTCACAATCTAGGTTTGTTTTCAATGGTATTGGCAAAATCACTACTGTTATTACATAATCAGTGAACATAAAGATGATTTTTTTCCACTACCCTACTGGAAAAGCAGCCAATTAAGAAGACAACCACTCCTAAGAACACAAAGCAAAAGGTTACATACCTAACTTAACCATAAAGCTTACGCTGCAAACAGCAACCAACTTCCTACTGGGACACCACGTTTCTAACACTAGATTTGCCTACTGAATAATGGCACAGAAATATGATAGCATTTAATGTAGCAGAACATGGAATAGCAAAGTAAGTTAATAGACAACCAGCTAGCTGAACATATGAATCTGCAAATGAAAATACGCATTTTTTATATTGGTGTTGCACCGCAAGGTCACAATGGAGTCAAAATAAGATCATTATAAAGTGTAACAAGCTGATACTGATGAGCTTCATTTATATGCACTAAAAAACCACCCTTAACATCTAGTTTGTATCTTCAAACCAAACCATTTTTCACATCATTAGTGAGCCAGAAGACATCAAGAAAAAACCTGCACTAGAATCCCTTCCCCCCAGTATTTACTTTGGCACAAGCGTGACATTTCTGTCCTTGACTGTCAGCTCTCTTATTTTGATTCTCAGATTTTGGTTTACTTTCCCAAGCAGCGTTACTGTTCCTTAAAGACATAGCTCACACCATGCATGTTAGCAGCTTATTTCTGTACTAACATATAACATTATACTTTATATATGCTGTACACCAAAACTTATTTCTACCTGGAACTAGTTAATGTTGGCATTTACACTTCCTTATAATTTTCACTGAGCACTCCTTTTCATAGCTGTTTGCTTCTTAGCTTACAACCACAACTCTTCAGTGCTTATCTTCCATGACAAGAATTCAAGAGTATGATTCTTATTAAGATACTTAATTTGGAAAGCAGACCAAAATTTGCCTTGGCCCATCAATAATTATTAATACTGGACACTCTGGTGCACAGCAAATCTCCACACAAACTGTCTGTTGCTATTTATTGGTAAATATACAACTGATTTTATAGTTTGCTATTGGCCACTGAGGCAGAATAACTTCTGAACTGTTTCCACCCATGAAGTACCCTGGCAGCTCTGCAGGTCTCTTAGCATTCAGAAGCCATGCAAGGAACTTAAATCACGCAGGCTGAGACTTGCTCCCGAGACTGGTCTAACAGCTACTGAGAGATGCTGCTTAATGTAGGATGCACGAACTGCAACTGAAAGGGGGAAGTTCTTTCCTTCAGCCTTTCAAATCAGTGGCAATGTTTTCAGCTATATGGCCTGCAATCACAAAAACAATCCCAGAATGGCCACGGTTGAAACTTGTGCAAGTTCTGTCCAATTCCTTTGCTCAAAGTAGGGTTGACCAGAAGGAATTACTCAGGACTATGCCCAAGCCAGTCTGGTTTTGAACATCTCCAAGGACAGAGAGACTCCACACCCCAGCACGTCTGCTGGGGAGCCCAGAACTAGATGCAGGACACCAGCTGGGTCTAACTGGTGTTAGAGAGGATGGAGCACACCCTGCACACCTGCTGACAATGCTCATCCCAATGCAACCCGAGTGCTCTTAACTCTTCTTTGCCACAAGGGTGCATGGCTTGGTTATATTCACTTGTCCACCAGCCTCGCCTCTCTTTTCCTTCCTTTTTTGGGAAGCTGCCTTCCAGTCAGTCAGCCCTCAGCACATTCTGGTGCACAGAGTTATTCTTTCCTTAGTGCAGGGCTCTTGCTTTCCTTTGCTGAACTTCACGAGGTTCCCATTTCCTTGTTTCTCCAGCCATCTGAGGTGCCTCTGAGGGCACCACAACCCTCTGCTGTATCAGTCACACACCCTGGTTTTTATCACCTGTGGGACTTTCTGAGGAGACTCTTCCATCACCTAGGTCATTAACAATGATGTTGAACAGGACTGGGCTACAACACTCATGACTGGCCTCCAGCTGGACTTTTTTCCCCTACTTCCACAAAAACAAGAGGTTTGTTCCTCCCCCCACTCCTTCTCCACAATCCTTTGATCCTAGCTATTTTGCTAAAAGAACCTACCCTTCTAACAGTTCAGGATTTGAGGAAACTCAAGTGCTGCTTCTCAGAACTTGCAAAAAAAAAGTCAAGCACAAAGCTGAACTTTCAAAAACAAACAAAAAGTTGCTCTTAATTATGTGGATTTTGTGGTCCCTTATCCAAGTTCCTGCTTAGGATACAGAACCTACTCAGTGGAAACAAGATTGTCTTAATATATATAAAAAAAAAAAAAAATCAGGTAACAGACGTAACCAGATTCACTACACAGAAACGCACTCCTGAAGCCTGCAGTGGTAGAGACATTTATCAAAATTACAGTTAAGACTACAGTAAACAGAAAGAGATTACTTTGGATGAAGGAAAAATACCATGATATTTTGTAATCTCCACAGCAGAGCTGCATTATTAAGCATCAGAGAGAGATTCAATGCTCATATCCTTCAGCAAGGGAGGAACAAAGAACAGGGAAGTTGTCTGTAACTAAACCCATAACACCACAAATTTTGTGCAACCATCAGGTCTCATTATCCTACTGCTGCAAATCCTACTGCTGTACATCACCCTGCAGTAAGAAAGAGTGAGTGCAATGTTAAAGCTGAAGGAAGCCTATCCTCAGTTAGCCAAAAAGTAAACTCAAATGTTGCCTAAAACACCTGGTTTTAGCAAGCTGGAAGAAATACGATCTCACTGCATTCAACATGTGTAACTGAATTGTTTTGTACTTTGATGTTATGCAAATATAAATACTTCAGCTTGGAGGCAGAAGTTAAATAAGCTTATTTAATACATTCAAAACAAAAACAAAAGCTCCTATTCAGCAGAGTGAGAAGTTACAAGGCTCCGCAAGTGCACGGCTTTGTACCACGGTCTTGTAGTGTATCACAATGGGCTTCCACGTGCATATCTAAACCAGAGCTGAGCATTACTTAGGCATAATAGAACTTACAGTAAAAGTGGAAAAATATTTCCATAGTGCTTTTTCAGCACAACTAGTAAGTATGACAGCATGATGATTCAGCAGGAGAGGAGCTCCTGCTCCAAACAGAGGGAGACATCTACCAAAAGCGAAAGAGCTGCTGACCATTCCTCTGCAATTACAGGATCCCTGAATAACTGTCCTGCCCTGTTTTATTGATTCATATGCATGGGTTATCTTTAGTGAGGCACAGCAAACTCTTCAGTGAGTATAAGCAAGATTATTTCCTACCAACAGTCTGTAATCCATTTTTTCCCCCTCTTCCTTGTGCTCAACATCTACCTTATGCTTCCTAATCGAAATTTACTAACATCACTGCAGTTTGAACAGAATCAGACCGGTGAGGCAGCCAAAGAACAAAAGGAACATGCGACAGAAAATGGTCTTTGTGTAAGACAAAGAACAGATCCTTACGCTGTGATTTGACACCAGGAACTACAATCTCTTCAAGTTTCTCTGAGCTAGATGAGGTGTTCAGCTATGTCACCTAAGAAAGGTACATAACTCAAAATACCGCTATTGCAACTCTATCACCACAAAAGCTGGATTTTAACCAGATGAGGTGCACACCTTCTGGAATCAGGAACATCAGAAGAACTTAAGCTGCAAGAATCACTAAGGATCAAATAGCGAATGCTACATAAAAAATTAAAACGTCTCTAACTAAACAGTAAGTTGTTAAAAAACAACAACACAACAGTTTTAACATCATTGTGGCTGTCAGAAGACAACAGCATGGATTCATCACTGCATGAAGAAGCTACATCAAGGCAAACATACTCCAAACTATTATCGAACAACATATTTCAAATACTGCAGAGGCATTTATGGGATAAAAGCAGCACCAACTAGCTACTAAATGAAAAGGGCAATGATAACCACAAAATTCTAGATGCTGAAATAAACTCAACAGCATAGATGTAAGACATACTGGCTACTAATAAATCCAAGTTATATCAAGATTTATTTTCCGAAGTGTAAGTCAGCTTTCCTCTCAATGTATTAAATAGTAGGATGATACAATAAAACAGTTGTTCCTCCAACCAGCATATGTCATCCTACTCAATCTGCTCACCTACACAAGTCATCTGAATGTAGCTAGACAGATGGGAAGCTCCACCAACTGCTTAGTCAGCAGCCTAAAGGACTTGAACAAGAAATTCACCGTGACATTTGAGAAGAATTTTAAGATTTTAAAGGGCAAGGAGTTTGTCTAGAAGCATTTCATTTGTGACTAAAAGTTATGGCTTCAATTTTGGCTTATTAAACACAAAAGTACAATTTCTGTGAAGGAGAACACACGCAGGCCTAAATAGACCAACATTAATGATAAAGGCATTCTTATATGTAAAAAAGCTGCTATAGAACTAAAGTAGCTCGTTTCTATTAGCTAGTTTCACCTTCACCACCATTTTGTTTTTCTTAAGTTAGTGCACATTGCTACCAACCTCAATACCACTTTGTCTTGCTAGCTTTACAGCCGTGTTGTAGTAGCCACAGCGTAAAAGATGTTCCACCATCATACGATCCATACGTTTCTTCTTCCACATGTTTGCAGCTGCTGGCTGGTCACTACTATGTTCTTTCAGATGCTCAATCCTACGTTTGCAGAGTTTTGCACTCTCATCTTCGGCCTGGATTGACTCAACTGCCTAAAAAGAAATAATTAAACAGGAATAAATCAGAGATTTTTTTCATTTGCTTTTAAATTAAAAAAAAAAAAAATCAGTAGGGGTTATTTGAAAGCATTCTTTATGTACTACACAGTTACTACCAACAGTGTTTGTCATTTAGGAAGACAGTTCCCATGCTAAAATGAGGTTTCAGCATGACTGGCCCAGTTTTGAGACACTCTTGCATATTAATAACCAGCAGTTTTAGCATAACACAATTACTTATGAGCATATGCACTTCTAACCAATGTTTTTTTCTGATTAACATTCAAGCAGGCCTGAAAAAGGCAAGATGCCAACTACAGCAGAAACTGCTGGAATGCCCTGCAAAGACATCCATGGAGGTTCACCGTCGTCTTGTCCAAACAACTGGAACTCATGAATTTCCACCTCTAACCTATGCATGGCTTCTTCCTCAAGCAGCTGTCCTACTGAATTAGTTCTGCTGGGGAGTGACGCAGAGTAAACCACATTACTTCTAATACACTGGAGCCATTTAAATCAGTCCCTGTAATAATGAAAATTATATAAACATTTGGCCTTTTAGCACCTTTAATTCAAAGGTCTTGAGTAATTTTTCTAATCAGCTTTGTTAAACCTGTACTGTTTTACTTACCTCTACCACTCTGAAACATGGATCTACTGTTACTTGCTTTGGAAAAATAAATTTATCTGGAGGAAAAACAGTTGGACTCTTATTTATTGAGAATAGTTTCAGTTGGAAGGCACCTATTCTTCTAACTTTTTGTATTTAAAATCTACATACTGGCATACCTAGTGCAAAACACATCCAACAATATTCCCATAACTTTGTTTGATTAAGAAAAAAAAATACTGTGGTCATACTTGTTCTCCTTTAAGGTTAAAGTTACATGGTTGATTAGTTATGCTGCAAATTTTACCAGGCAATTTCATTACAGCCGTATTTGTAATTTAAAGCTAGCTGACTCCGTACACAGCACGTGAGAGCTGGGAGCCACGTCTGACAACACAAGGCAAGCACGCTCGCAGTACTTCTATGCCTCTAAGGTAAAAGCACACCAGAAGATAAAGGTTTACTGCCTTTCCCATCTGTGATAGATCACCAGCAGTGCAGCTTCATGTTGGGTTACCTGACTCACGGCAACTTTAAACTTGTGTTTGAGTACCTGCGTGGCTACGTCAATGGAAAAGAGGTAGGTTTGTCAATTAGGCAGACTAAAAAAAGTGGGTATTTTGGCAGCCCACACTGCACTCCATGCTGGCGTGGCTCCCTTCTCAGTACTCAAGCTATTCAGGCTACGGCATCATCCTTGGATAACACCTGCAGCCCCAGAAGTACAGGCTGGTTCTAATTGCTTTTATCATGTACTTTCATTTACAGACTTCTTATGGAAGAGTTAATATTTGAAAAGCAAGCTGAAATAAAAACCTGTGCAAGAAAATCCTGCCAAGCATTTGCCCCCATTAAGCCTGCCTCTGATCTGGCCCGTCACATAAAATTCAACATCTAACCCCCTAATCGCTGTACAAGATGTTTTACTGTAATTCATATACATTTCTGTAGGCTGAGTTATTTTTATTACTAAATTTAGCTTTATTTTGTAACATATGGTTTGGAGATCAGTATTTTGTTTAAGTTATAAACCGAGTCTTTTCCTCTTCAGCAAGCAAACACTAACTCGGGCCAAAACACACTCTCACTTTTATCTCTACAGCGTTATCAGATGTGAAGACAACCACAAGAATTATTCTGAACACAAAAAGGAGAATTCAAGGCAACCAAGCACAAAGGCTGAACCCCTTCTCATTCCAAAGGGTTCTCTTTATATGGTTTTCTACCTGTATTTATATTCCTCCCCTCTTTGTCCCTTTAATGCACTCAGAAAGGGTACAGATCCTCTTCAAAATCCTCTGCAGCAAGTCTATGTGGAATTGCCCTGCTGGACATTAATAGAACTTGAGGGAACAAGCCTATTAAAAAGGATACAGAAGGGAAAACACAAAGGCCTAGGTCTCCTCAGGATCATTTGCAGAACCCAAGAAACCTGCTGTGCTGAAAAGCTCTAAGGGAGAGCAAGGTGTTAAATAAAGGGCTCATCTGCGTCTACTGCAGTCATCTCAGCAGTTCCTCAGATCCCTGCCTAAACACAGGAGGAAACAGAAATCCCACTTGGGTCCAGACACTAAAGAAAACAATGATTTTGCTCTGGACAGATTACAGAGAAGACGGAGTGAAAAATTTGGAGCAGAGGCAAGACCTTTGTATTTCAGAATTTTTTTTACTATTAAACAGATTTATTTATTTTTTTGCCCATTGTCCTTTCTGAGAAGATACGAGATTCCCCACAGTCTTTCAGACAGTCAAAAACAAGTGAGCAATTACACTAAAATGAGGCTTTACACCCAAAACATCCAACAATGTCTTCAGACACACCTCTGCAGTCAGCAAAGATTTAACAAGTAAATAACTTACTCCTCCACATCATTACTATACACCTACAAGTAAAATCTAACACCTCAGAAACAGCAGTAATTTCTTTTTGTAAGTAACAGACAAGTGGGAAAAAAACACTTCTGAGTCTCACAACCCAAAGATGAAAACAGCGATTAGATTTATGAAGTCTTTCGCAGACCAAGTTTTCAGTGCCTAAGTAACCTGTTCAAGCAGAAAACCCCCAAATCAACATACATGACAGCGTTTTTATGTCACAAACCTCCAAGGTATTTTGACGCTTCACTTAATAGTCTCAAGATTTATATCTGTTGGTTATTTCATTTAAGTTTTAATGAAATGGCTCTGCTACCACTTGTTTTGTCTATTTATTTTTGGAGAAGCACTACTCGAACGCCTGGCAAGAGAGCTATTTTCATTCTTCTGCAAGATTTATTTCAAGTAAGTTTTCTGATGAATCTCAGCATGAATAGTATTCCCATCAAAAATAGGGATGTCCTATACTATATTTTATTTTTAACTCATTCTTAGAAAGATGCTTTAAAGCCACGGAAGCTCAGATGCATTTCAGACAAGCGTTCCAAGCTTAACCGCTCATTAAATTTGCTAAAATTTGAAACCTTGCTAAAATTTGAAATGCTTTTAATATTACCTAGGAACCTTCCAATTTGCAAGTTAACTGTCTACAAAAAGTGCTCAAGTAACAAATCCAGAACAACTTGCACTTTTTTGCACAGAGAACCCTCAGCATCAAATACAATTATCTCCACTGAGGTTTACGTGTTTTCCAGACTTATCTTCTACCTTGTTCTCCTCAAGCAAGGAACTAAAGCAACCACACAAACATTCCCATTAAATGAGCAGGAATTGATATATATCTATTTATTTTGCTGCCATTTCTTTTCTGGGGAGAGAGAAATTCATTTTCAGGACTGCAAACACATCAATTTTACCTCTCAGGGTTGTTTTTTTTTTTTCCCTCTTATTCAGTCATGAACACTTAAGACATTTCATAAGCACAGCGAAGCAAGATTCAGCACGTTCTGATGTTCTGCCTTGCATTTTAAGGCCTTTGTTTACACTGCCATTAATACCTATACCTTGAAAAGAGAATCTAAGCAAACAGCACTGCAGAAAAACACTTCTATTAACTAGACAAAACGATAATGAGGTAAAAGACCACTTACCTTTCGTTTGAGAACACTGAGTTTTTCAACTACTCCATCCAGGAGACTAACAACTGAGTCCACGGCAGGACAACTGCTCAGTGTCTTCTCCAGCTCTGCCACCACCATCGTAACGTGACTTGTCTCTCGATCGATGTTTTTCTGGGCGGCTCGAAACCGTTTGTTCAGTGTTTCATATGGCACCTGAAGGAGCAAAACCACGTCATTAGAATTTCTGTATTAAAGGAAAGGTCTTCTTGAGTTTAGAGAAGCGGATGGTTTTATCTGATGCATTTAGAAAAACACCTAGGTTCCAGGACACTGGAGGTCACGAGCTGAACTTGAGTTCCCATATCAAAGCCCTTATTTAAGCTCTCTCAGCAAGGAGACTTCAAAGATTCAAAGGCACTTCAAAGATTATGAAGAACAGTGACAGGAAATAAAAGCTTGTAGATTCTTTTCTGATACCAATTTCACCTATCCTGCCTTGACTTCAGCAAGCACTGATAAAAACAGATCAGGGAGAACAGAAAGCAAAGGCAAACATTTATTTAAAGGAAAGCTACAACCAAACTACAAGAGTTCACCCTTCAAAACATGATTTTGAAGTGTAACTTTCTTTCCTGAAGGAGTTGAGAAAACAAATACAAATTATGTATAAAAAGAAGCATGTTGGCTTCTGAAAAAGTTATACATAGTACGGCAACAGTAACTCAGGAAATTTAATAGGTATCCTAGTTGTTTCTTTTCACAAAGTACTACTTTTAATATTAGTTCTTGTATTACTCTAATGGTAGGAGGAATTTCAGGCAAGTTTCCTCTCGGTGAGAAAGCCCACGCTGTCTAAGTTTGATAAATCCCCTTAAAACTCCATCCTTGGCTTAGAGACAAACTGCTCTTGGCAGTCCCCCATCCTTTATTTGTCCTACACCTTTACAAAGCAGCCATACCACTGCTACTGATGGCCATTACAGACACATACAGGAGTAGCCTACAGCCTGGTCAAATTTTAGGGTATTAAAGATTTGGACAGAGCTTACAGCAAGCGTTCAGCTGCTCCCAGCACGTCGCTTCCATGACAGCACCAGGACCTGAGACACGGAGCTCTGTAACTGCAGAGCTCCAACGGCAACGGGAGTTTCAGAATTAAACATTCCAGCGCCCCATGCATAATTCATCTCTATCTTATCTTGAAAAAAAAAAAGCCCAGGAGAAGTTCTTTCAGGTAGTTACTACAGGCTTGATTGCTTTTCCATTGATCAGAGGCATAATTTAGCGAACGACCAGATTAGATAGTGAGGGTAAAGCAGGAAATGCACCTCAGCGTTGTGGTTGGTACGTACCGGGTATATGTTTGATTACAAATCTTTCAAGTTTATCCTTGCTAATCACTTGTATCAAGTTTGCCTCCATTTTCTTCCTTCTAACTAGCTGCATGCAAGAGATGTCCCCAGGGTCCACTCTCTTTCCAGGCTCTGTTAGAGAGGATCCTACATAACCATTGCAATTCACCACCAGAAATGTGCTGAGGAAGGGTTTAGGTTCAGCATGATGAAGATGAGCCATGGTACTTGCTTGCATGACGCCACGTCCTACAACGGGTTGTTCTGATTTGCAGGAGGAGTATTAACGATATCCTGGTGAGATATGAAAGGGCTCCTCCTTCTCTAAAAAGACTGAAATGATCTATTTACTGTGTGTTTTTTTTTTTTTTTTTTTTTTTTTTCTCTCTCTATCTCACACTTAAGACCTGGACAAAAAGATAGAAAATCTTTACCACAGGAAGCATCAAGATAAAGCAGTAATTTGCCTTATATAAGCTCCTCTGAAACCCCAGCACCACAATCCCTCCCCTTTATTTTGAAGCCACAAAATAAGACAACATGATGGCCTTGTTAATGCTTCTCACCTATATAACCACCTTTTATTCCACCTTTAGCCCTTGTTTTCCTTCTCCCTTTCCACACACACACAAATATTAGAAGCTTTGGAGCTCCTCCACAAATAGCAGCTGAAGCATAGGGGCACATTATTTTGAATATATTTCATGTTTTTGACTATGAAAACTTGTTTTAAACTCCATAACTTGATGCCAGACAGCATTAAGACAACTTGGCCTTTTGTTTTTTTTTTTTAATCTTTTTCTTACTATTCAATGAAAAATACATTTTTTTCAGTTACCTGCATTTATTGTGCTTAATTTCTGCAAGTATTTTGCTAACCAGCTTTCTGCATCACACCAAAAAGCAGCTTCAGTCAGCACCTCCAGAAGTTACTACTGATTTGAGGCACTTTTCCTTGACTACTGAAGTGTTTTTTTTTTTTTAAATTCTCAACAAGCAATTGAACTGGACACAGACCTAGCCAGTTTGAAAGCCTTCATCTTCCTTTTCCTTAGTTTCTTATCGGCACGCAAGAGCAGTAACACTTCCCGTTTCCCATGCCCTGTCTCCGTTGCATGTAGGTTTCTGGCACAGTCCCTGGTCCTATGACATTTAGAACAACTGGACTTTCAATTTCAGCTGGCATCCTCATACTCCGTTCATATTGTGTCTTGGTACAAAAGGTTTTTTCAGCTTGTTTTAGCCACTTCCCCTCTAACCCCCAAGATTTAATATCTTACGTGGAAGAGACTGGGAGTTGAAATGTTCTACTATATCCTCTACAAGTAAAAACAAATATATTGCCAAACAATTCCATGTAACGTATCAAGGGGAATGACTTTAAGAGTAAAAGGAAATTTGCACAACTGATAAGCTGGTAGTAAATGGTCTCTACCAAAGGTTTTCATAGCTCACTTGGGCACTTGTTTCTTACTATAGAGCTTGCAGTTTGTAGACAATATTTGTAAACTGCGAACTTTGCAGACCTAGATTCTAAAAACGCCAAAATGTAGAAGTTGCAACACTCAGCTCCTTACAGAGGACTTGTCTAGGCTCTGCATCTTGACCCCTCAGTTTTGTTTCTTGCTCAGCTCCTGCAGTCTGGAAGGGATCCCAGTGCCCAGCTCCAGTGTGCTCTACCACAGGACTCTTCAAAACGTTACAGGCTCTGTATCAATAACTGCACTTTTTATTCAAACGATCAAAGTAAGCAGAAGGAAAAAGTAATGTGATGTTTTTGGAAAAATGTAGTTCTGAGAAGATTATTCTTTTATTTAAAAAAAAAAAAAAAAAAAGCGAACACTTTCTGGAGCATGACAACTGCAAATTTTGCTTATCAGCTGCCACAAGACTGGTAGAGACTTTACATTTTCACTGCAAGTACCATACTGTTACCAAGCCTGGATTAAATGCTTATCCTCTCACCAAGACCAGTTCACAGAACTCAGCTTCCTTTAAAGAAAAAAAAATAATAAATAAAATAAAATAAAAAAAACTCTACTGAACTTTAAATGCATTGAAATAAAGCTGCAAGAACTGACCAGAAAGTATTTTGGAGAAGCTCAATGCCAGTTTGTCCCAGTCATTAAAGCCTGAAAAACCCACCCCACAGCTGCCTTGCACCACAAGTGCACAGGAGGATACGAGGGACAGATGCAAAGTATTAGCAAGCAGCACATTTGAACTCAGTGTCACTAAATCGAGTCTGCATCTTTTCTTCAACTTCCACAGCTGCAAACACACCAGCTGAAGCATGCACTGAACTAGGTACAACTTCAGGCAGATTGCTCTGAAGATTTAAGTCAGAACAGCCTACACAAGGGTGAAAATACAGCAGGGAAAGTTTTTTTCCAAGATCAGAGTTTTTCTACTCAAGTTTTAAGGACAGTCTGCTTGGCTGGAGACTTCCACAGGCGTTGTGCATGACTGTTTCTAGGTGCTAACTACTAATAGAAAGAGAACCGCAACTGAATGATCTGATCCAAGTGTTTTCTTCATTACATTTCTTCACTGTGGTTTTACTAAGACAGAAAACTTTGGTGGAGCATGTTCTGGGACGGCACAAGATAAGAATTAGGAGATGATCCTTCTGGGTCTAAAAGCAGCCTTGAGACTTACATCTGGGTTGTCCGGTTGAGAGGAAGGAAGGGAAAACAGCAGAGCTAAGAACGACAGTAGCAGTTTTTAAGCTTAGACTTAGGAACCCAGCTGTGACGTTAACTGCCCAGCCTTCAGCCCAAACGTGGTCCCCTTCCAGCCCATGAAAGCCAGTAAGACTAGTTCCAAAATTATGAAGGACCAGTGGCTAAAACTGTTCAAGTCGTGCAATTGTAGATAATATTTTTTATAAGCCACTTCAAATCTAGCTTCATGATATTTAAAGTATTTTATCTACAGAATACGTTTCCATCAAAACACATCTTGCAGTAAGCCATTCATTTACTAAATGAGACTATTTCCTTGACTTCTTCTAAATACATACAAAAACTGGAAAAAACAGTATTAAATGCTTGCATAGATTCTATCCTGATGGTTAGCAAACAGTATACATTTCCCAAGTAGCTATTATCAGACTATAAAAAGAATCAGTACAGAAATATGAAGTTGAAACAGGCAATTCTCTACACAGCATCACACAATGCACATCCCACCTTTGATTTTGCATTAATTGTATTTAATTTAATTAATGAGATTTTCCACTTTTCTCAAAATTTTCTAAATACATCTACACACACACCTTTAGTACCCCATCCATAAAATGAAAATATAGAAACCGGCTACCCTTAAATATTCTTACCTCAGGGAAATATTCTTAGGCTCAGGGAAAATTGGCTTCAAAAACCATGCCATGAGGTGGTACCATCTTTAGTCATTAACATTACAGAAAGGGAGAGTAAAATGCAAATCCCCCTCCCCAAGTTCCTTAATTACACTGATCAAAGCTCACAAAACTCCAGTGCCTCAAAGGCATTGATGGGAATCAGAGCATAAGACTGGACTTCTGTTGCTTTTAGCACCTTGATTTCCACTAAGCAGCTTAAGGACATCTTGAGACCACCACGATGTTTTAGCCCTAACACAAACCATCACCTTCCATGACATACACAGTCACTCTTCATTCCTTAAGCACTGGAGTTTCCAAACCTACTTTCTCCCAAGTGCAGAACCCTTCAACCACGTGTGAGAAAGAGCAAGATGAATCGCGGCCAGACCTTTGCCGAGGTGTTAACTCATCCTGCCGCAATGGACAAAGCGTGCTGAGTCACAGCTGGAAATCCAGCACTCACCGCCCGCATGGCCAACACATACACCCATTTTATTCAACCAGAGCTCTAACTCATGAGCAGTTGTAATGACAAAAGCTTTATAGACACATCGGCAGCATAAAGAAGATGAAGTCTACAGAACTGGATGTGTGACCTAGCAACAAAGGGTAACAGAAACCCTCAGCATTAAATGCCTTCTTTGTCTTGACTTGTAAGGGCTTTTCCCAAGCTCCTGCACCAAGCAACTGAGTCTGGGGAAGAGGTGCTATTCACAGAGTCTTAAAGACAGCAGGAGAGGACTCTACAAAGCTGCTGTCATCTCTGAAAGGTCACCATGAACACAGAGTCCTCAACAACCAGAAGGGACAAGCTTACTGCCTCACTTATTGCCAGAAATGAAAGCTGGAAGATGCAGGAAACTACAAGCTGGTCTTCCTCAACTCAACTCCTGGGAAATTTATGAAAAAGATTCCAATGGAAACCACTTCCAAAGTAACAAATGTACTCTGGAAATAGCCAGCTTGGATTTGCCATGAGGAAAATAATTTGCCTGGTTTGTGTCAGCAAGCTCAGAAGACAACAAAATCAAAGTGCTTGATAACGCTGGATGGTGGAGCTGCCACTGAGAATAAGCCTGACAAGCTGGAGAAATGCACCAAAGACTTCATGAAATTCAACCAAGGCAGAAACCACAGCCCTGCACCTGACACAAGGCAACTCCAGGCACTGGCACAGGCTGCAGAACAACTGGCTAACACCACCTCTGCAGAAAAAGACGTAGAGACCCTACTGGACCCCAAGTTGGAGAGAAGTGAGTGCCAGACTTGTGGCAAACGCTAACCAAATACTGGGCTGCATGAGCGAGGCAGTAGCTTGAGAGAAGTAATTATTCCCTACGCTCAGCACTGAGGCAGACTCAATGGGAACATTACACCTGGTTTTCAGGCCCTTCCCTACTCCCACATAGAGGAGACGAGCCTGGAGGAAGGCCACAAGATGGTGGACACAACACCCAAAGGGGCTGAGAGGGGCAGCCATGTTTCACCTGCAGAACAGAAGGCTACAGGGAGCTGGGAGAGGCCCAACCTGATAGCAGCCCTCTGCTACCTAAAGGTGAAGGGCACAGATAAGAGCTGGCCAGACTTTTCTCATCATTACAGAGCAAGGAGGAAGGAGGCACAGCTGACAACTGGCACATAAAGATATGAGCAGCCACACCAGGTAAGACCAGAAGTCCCTCTGCCACAGCATCCAGAAGGGGCACGGCACTTGAAGAGGCAAGAACATGAGGTTACTAATCCCAAACAGTTTATTGGAACTACCTGAGCAGGAGGTGGAGGTTTTACAGCGAAAACATTTCTCACGAACCCCGCTGGTTGTTGTTGACCTGCAGAACTTGAGCAATCCAACGTCCTGTGGTGAGGCATTTCACAGCCTCTTGCACTGTGTGAAGAAACACTTCTGGGTTTTGACTTGTCATCTGCTAGGCTCATTTGAAACCCTTTTATTCTTGTTTTGGAAGAAAAAATGAGCTTTCACTGTCTCCTCACCTCACATATTGTCGTTTGAGATTGAAGAGGCCCTTCACTCTTTGAATACAGCCATTCTGTATCTCTAATCACCCTTGGCCTTCTGTGGACATTTTCCAGCCCTTTTTCAATATGAGACAGGGGAGAAAACCAGACTAACTCATACTACTCAGGAGAAGATGAGACTGGATTTTTACTGTTACACAATGAGGGCCTCCGTTCTTCCCTTTCCCAACACTTGTCTCTTTATCAGTATTACCCTGAGTGTTCCCAGAAAGCATTCAGTGTAACCCCAAGATTTCCCTAAGGATAACGATCACTTCAGTCAGGTATTTCACACGTGAGACCAGGACTCTTTCCTTCCACAATCACTGACTGTATTGTGCTACACTTACCAACACTGAATTTCACCTACAATTTTAATGCCCCTTAAATCTCTCGTTGGTCTTCTACAGTGCTTCACACTTGAAGTAAGTCTGTAATACATTCATTACTTCAGTATCATCAAGGAAACAAGATCATCTCAGTACTCATTCACTCCTCCTAGCTGGTCAAAAAGCTGAGTATCAGCAGTACTGGCAGAGACCCTTGCCAACTGCTCACGTTAACCTTCTTCCATACAGAGACTGGATAGAGAACCTTGATCTTTAGCTCTTATTTTTCCCCCAGTTACCTACCCACGTAAGAACTTTCCTCTTCTTTCCTTCAAGAGTTCCTGGTAAGGGGTAATTCCAAAAAGCAATCAGTAATACTAACAGATTAACCAAGTATCATTGCCCTACCCCCCTTAAAATAAATAAATAAATAGAGTCACTGAAGTCCAGTGTCTCTGGATGGCCCAACTCTCCTTGGGAAGCCCTATTAAATAATGTACTTCATTACATATTTGATTAGGCAGGATAGTGTATGTGCATCAATAAATCATTGGTTGTAAAGGGAAATCAATTACATGTGCTGAGCACCTCACCAGAATTTTACTTAAGGAAGCAGCAGCTTCAAACAAATGTTTCTATCTCTTCCTTCATAGCTATCCTAAAAAAAAAAATTATCTTCAGACTACTTCAAGAAAAAGTGTATTTACCAGCATTTACCACAATTGCCAGAAAAAAATCCAGAAGAAAAATTTCCAGAATTTCCAGAAAACTATGGACATGCGAAGAAAGGATTCTCCCCAGGGGAAATGAGCTTATTTACAGAAACCGGTACATCCTGCATTTCTGTTCCTTTAGAATGTAGGATGTTGAACCAAAGCATAATGTTACTGCATGAAATGTCAAATACCAGCCTGATGTTGCCCGCAAGTTTTCCCAGCTGGCTTACATTAATACTGAAAGATTAAATTGCACACGTTTCTTTCACAGCTAATGTTTTGTTAAAAACCTAAGTTAGAGCAAAAACGAGTCTTTATCATCCCACAAGTCTTAAGCCTTACAGCAGCCCTTTGGCACACCAGTTCCCAAACTGATCTGGTCCCACCCCAAAATACAAACAAGATTCCTTCTTCACTTATGCACATTCAAGCCTGAAGAGCTCCAAATAAAAGTGGAAAGTAAAGCTCAACCAACCCGTATCTGACCACAACATTAAAAAATACTTCTATTCCACAGTGATTGCATATAGGAAACTACTTAAATCGCAGCAAAAAAAAAAAAAAACACACTCTGTATAGCTACCATGCACCTATTGGAAATTACAGAGCAAGAGTGATACTTCAAAAAAAAAAGTAATCAAAAAAGAGCATAGACAAACATAATTTACATAGGTCTAAAGTTTTGTAAAAGAACAGCCAATTTTCCCCTGGATTTGGTGGAAAGAAGTTAATCAGGTGCAACTTGACCACTGTATCCACTCACAGGCAGGGAACTGATAACTATAAATTCTGACTTTATAGAAATCTGTACGAATCATCCTTCCTTACCATTACAGTCTCAGAGCTGAATGTAGATATAACTCCTTGCCATGAAGTGTCCAGCTGTTTAAAGACAAATATCTATATTGCATATCTTTTCGAGTGAACCCAGCCTCGGGCATGAGGGAATTCAAAATGGATTTTTAATTTTTATCAGGTACATGAAGTCAGTTAATTAGCAGGAGCAGGAATAAAAATATTTAAGAAAAAGAAAAAAAGAGTCCTACCAGATTAGGTGGGGGAAACCATTACAGAACTGTGCTCTCCTTTCAAGGGAGAGGAAAAATTATGTGCTTCCTCTCACTTGTCTTATCTCACGAGGCCTGCAAAGCATCAGAGAGTTGTACAAATCTACACATTTCCAAGTTAATCCAATATAAGTCTTTCTGAGGTATGAAAAAGCTTTTTCCAATACTACGTATTGTGCCCTTATACGACATTAAGCTTAGCCATAGATAGGTACGGAAGAGAAAGGAAGAGTGATGAAGCTCTCAAACCACAAAAACAAACAAACCACAGAAGCAAAAAGAACTTAGTCCTACTTTATGCAAGGGGAAGAGGAAGCATGAGAATATAGAAAGAAAGAAACATCTCCTAAATAGTTTGAAAATAGACGGCATCGTAAGAAAAGGTAAACTGAGCAAGAGAACACCTTTGAGCATTAAGTTGCATCGTTGAGACCCAAGTAGATCACCATGCTTACCCTCAACAGAAAAAGTCCAGGACAACTATTACAAATGATGCCAGGTGAAAAGTGACACTGCAATAAACTGTTACAATTTACCCCACAAGCCAACAACAAATCAGTATTTCTATGCAGAATTACTGAAATCCTGAACGTTTACATTTCTTCCTCTAACTCTTGGATTATTTCAGAGCTGAGATGGCATCACTATTTCTCACTGAACTCATCCAAAATGTAAATTATATCATCACTTATTCACAGAATGAATTCTTCTGATTCACGGCTCTTATCAGTCCCTTGTAGTAGTATTTTTTTCCTTGTTCTAGGCAAAATTGGAAAAGGAAGAGAAAATTAAAAGAAAGGAGAAGTAGTGTATATCCAAAAGGAGAGGCTTAGAATAATGGTTAGATTTATGTTTAATTAGATACAAGCATGAATATGAATCCTTGAAGAGACAGATCAAAACAGAAAAAATAATTGCATAAGCCTAAATGCAGTTGTAGATCACTTGGATTTTTTTAAAAAGTATTAATTTTTTAAAGCAGTTTAAGCTTCCAGCAACTTAGCCAAGTGTTTTACAAAGCCTCTATGTGGGCATACAAAAGTGGCTCACATCCTCACGTGAGCAGGTTGATGGCCATTTCAGAGCCACACTAGGGGCATCACAGACCGGTCACTGTGATGACACATGTTGACAGCCACCACCTTGGCCTCACACCTCGTTTAGATCCTTCATTCTCCAAATACTTCCTTGTTTCAATCACAGTATCACCTCTTCAAATGAAAGCAGTTGTTGCCATCCTCCTGTGTGCATGCACCACTGTGCTACTGGCTGGAGCCTTGAGGCTAGGGATCCTATTTCTGCTCCGATTGCTCCCAAAATAACCAGTTCCAGCTGAAGTGACAGCACTGCACCTAACCCATAATTAAGGATTATTGGTTCAGTAGATCTGTAGCAGGAAATATGAACGACCGAAGTTCTCCATAGGTTATCTGTATTATTACAGTTCTCGTTGCAGCGTACAACCCAAAGCAATCCACAGAAGGCTCGAAACCAAAACTGAAGTAGATCAAGAGCAGACTATGAATCGGTTAAGTTATTGGGTACCATCATAAAGATAACCTGACAATCTAACCCTGCTTTATTTAAACGAGCAATAACGTAAATCAGATTGGATTAGGTAAGCATCAATACAGCAGATTTCACATTTTGTGTCAGGAAATACAGCCTAAAGTTGTGCTACGTGGAAGTAAACTATGGGAGGCCAAGCACACCGTGATGGCAGCTTCTTAAGTTCACAGACTGATGGCACTGGGTGGTCCATGACATCCCATAAGAGCTCCACTCCTACCACCGTACATTTTCCTCTTACTACGACAGCTTCAAACATTTGCTAGCTCATCTTTACTACTGTTTTCCAGCGTCTGAAAGCATTCACTGCTCAAAGACCCACGGATTTCACAGATATTCTTGCTTTACATCAACATTTGAAGACCCCAACATGTTAGCTACCATGCAGACATTATTTCTGCATCTACAACTTACACAAACAAAACTTGTAAGATCACAGGGCACTGTCCTGTGAAAACACTACAAATCAAGTACGTGGCAACTGTGAACTGTGAATCAGATTAGAATTCACATTGACGATACTAACAGGCCTTCTGCAAAATGTTTGTGAGGATTTTCCTTGAAGTATTATCAGCACACTATTGTGCCTCCAGGAAAAAAAATCAAGCAACACTCCTAGCTGATGGCCTTGACTGCTACTTACTGCATTTCATACAGTTTTTTTCCTTCATTAATCACTTGCAAATGTAGTTTATAAGCTGAGAGCAGGGGTGGAAGAGAGACCAATTCCCACAGGAGTCAACTCCTACTTCAGCTGCCTTCCGACGCTGAACTTCCCCTGAAGTCCCAGAGTTTCAGACTTCCCATTGACCGGAGGCACGTGGAGCCAAGTGCAGGAGAACAGCACACAGAAGATGTCACGCTTGTTTGCTGGCATGCTCCTGGTGTGTTGAAACAGGAAGTGCATTATTCAGCAACATACTAATGCTTGGTATGGACATCTGAGGCACGCTACGTGAGTCAGAGCACCCAGCCTGAAGACTGATTCAGTGCGAGATACGAGCGTTCACGCCGAGCTAGTACAGAGGTGACTTACTGCTACAGCCAGCTTCAGCCTCCCACCTGACAAGTGTTCACTTTTTTATGCACCGCTATATTAAAAGGGCACTGGGTGTTGGAGTTGTATTGCTTCTGTCCTCTTGTTCCACCTATACCACTCTCCCTGAACAGCTTCTGCTGTTGTGCGTTTAAAGCTTCAGTATTACGAGCTGTTGAATATTTCTGTCAAAGTAGAAAGCCATGCTTAAAAAACAACAAATTCCAGTCAAGCTGATGAAGGCAGGGAAAAATGTAGCACGACCGATTACGCAAAAAGGAATCTTGCACCTTTTCTCTGCTCCAGCAGGAAAAGAGGTTGACCCAAACAGCTTGCCAGTCTTCACTACTGACTTAGATGATGGTTCTGAGCACACCTTCAAAATACAAAACTTGAAGAAGTTAATAGGTTAGATGGTCATGCTGCCATTCAGAGGGACCTCAACAGGTCCTGGGGGAATGGAGCAAACAAGAACATCACGAGCTTGAGGGAAATGTCAAATCCTGCACTTTGGGAAGGAACAACCACATGTTGGTTAAACAGGTTGGAAAGCAGCTTGGCAGAACAGAACCTGGGGGTCCTAGGGGGCAAGTTGACCATGGGACAGCAGTGAATCCTTGCAGCAAGAGCACCCAGGTTGTGTTAGGCAGACTGTGGCCAGCAGGCCATTGAGGAAGCTGCTCAGCACAAGTGCAACTCCTCCTGAGTGCCGTGCCCAGTTCTGGGCCTCCAGCACAGACATGGACACACTGCAGGGAGCGCAGCAACAGCCCACCAAGATCGCTAAGAGGTTGTTTAGCCTTGAGAAGAAAAGGCTCAGTGGGGAATCTTATCTGTGTGTATAAATACCTGATGGGGAAAGAAGGCAGAGCCTGACTACTCTCAGCAGTGAGCAACGAAGGGACAAGAGGTAACGGGCACAAACTGAAATACAGAAAAATGCCATGCGAACAAAGGTTTTTGGTTTTAATCCATAACAGGGTCAAACGTTGGAACAGGTTTGCCCAAAGAAGCTGCAGTATCCATCTTGGAGATATCCAAGGCCACACTGGACACAGTCCCGAGTGACCCGTTCCAGCTGAGCCTGCCACATGCAGAGGATGCTGGAGTCACCTCTCCAGAGACCCCTTCCAACCACAGTTACTCTGCAAGTCTGTGAACTCGGGACAGAAACAGCACGTGCTTCGTAATCCTGTTCTGCTCTCTGTCCCCCTATTTAGCGATCAGGTAAACCTGGTATTTCCAGGAGAAATTCACATCTGATTAAGTCTGCTGCCAGAATTCCCCTGCCACAGCTGCCAACAAAAGAACCCCATCAGCTGCACTGAGATGATGCTCAAGTATTCTGCGCTTCCACAGCTCTCAATTTGATCTGTCTTTTTCTTGAAGCAGTTACAGCACAGCTAACCCTAAACTGCTGCCAACAAACAGCTCAGATTAAAAAAAAAATGACACATGATCATCTTTTTCTTTCAGGTCTTCCACAGTGCACTTTTGGGGTCTTATTGTACTCCATTTGCTGGTTCGGTTTAACAATTATTCACGCTTGTTAAGGATACGGGTGCATTATCTGGTTTCCTGTCATCACTTGGTTATTAGTGTTCCAGCAAAGAACTACGGTAACAGTGTTTGCATTCATTCCTTTTTTAAATTGCCAGCTTTCACGTTATATCCTCTCAGAGGAGGCCAGCACAGCTCTCTAGGAGCAGGCTCCCCCTCCCAATGCCACAGCACTTTGAAGGAAGAATAGCTGGCAACCTCCTTGTCCTTGACAAGGGAGGAGAGACGTGGGGGAAATATTCAAACATTATTTTGTACAGTTAAATAGCTTGCCTGGATTCATCTGAAGAAGTCAATTTACTTCTCCTGAGCTGAACCGCTGAAGAACAGCTGAAGCGTTTCCACTTCTGCAGCAACCACAATTTAGCTATGGCAAAGGGATTTCCCTTTGCAGTTTTAAGCACTCTTTCACATGAAAGGCACTCTGGAGAACGTACTGTAAATGCAGAGCTATTACACAACCATCATCTAGCGATGCTGGCATGAGGAAGCTAGAGGGAGGAAACAGGAAAGATATAAATACAAGTCTACAATCTTTCATATTTCACTTACATCAGGGAAAATCACCAGCCTCCAAAGCTCCAAGAAAAATATCTGAGCCACTGTGTTGGTGACCGTAATTAAAAAAAAAAAAATCCGTATTCATTTCACATAACTGGAAATAAAAATTCACAGAGGCTCGGTCCTACACAAACTTTTAGGCACCTACCTCCTACCGAACAAAATGGAATCTGGGATCAACGTACTTCAGTAGACTTCAGCCTTTAACGCTCATTTCTCCTTGCTGCTTTTTCACCTCCACCACTAAAACGCTTTGATACATGACTCACAGTTAACAACACTTAAGAGGATACGTTCAAGGGATTTCAGCAGACACTATTCTTGCAGATTTCTTTAAAAACAATGAAAAATGCTACTAAAGATTACAGAAACAACCCAGAAGTGGAATGGGTGCTGGGAAGAATCAACAAACATCAGCTGTCCTAGGAAATAGAAGAGTTTCAGTGCAAGGGTGTCTCACCCTTCTACTATTTAGCCTCCCAACATTACAAACAACATTCCATTCTCTGATGTATATTTTTGTTAAGATTTTTTTCGGGGGGAAAGCATGCTTGGGGAAACGTAAGAATTAGTCCAAAATATTAGCCAGCTTTTAAATGGCTGGCACCTTGACAACTCATCTTAAGTCATAACCAAGAAAACAAGAACTCGCTGATCCTCACTGCCAGCAATTTTTCAGGAATGTAACAAGAAAAGCTGTGATAACAACTGGACGCGGCCATGAAATGATCATCTTAACTTTAAAGGCCTTCACATTGTTCTGGCCATGGAAGGTGCTAGAGTGGTCTCTAAACCTAATTTAAATTTTTAAGTCTGACAGCGTCAGCTTTAAAGAATATCATCATGACAGAAAGAAGCCTTCGTGCGTGGAAATGGGAATCGAGATTTTGTCGTTGTCCTGCTTCTTGGAACTAAGTAGAAAGCCAGGAGGGTGGAGAACGAGGACATGCACAGGAAGAACATAGCTAAAAAGCCTGCAAAACAAACACTGCAGAAAGCACACAGCACTTACTGTGTGAAAGTGCAGCATGAGCTCAGCATAACAAAGTTTAGTCTGCAAAGCACCTTCTATGCATGGAAAAGAAAGAAAAAAAAAAAAAAAGAAAACACGTTGATACGCCAACCTGGGAGATGCTTAAATAAGCATTTTGCAGCACAGAGCCTTCTCCTAGCTCCCTCCCACAGCCAGAGCTATTAATTGGGTAGACCTCCGGTACAGCCGACACCAGACTTCAAACAAAGGTTTCCATTGATTCCTACGAGCATCTTCCTTCCACTTCAACAGTTCTGGGAGGCGATGACCTTAGCGCTCAGCACCCAGTCCTTCCTTCGCCTCACAATACCTGGGGGGGAGCAGCCAGGGGAACCCACCGGCCCTCGGAGGTTGCTCAGCACCCTTCAGGGCACCCTCCGAGCTCTCAGATCCTCGCTCGCTGGGCTCAGCCGCCTCGCCAGGCCTGCAGCACGTCCGTCCCTTTTTGTCTTTCAGCTCATCCCCACCTTCGGGGAGCCAAGGAAGGATCCATCTTCCCCCCCCCAATCCCAACCCCAACCCCAACCCCAACCCCACAGCAGCACGCCCCCTCCCACCCTCCCTCCCTCCCTCCATCCCCATCCCCAGCAGCCTCCCCAGCCCAACCGCACCCCCCTTAAACCCCAAAAACAACCCCACAGCGCCCAAATTTCCCCCCCCACAGCCCCCAACCGGCGCCCATTTTGTCACTCGGGGGGGGGGACGGGGACGGGACAGCGGGGGAGGATGGGGACAAGGAGGGAGGGCACGGAGGAGGATGGGGACAACGGGGGGGACACCGAGGGACCTCCCCCGTCCCTTGGGAGCTGTCGGGGAGGGCTGAATATTCCGGGCACGTCCCTCAGCCCCGCCGCAGGGGGAGGGGACGGGGAGAAGCGGCGGTGGCAGCGAGCTGGAGGCCGAAGGAGGAGGCTGGGGACGAGGCTGGGGTTGAGGTTGGAGCCTCCCAAGCTCTGTGAGGAGATGTGGGGGGGTGGGTTGGGGGGGGGGGGGCACCTCCGCCTCCTCACCGCCACTCACAGCCGGGCGAGCTTCGCCTTCTACCGTGTTAACGAAGGTAAAGGAGGAGGAAATAAAGGGAGGGGGGGGGGAGGCCGGCCACCCACCTTGAGAGTGGGGTACTCCTGCACCTTCAAAGTCATTGAGAGCTGAGCAGCTGATTCCTGCACCGCCATCTTGGAGCAGGCAGCAGCCGCCCCCCCCCTCAGCCACCTCCTCCGCCTCCTCCTCCTCCCGCCCGCCTCCCCCCGGCGCGCGGCGCATGCCGGGTAACAGCGGCCCCCTCCCGCGCGGGAGGGACGAACCAATGGCGTTCCCCCCCCCCGTCTCCCTCCTCCCCCCGCCATGGAGGTGGTACGCTCCACGGGGAGGAGGGGGGAGAGAGGAGGCGGGGTGGGGAGAGCCAATGGGGGCGGGGCTCTCAGGCGCGCCTTGGCGCCGCCTCCCGGGATGTGAAAGCGCGGCTGGTTGGGTGGTGCCGTGGGAGGGGGCGGGGCCGCGCGGAAACGCGGACAAATCAAATGTCGGAGATGAGGGTTACGGCACTAGGATGGGCGGGGTTTTTCGGGGTGACGGACAGCGCGCTGCCCAATCGCAACGGGCGGTGCGCACTCGCCGCCCAATCAGAATAAGCCGTGGAGCGGGGTGGGCGGGGCCTAAAAGTAAATTTTCCTGGTGACTTGAAACGGCCGTTTGGACACCCCCATGAGGTGTCCGGGAAGGGGAGGGGCGGGGCGAAGCGGGGCGGAGCCCTCGACGGACGGGCCGCCCGACCAATGGCGTGGCTCCGTCCTGCTGACGGGCGGGCGCGTGAGCGAATGGGGCGGCGCGGTTGAGGGGAGAGGGCGGGGCGGCGGGCGGCGGCGTGTATATGGGAGGGGATGGAGGGAGGGGGCCGCCCCTGGTCCCGCGGGGAGGAGGGAGCGGGTGAGAGGCGGTGAGGCGGCGGAGGTTTAAATAGCGTGAGTCCCCTTCCCCTCGGCTCCCTCTCCCCGCAGGGCTTCTCCCCTTCCCCGAGCTGCTCGAGACCCCACAGAGCCCCCCGAGCGTGCCCGCGGGCTGAAAGGGGCCCGATCCTGCGGGGCGTCCGGGGAGTAAAGCACCCGGAGTGCCCCTGGTTGGTGTAAAGGGGGAGTAAAGCACCCTATGAGTATCAGTGGTGGGTGTAAAGGGGGAGTAAAGCACCCCCTGAGTGCCGGGGGTTGGTGTAAAGGGGGAGTAACTCACCATATGAGTATCAGTGGTTGGTGTAAATGGGGAGTAAAGCACACGGAGTGCCCCTGGTTGGTGTAAAGGGGGAGTAAAGCACCCCATGAGTACTCGGGGTTGGTGTAAAGGGGGAGTAAAGCACCCTATGAGTATCAGTGGTTGGTGTAAAAGGGGAGTAGAGCACCCCATGAGTACCGGTGGTTGGTGTAAAGGAGAAGTTATGCCCCCCTGGAGTCCCCGTGGTTGGTGTAATGTGTGGTGTTATAGGGGAAACGCGTGGCGGTGTGCTCTCAGTGTCCCACGGGGAGCTGCTCATATGAGGAATAATAATAAAAAAATAAATGTGAAGTTGCTGGTGGGAAACTGCACGGGAAGCGCTAAGTGCTCGCTTTGGCTCTTTGCAGAGATGTTTCAGGTCGCATCTTTTTGGGGTTCAGGGCCCTAAGGAGCCACCCGAGCTGGCTGCAGGTGCAGTCACCGCGGTTCTGTGCTCTCAGAAGTTTCTGGTGATGGGATTTCCAGGCTGCAGGAAGCTAGGAAAGTGAGCACAAGTGTATCCAGGAAGATAAAGCACCCTTCTATGATCTGAAAAAGCAAGTTGTTTTTAGTACGGGTTGCTTTTCTAGGGTATTTGGTAACGTTACCTATTACCATAGGCCTGATTGCACCGAGCACATCTATCCCACACAAAGGGCTCGTGGTAAATAAAAGAAAACGTGTGCAGCCGTAGAGCTGGGTGTTAGATCTCTTCAGTTTTTTCCTGCGAACTGTTTGTGTTTACTCTCAGCTGGCCTTCAGGCTCATGCTGCCTGTAATCAGCAAACTTATGCCTAAACGTAATTTGCCAAGCCTGCACCAGGTGTGAAGTCTTGGTTTAAAAGGTGTATCAGTAAAAGCGTTTACCTTACTTACACCTGGGTTTAACATTCATGTCTAGGCACGATCTGGGGGCTGGATTCTGCAAGAGGATTTGTGTAAGGAGGATTTTGCCTCCGCAAAGGCTCTGTGCAGGGAATGGTTCACCTGGGCTCGTGGAGGGGAGGACGGGAAACTTCTCTCTGTTGTTGCTGTATTTACAGACTTAATTATGGAGCGCTGTGCATTCTTCCTGTTGTTCCTGTCTGCTTTACATGTTCTGTAGGCTAATATTTACAGGGGAATCTGCTGTCTGATACTCCTTGCCATTGATGTTACTGAGCAGCTTGAACTAGCATTGAACTCTTCTAGGGCACATGCAGGGACTGAAGGAGTGTGACTTGAGTGTGACTTTTGTGTGGTTCACTGATTTGTTTATATATTTGTCCAAAAATCTTATTTACACAGGTTTTTGAGAAGTAAAATGTTAGTGGTCCTTTCTGATATTTCACTAACTATTGTGGTGTAACAGGTATTTTGTGGATATAGGTTATGTGCTCGGACTGTACCTGTCTTAACACCGGGAAATTATTGGCGATGGTTTGTCAGATGTTAGTAACCAAAGGTACGGGGCTTACTGGAACAGATGGCCAAGCAACCATCATGTCAGAGAAAACAGCATGTATGCCATGTATTCTTAGTTTAACACAAGAGGGAGCATGTCTAATCTTTAACCTTTAAATATTGCAACTTCAGAGAGGAAGCTTTAATTGTTGAGTGTCAGCTAATTTATGTTCTAGGCTCCGTGTGCAAATATTGATACAACCTATTCATATTGCTGGCATGTTTTCAATTTCAGGTTGTAGCTGTTGATTTGTAATAGGAATGCTGGCCTGCTAAATGTGGAGATGAAAACTACACCGATGATCTTTTGCACTTGTTAAAATCTGTAGATTTCTGCTGAATTGAGCAAAATATTTATGGTTATTGTTATTCAGGGGTATGGTTATTCATATACGGAGGTTGTACTTTGTTCTTTCATATTAGGTTAATAAATGTCTTTTGTTTAACCTACCTTACGAAGTTATAAAGCCCAGGTTTAATTTAATTTAGTTTAATTACCAGTGCAACTTTGCTTTTACAGTTCTTGTGAATTCTACTGGTCCACTCTTAAATAGGAAAGAGAAATTTGGATTTAGTAAAGGATTGTGTAAGATAACTTATTTTTTTTCTATGTCCCCTAGTGGTGTAAACAGAATCAAAATCAGCTTCCATTTTGTATTTATTGTCATTGTCCAGTTGAATCATGACTTAATAATATTTGTCCTCGTTTAGTATTTTATTAATGTGTATTAGTGATTAGTTACAATTAAGCAGCTTGTGCAGAATCCTCTAAACTTTAAGGAGAGCCGTATGTGTGTGAAGTTATCTTCAGTGTTTCCAGTTGTTTTTTTTTTTTTTTTTCCCACTTTGCTCCAGGTTAATGGTGAGAGAGAGATCATAGCATCATTCAGGTTGGATGTCTACTGCTAAGCGTTTTTTTCAAATTGTGTTTTTTTTTTTTTTCCAAAACTTTAAATACTTCATATGTTGTTTGGTATAGCAAAGTGGAAACCTGAGTGAATAGTCCTATGGATCGAGATTTACTCCACTTGCCTGTCTTTCCTTGTTGTGGACATCATAGCCCCTGTAGCAGGGTGGCAGAAAGGAATGTGTGCCTCCATCACTTCTCATCGTAGCACATGAGGGTGGCGTAAGCCAGTGGTAGGAAGTTGTGTTGTGCTGGGCTGGGTAGGAGCACGTGTCGCCCCACGGGCATGGAAGAGCTATCTTCCCCTGGTTGGATGGGTGGTGATGGGACTGTCTGTGTTATGTAGAAGCCTTCACTGTATTCTTCTGGTATATTGAAGACCTTGCTTTTCATGTCTTTTTTCTTTTGAAGATGGAAGAAATGTGTTGTTTTTTTTTAATTGCATCTACTGTATGCAGTATTGTTTATAAGGTGTTAATATCAGGGTAGCTTATCATCAAAATATACATAGCAGCTAATTTGTGTTAGCAAGACAGGAATGTGAGGTGACCTATACTAATCTCAGATACCTTTAAATATTTGGGAATTGTTAAAATTTTTAGGAGATGAATGAGGTTTTGGGAAATGTTTGCCTCGAGTATTTTGAGACAAACCCTACTGGGAAAATTGTTGCTTTACTGAGTTATTCACAGCAACAAAGCATTTTAAAGGGATTGCTCTGTGTAAATGGATATTGTTTGATTTTATAGAATAGATGTGAAACAGAACTGTGGCATCAGAAATTCACAGAGAGCAGGGAAACTCCTTTTGATGAACAAGTGTTGATGCGCTGGGTTTCGTCAGGACCAAATGAGCTGCCTGTTGCTTTAGATACTTCTCAGTCACAAGGGGCAAAACTTGGACTTCGGTTTCTTGCCCAGCAGACATAGCATGTAAAACACTTTTACATTAAATGCACATCTTGACTTTAAATGAAATTACTAATATGGCTGTAGAGTTCTTGTTTTGGTATTGTACCTGTTGAGCTTGTAACTGAGAAGTGTGTCTGGGTTGTGTAAACAGGCGGGAGAAGGTGGTTTTATGTCTGTACCTGACAGGAAATTTTACACCCCTATGGTGTAAAACCCCAGCAGACCCCAAATAAGCCCATGGCCAGCAGACCCCACTCCAGTTGCACCAGTGGGTGATGACTGGGAGAGGTGGTGCTGCTGTGGCCCCTCTTGAACACCAACATCAAGCACTAACTGGGGGCAACTGTGGGTAGTTTTCTTGAGTCAGAATGATTATAAGGACACTTGTGAGAGCTACCTGGCTATGGGCTCAGCAGTGGGGTCCCAGGACGGGACCTCATTGCCCTCAGGAGCTGGGGCCGGGCGCTCAGCACAGGCCTGGCCTGGGCCGAGTCAGCGGCGTGAGCAGGCCCTGGGCTGCCCCGGGCCGCGCGGTGCCTGCCTCTCTGAGGCATCACGCAAAGCAGCCTCATTGTTAGTTTGCTTCCACAAATTAATAAAATAAAGGGGGGTCAAAATACACAACACAAATCAATTTCTCAAGAAATTTTATTTTAAATAGGGCTCTGTTTGCATTACACCCCCTCGTCGTCCCCCCCCAGCAGCATGTGGGACGTGCTGCGGCTGCCAGAGCGCAGCAACTCTCGGACTGGGCTAAATGGGTGGTTTAAAATCCCATGGGGTGGGGGGGCACCTGTGAGCTTTTTATATTATTATTTTTTAAGCCGGGAGGGATTTCTTTTCACTTTGAGTCGCAGCCCGCTGAAAAATGGGGGGGCTTAGAAAGAAAGTGCTGACACAGCCCCAATTCCAGAGCGGTGCCCTCAGTGCTGCCGCAGCAAGTGCCCGGGCAGCACCGCCTGCTCCCCTGGCCTTGTGCTTCGCCTTCCTTCATCTGGGTGCATTTTTAACTTTGGGAAAGTTTGCTATTATTTAAAGCCCGGAGCGGGTGGGCAGCGCCGAGGAGCGGGGCTGGAGGAGCATGGACTTGTTCATCTCAGCCTGATCTTGTCAGTAGCAGCAGAGCAGAGGGAGAGAGGGAGAGGAACTCCGGCTGGGGCAGCGCTCCAAAGGTTTGTCTGTTATTTTTATACCGAAATTACGCCTTAGTCGCCAAGTATTCGGCGTGCGGAGCGGTGCTGGCGATCTGTGGCTTCGATACGTGTGTATTTAGGGGCGGGGGTGGTTTGCCAGAGAGAAGATTTGCCTCTGTGTGTGTGTGTGTGCCGGCGAGAGCGAGTGTGTGTTGCGAGCGGGGAAACGCTGAAGAAGAAGAAACCCTGTTGGTTCTCCATGCAAATGACCGCTTTGGTTGTAACAAAAGCCTTGATGTTGGGCTTGGAAAAATGATCTGACAGTGTAACAACCCCAGGCCACTTTCGCCATGTTTTTGTTTATTCATGTTTCATTCCCTTCGCTGTAGCTATCGCCCAGATGTTTCCCATTTTCCCTGTTTTTACACCGTTGAGCCTTTTCGGAGTTAGCAAGGGAAATGTGTGAAAGAATGTTAACAAAACAGCGAGGTGGTGCAGATGTTTATACTTTAGTTCTTGCGCTCGCCGATACTGGCAGAGGGATACCGTGCATATGAAGGAACGTAAGAAAGCATCTGCTTTAACTAGCAAGCTCGTAATTTCCAAATGTGCCCATTGTAACTTGAATTTTCGCATAAACAGCTGAAGTGAGCACGTCCCCGGTGCAGTGTGGCTGGTCCAGATCTCATTTGTTTGCTACTGTTTTTTTTTTTTTTTTTTTTGGGGGGGGGGGGGGAGGCTGAGGGGGGAGGCGAGTAAGAACAAGGAAAGGAATATCTGTGACACAACATGTATGCTCCTAGATAAACTCCTGCCATCGCGGAGTGCCTCTAAATATTTGAACAGCTTCTGTGAAGTCAAATAAAATTGGTTACCATGAGAAACAAAAAAAAAAGTCTAATAGAACAGTTGAGCACGCTAATGAAAACCTGAATGTAAAATTGTTTCAGAATCATTCCAGGAATTGAATTAGACAGCAAATCTTTTTAATAACAGTCATAGTAACACGTTTAAACATTTTAGCTTCTGAGATCCTGGAAAACAACACACAGGGTACAGAAATAGCAGGGGTGGATGGTTTCTTCTCTTACTGTCGCATAAATTGAAACGTAATTGTCTACTAATGATATTAAAATCAGTCTGTTTTCAGGATTTTATGCTTGTTGAACATATCGAGGCATACACAAATAAAATCTTTAATCTTAAAGGACAATGATTCAATGTCCGGACCCAGTGGTTAAATCAGATGTGGTAACTATGGTGAGAGGTAAAGTTACTTAGCTTCTCACAGCCCATGCATATGTGGATTTCTTTTCGTATAATGGAGATTAAGGAGAAAAGGATTAGAGAATCTAAAGGGAAATTTTGAGCAGGAGACCTGTAGCCTTGCTCTGGGAATTAGCACAGAGGAGGCTTTTAGAACAGAGGCAGGATGGAAGTAAACACTCTCTTGTAATATATATTGATGATAATTCTAGAAAGGAGTCTTTCTGCTTGGGAATATCTACAGCAGCTCACACGTACAGGAATGAAATCAATCCTCTGCATGTGAAAATAGTCCTCCCACTCCAACAAAAACAAATAAACAAAACCCAAGCATGGATCTTTGCATTATACCAAGTGACAGCAAGAAATCAGGTGAAGTCTGATATTCTGAATTAACTCATTTTAGGCTCTTGCAGAATAAAGCAATATTGATTATTTGGACTGCATGGCATTTTTATTTTTCAACATGCATGTCGTGTGTATTTTTCTTTTTTCTTTTTTTTTTTTTTTTTAAAGAAGCACTTCAAAATAAGTGGTAATATGGAGTGGAAAATAAAACTAGCTTAATATTTTAGCTAGTAAATATGGGGGGTGTTTGAACTGTAGCCAGAGGGACTTTGACCTTGTTCCTGGTTTTCCTTGAGTTGAGAGGTGCAGTGTTACTCTGGGCTTTTCAGGAAGGAACTTGAGGTTGTGCTGATCAGCTCAGAGGGATATGGGAAGGATTGCCATGCTGGTACGAGTCGTATGGTCTGAGAGAGCCACCAGGGTTACTAATTAGTAAATAGCTATTTGGTATGTTTTGGAAACAGAGCTGTGAGAGGTCAGGGTTAATTTTGAGTACAGAGGGACCATTTCTCACACTGTAAGTGCATGCACTATTACAGTGCAGAGATATCTTGGAGGTAAGAGCTATGTTCAGCTTTCTAGTAATAGAGGTTAAAACTTAGCAGGTTTTAGGCAATGTAGTAGAAACATCTTTATTAAAATACTTTAAAGCTTTGAATTTTTCCTCCCAACTAACACAATGCTTAAAAAAAAAAACAACAAACATCCGTTAGGAGAAAGCCACAGGGGAACTAGGAGTTCAGCACAGTTTATACACTGGATGTTAAAACTTAGGATATTTGTAGATTTGCTAGGGAACTCTTTTAGCCTTTTCTGGGTCATAGTCCTGTACTTTCCTTTCTCAACTGTTGTCAGCGTGTGCTACCAAATAGCTGTTTGGGGGAGTTTTGGGGGTTTGGGGGAGTGCATTCACTATGACAACAGTGTGTGTTCAACCTGGGGATGGAGTGGATGTTTCTGGACTTCAGGCGCACTGAGAAGTAATAGGCCCAACCTCTGGTTAACTCACATTCATTGCAAATCTCTTTCACAATAGAAATGACAACTCAGAATGTATTGATTTTTGTTTTTAAATTGCCATTTATTGAAAAGTGTTAAAACCCCGCTATTTATATTATGCCTTAATAGGGAGATAGTAATAGAAATCTTTTTCTTTCCCTGTAGACAATATTTTGCTTTTTTTCTTTCGTTGGAGTTGACACTTGAATGGACTTGTACTTTGTTATTACATTAATAACAATTATTATTTCAGCTGAGATTTTTCATTTATATAAAGACTGTTATTTTATATTGAAACAGAAAGCTTCCATACAGTGGAACAAAAATCAGATATAGCCATTGATACAAGACAATTTCAGTGTTGAACATATTTTCAAATTGTTTTATCATTTTTCTCAGTTAGGGTGTACCAAATTTAAGAGAAAGACTTGATTTTTCAGGTACAGGATGCGGTAAACCCTAACGGGTGGGGTAGGACAGCAGTGAAATCAGTGAAAGTACTGTCTCCCTTGCTTTCCGATCAGGTTAAGTCAATTTACCTTTATCTTTAGAAGGCTTATGAGGCAATTCCATCTTAAAGTACTTGAACATCCATTGATGAAGTTTTGAGACAAGCCATATTTTGTTTTAGAGGGCCACACATCACCAGTGGATGGTGGATGCTCCGGTAATGCTTTTATATCTGCAACAAAAGTCATTAAGCACTTAAAAAAAAAATAAATCACTAGTGATATTAATAATAAAGTGTTTCCAGGAAAACAAACAAACAAACAAACAAAAAAAAACAACAACAAAACCTAGATGAGGACAGAGCTGTTGAGGTATTTCCAGAAGACTGTTGGTAATTTTGAAGTTTTCTTGGTAGCTGAATACCAGGTTAGTATTTTGATAGTCTGTCAATACCCAATATCAATCTCTGTCAAAGTTTAGAACGAGACAAGCTAGTTGACTTGCTCAGCTGTTCTGTTGGGACTCAGCCAGCAGTGTAGTGTAGCAGCATTTTAGGATGTTGGGGGGGGAAAAGGGAACTCTCCGCTTCCCGGTAAAACTATTTACATGAGCATGGGAGAATTTGTGTCCTTCTCAGTTGCATTTGTAGATTGCAAAAATTAACAAAGCGAGATTGAGAATTCCAGCTCAAACAGCAATGTTTGTGCTCGGCCTCCAACAGCTGAATAACTTCACTGAAGTCTTTGGGTCTACAGAAGTGAAGAAGGGTTTTCAGGATGAAATTTTACAGTATTTATGTTGTTCTCCTCGAGTGTGGCCATGGAAATTCTCCAGTGCAATGCAAACTCTTAGCTGTGCAAAGGTCTTTGAGAGATGGTTTTCACTCCATTTGCACTTCATCTAAAGCTCTGTAAATTGGTTTCAGGTGCTGTGTGGGGTGTATGGAACAGCTTAGTGCTCTAAGAGTGTGAAAGGAAGTTTAGAAAGGGTTAGAGTGAACTGCCAGCTTGTACAGGTTATTCCTCACAGTTTGCATTGGTGATTTTCCAAGGACTGATAAGTATTATCAGCCTGAGAAGAGTACCTTGCCTGAGAACAGCAGGTAAATATTAAATTTCGATGATAAAATTTAAGAAAGCGTAGTTGGGAATAAAAATTGCATTTCAAAATTCAACGGTTTCCTTCAGGTGTTTCTCCCCTGGAATGATCTGTTGGTATCTTCACCCTTAGTAGCTCTCAGAGTTGGTATTTCACTGCTGAAAGTGATCGTTTGCTGCTCTCTGCTTTTGGTGTAGTTGAAATAGCCCCAGACACTTCAAACAACAAAATAAAAGGATATTTTAAAGAGCAAGATTTTGTTCTAAAAACACTTCAGAATCTTAAACAAATTTCTCAAACAGTTTTCCAGTTGACAGGAATGTTTTTTCTTCATTTGGAGAACAAGCCAATATGGCTTAGTTTGTGAAATTTGTTTATACAACGGTATTTTCTGTCTACGCGGTGCCTGGAATATGTCTTAACACATACATAATAGGATAAATAAAAGTTTTTGTATCCAAACAGCTTCTGTTTATCTTTCTGAGGAAGAAGCATGTGTAGGAAGAAGGGATTCTTTCAGCTTTGGGAAACTGAGTGTGTGCTCTATCTGGTAGATTAGGACATTTGTTAGCTTGGTAAATCTTAGAGCCTCAGCTATGTGACAGTTTCCTTTTAAAACAATACAGATTAGGTGGGTTTTTTTGTGTGTGTGGAAATCATTCTGACTTTTGCTTTGTTAATGCATTTCTCTGCATTTCTCAGGTAACCACGATGGGTTTTGTGAGGGAAGTTAATCAGTGAGGTTGGTGTGAAGTGGTAGTGCCTGTACAGGTTGGAGCATCTGCCCTGTGTTTTGTAAAGAAGGAATGGCAGTCTGAAAGCTTTTGCATGCCCTTTTTTTTGTAGAGATGTCCTGATCTTTCTTCTTTTCCCTCCTTTGCTTCCCAATACTCCTCCAAGAAGAACATGGCATGACATTTTCTTACATCTTTTCAACTGTCAAATGTGTGGGTATATCCTCTTCTTCTTCTGTACCTTGTTTATGCTGCAGTGTGACAGAGAACTAGAGGTAGAAGTTGATAATAAATTAATATATTACTCTAAGTACTTTTAAGCATATTATCTTTTTTTTTTTTGAATATCCACTCTTTCACCCTCCGTTGCTGCTGTGAGGGAGTGATATCTGTGTCACAGTCATTCCGTCTTTTCAGTGTAAGTGATGCGAATATGGTCTGATGCTGTTAGTATATCATTCTCCAGGCCCTCTGGTAGAAAAAGATATGGAAAACAAAAGCAGTGATATCCTTCAATGTGAGTTGAGAGAAGGTGACCAGTGGAATTTCAGCCATGAGAAGCAGTCAGATCAATGTGTTACACTCACGCTGTTGCGCAGGGGTTGATGTCTTTGCCCAAAATCCTGGCAGAGAAATTAAAGATCTTGTTTGCTTTTAGGGTATCTGGGAAAGATTCTCTTTTTAAAATAATAATAATAAAAAACACTTCCCATTCTCCTCAATGATGGCGGGACAGGAAATTGGTTCTGCAGATTCCTACCTCCCGGGAAGGCAGCTTGAAGAAAGTAAGGCTTGGGGAGAGTCATCATTGCAAGTTATGCAGATGAAATCCTTTAATCTATTTAAGATAAATTGTAGTACTTTCAGCCCTAAATTGTTATAGTAGTGAAGATGTCAAAACCATGGCGACATTCATTGCTGTAGGAGCAACTCCAAATCTAACTTCCCTGATTCTGATGTCCCTGTATCAAAACACACTTATATTCTGATTGTAGATCACTGTTTCTGGACCTTATTGATATTTATTTTGGAGAGACTTAACTAAATATAGGCGTCGTTGCTTTCAACTCTAGAATCTCTGCTTGCCCAGCTGAAGGAAAAGATTGCACGCTCCCATTGACGCTTGGGGGTGGCAGGATAATTGCCTAGAGACAGGAAGTATGCATGGGCTGTAAGAACAGATAGTTTCAAGTATCTAATTAGCACTGTACAACAAAATTAATAGATACAAAGATGGGTATGGCAGATATTTAAATCAATCTTTAATGTCATTCTAGGTTTTGGATGTTTGCATTTGATTTTCAGCTGTTTTATTCTGATTTTTACTACAGATTATCCCTGTGTTCCTCATCATTTTTCCAGCTTTTATGGTTCTTTGATAGTGTTTCGTCTTTCAGTACTGTTTTTTTTCTTTCTGATTTAGAGCCCACTGGTGATAGTTTTGTCTGCTAGTCACACGTTTCCCAGAAATGCCAATAGGATTTTCTGTTCCTTTTGGATGTGTTTCTAGATGAGGTGATGTCAGAAGAAGGTACAGAAAGGTCCAGCAGCTTAATCTTGAAGTGCTTAATAATAGGGTGTGATTGCCTAGATCCATCTTGAGAGAAACATACAGTCTGTTAGCAAGCTGGAGTTGTCTGGCTGGAGGGGAATATAAAATAAAATGCTAAGTTGACCCTACCAGCGTATGAGCAGCACCTTTAATGAATACTGTAAGTAGTCTTGCAAGTTCCTCGGTGTGTTTGTGTTCACTGCTGTCTTATGAGATGACTTTTTGCCAGGTGTTTTCTCTCCCAGTTTAGATTTTGTAGGTGTTTTTCCATTTTCATGATGATGAATCAGATTATTTGAGTATTTTCGGCTGGAGATACTCCAATTGTGTGGATAAGGGGGTCCAAAATCTTTTTAGTCCTTAAAGAAGCAGCAATAGCATATTCTGGCATGTGGAAAGCTAAGGTTGAAGTATGTGGGGCACCACACCGTGTCTTTCTGCTGCATGCATTAGGAGTGATGGGAAGAGCTGGACTGGTGTCTTCTTCAGGAAGCCACTTCACTGTGCCAACCGTTTCCATAATGTTATTTGCTGTGAGTTCTGGCAGTTTCTCAGGACCTTTGTAATAGGATGTAAACGTATGAGAAGAAGTGATCTGGACATGGAACAGTAGCTTGTTTAATGCCAACTTTTTCAACCATTCCTTGAAGTTAGAGTACTGCTCCTTCACGATACTTCCGAGAGTTTTGTTTTGTAAAAGGGAAGGGTTTTTGTGTGTGGATTCTTAACTGCAGTGTTCAGACTGGAATAATTTCGTATACTGAAAAGCGTTGTCTTAATTTCATCGTTTGGCGTTGAACTTTAATTACCAAGATGGTTTACCATTTGTCATCTTCCCTGCCCATGGCAGGGGTTTGGAACTGGAAGGGCTTTAAGGTCCCTTCCACCCCAAGCCATTCTATTGTATGATCTTTGTTAATGGATCACAGGGGACTTTTTAGAGGTACAAACATTAATTTCTAAGAATGTGCCCACCATAACTTCAACATGCTTTCATGAAGTGGTAACTGGTATAAAATCAGTTGTAGATGGTAGTAATGGAATCTATGTAGTTCTAAAAGAAGTTATTTAGTGTGTTTATGTCTTGAAGTCCACAAAACCAAAATGTAGTTAAAGTTACGAAGGCTTTTTTGAGACCACAGTTATTTATTGTGAATATAGAAGTCTTTTTTTGTTAGTACACTATTTCCCAATGCTGACATAGAAATGACATTTGTTATCATTGCAAATAGCAACCACTGAATATTTGATTGAAAACATCCAAAGCGGACTATTAACTGCGAAGTAGTTAAAAAAATGCAGTGCAAATATTAATGTCCTACCAGCTTGAGAAGTTAGCATGGAGTAAGGAATGTGTCTGATGTAGCAAATCTGTTTTTCTCTCGAATTAGCTTTCTTGTTACGAGTAATCATAGCGTGTGCTTTAGAGCCTTGAAATGAAAGGCACGATATAAACAAGAAGTATTTTAAGGGTCAGATAATTTTAATAAGTTATCTTTGAGGGCTGTTCATAGAGTTTTGTCTTAGACTTGTTGTACTTTGATGGCAAAGATGTTTTATATTTCATCAGTCTGGGATCGTGGTAAAATCCTGATTTTGAAATACTGCTATGCCCAGTTACTTGTCAAAATAATCTGTGTCCAAATATAATGTCTGACACTTTTCCTCATACTAATGGCTGCATTGTTTAGTTTCACTGCTGTGGAAGTTTTACAGTTTGCAGCCTGATTGAACATTCTTTGAAATCGGTGTTCACACTGACGTCAAGGCTGACAATAGAAATAGGTCTCGTAAAAACAGTAGCATACCACACCAGATAATAATACAGCACTCACTTATTGCCAGCTTTTCAACATCTGGAGATGTATCTCTGCATAAGACAAACTCAAGATTAAATAAAAATCAGTTTACATTTTAAATGAAGGAAAAATATTGTAGTATTAATTGCCACTATGCGGTGGTGAAGAGATTGTTATGTGTATGCTAATATTCTAGGGAAGAATATAATTTTTTTAAACTACAAGGAGTAATGAAGCTGGTATATATACAAAATAAGTAATGTATGGGGGATAAGCAAATAAGTGATGTATCAGAAGGTGGTTTCAAGCTATATTTTCTTTCTCAATGTCTGGTGTATTCGTTACCCTTTATGGGTGCAGCCTGTCAGCAGAATAAGCAAACATCCTGTCCCTCTTTAGTCTTGCTACCGAAATAACCTTACATTCAACTAAATATATTTTACTTTAAATCAAAGAAAGACATGTCATGGCAATTGGCAGTCGCATATTCCAGAGCAGGCTTTCTGATGAAGGCTTCCCTCATCAGCCTTGACTGCAGTGTAATTAGGAAGGTTATGCCAAGTGCGTACCGGGGAGTTTCTGCTAGAGTTCTTGTGTGGGAAAAGAATTTGTCATACTGCCAACTGCAAAACCCAGATCCAACAAGAGCCTGGAATTTGAATTGACAGGCCAAAAGCTTTCATTGTTTGAGTTTTCAGACATCCTGGTACAAGCCAAAAAGGGTCCTGAGAGTTTGCTGTTGTCAGATGTGCTAAATCCCATGTGTGATTAATCAGGGATTAATCAATGCAGAATTTATATTTAACGTGGTTATGGTGTATCATAAACTCATTTTCTTTTCTACCGGGTGTTATATCAATCTTAAAAATAAAAAGATATATGATCTGGGAGCAGAAGATGGATTACACCAGAAGTAAAGTAACCAGGCATTAATAGAGGAGTGTCTGCCAGCCTTACGTGCGATGCAGAGGAACCGCAGTGAGGCTTGCCTGGAAGCACAACAAACGTGCAGTGGTTGTGCTGAGCTGATCAGTAGTTACTCTCCTGGACTAAATGAGAGCGTGCAGGTAAGATGATGAAAGGCTGTGTTCTTAAAAACATTGACCTTGCTTTTTTTGTCAATATTAGTAGGAAGGAAGGTTCAGTTTTGTGGATGTCTCCCTGAGAGAGGCTTGAGAAGAACGTTTCAGTGACTTTCTGCACCTTCAGAGCAAGAAGGGTGCTACTATAAGGTGTGTAGGGTAGTTCCCTGATGAGCCATGTGCTCCTTCCTCTCTAGAGAGAAAAAAAACAACTCACCTATTTACCGCCTACTTTTACTGGTCTCTCTCTCCAGCTCAACTTTTCAGTGTCTTCTCCATTCATGTGCTGTTTGGACGGATTGCTTGTTATGGTTTAAGACCTGTTTACAAAGAGCAGCAAATTTACGGTGTGGCCCTGGAAATGCGTTTGAAGAGTGAGTTGGTGCAACACATCTTCCCCATTCATTCGTTGTATTACCTCTCTCTAATTAGTGATGGTTCTTTGATATTTGGAGGTCCCTTATCAGGGAAGAATAGGATAGAGTTACTCAGATCATGGAGCAAGAAAGGAGTGTGAAAGTGTCACCTCATTTTCTGCCTGCTGTTTTTCAAACTGGGTATGATTCCCATTGACTGTATTTCTTTCTGGGGATTAACTGTTGCAAAGAGCTAAATTTAAAATCTATTAATCATTTGCATTTGCTTATTTGTGCTTTCTAAGCATGGTTTTATAAAGACTTGATTATATAGCTTGCTTGAAGGTGTATGTGTTACAAGACCAATAATGTATTAAAGCATTAGTAGTAGTGTTTAATACAGAATGTTGTGAGTAGCTCTCAATATATTGTTAAAGAACAAATAAGTTGACCTGAAATTTAAAAAAAAAAAAAAATAAAATAATAAGCCTTAATTTAGGGAAGAATAAAAGAGACTGAACTTAGCTTTATTTTAACTGCACATCCTGTAATACACTTCAGATGTAAAAGCAGAGCAACCTAAAATGGGATGCTGCCAATTTCCAATTTTCTGCATTTCAAGTGTAGACCATCTCCTTGGTGGGTCATTGCATCCATGTGGGTTGTGGTAAGTATTATACTATGAAATTATCATTAACCAAAGTAACTTTCTGCTTTAAGTGCTTGAGTAAGCTCTGAAACAGGAGGAAGAGAAAGGGAATTTGGTTTGTGTGTGACTTGTCAAATTTTGAAGGATGAGATTTGAAACAATTTTAGATCTGATTCCACGTGGAATTAAAGATGATGATCAACTGTGAGCAATGTAGCACTTCAGGCATATGTATGCTTTTGCATTTTGTACAGGTATGGAGAAGATGCTTTTATTTGGTGAGGTATAGATGCTGGAGATCTTTAGTTTCTTATTTGCTCCCTGAAAAAAGAATAGACAAACCCTGAGATGCCCCAGAAGTTTGTGTTAAAACGAGAATCTCATGTTGTGGAAATGGCTTGGAGCTCCTGGGTGAAGTGGTTGCGCCTTTATAAGGTACAGATCTCCCTACTTCATGTTAGCAATACGAAAATGTATTATTTACAGATGACATTGAAGTTTGTGTTCTGGATTCCAATTGTCACATAAAACTCTTGCCCTAGCTGATGTTGATCAAGTCACAGATTAATTTGGCAGTCACATTATATGGTGTTTCTGTGTGGTCTTCATGGACTTGGATTCTAGTTGGTGAATTACAACGATGGTGTAGACCTGAAAAGAAAAAGAATAACTGCTGTGTCTGCCCTGCATTTCAGCAAGTTTTGCAGCACAGTAAAACACTGTCAAGCAATATGAAGCATAGTTAACATCTGTTTGGGATTAAAGCATTGCTGGCACTGGAATGGCTCATTCCTACTGGAGCCGAGCACTCTGTCTTCCTCATACTTCCACTGAAATCAGCAGGGGATAATCTCGGGGATGTTAAGTCATGGTATGGCCAAGATCACTGCGATGAAGTTACAACGATGCCTTTAGGGTTCCTTCTCAGTTTCATTTTACAAGAAGAGGGCTGTGTTGTTTTTTCAACAATTTGAACTAATGTGTGCACGTTGGCTTCTCATGTGTGTTCTTTGTAAGTGTCCAAAAGTATAGGGCTGAAAACCTGGAAGAAAACAACAGAGGTTAAAGCAAACTAAACTTTTAAAGTAAGTCTGGCTGACAAATAGTCCTTCTTCAGCTAGAGCAGGCAATAATTAGACCTGTCACTTACAGACCAGTTTTTCGGTTTTGATGAGCTGAAGTTTGAAAACCAGCTACAAAAAAGAAAGTTTTCAGTCCTGCTTTAACCAAACTTGGTGCCTTTTTCTATTTCTGTAGCATGGATTTCTGGAAGAATTATCTTGAAAAATAGCAGTCTCTTTTGGCTTTCTTTTGGGACAGGTATTTTTGTAATATAGCATGCTTAATATAAGACAAAATTAAGGAAATCCACCTTTAAATGAAGAAGTGTCTTTCTGTGAAGTGATGTTGATGTGGCTAGTGAGAAGGAAGTCTGAGCTCCGCACCGTACTTGTGGAATTGAAGCAGTCTGTGGGCTTAGTCCTTTCTGACAGTGTTTATAGTTATTTGTTTTCCAATCATATCAGTCCTTTAGGATAAGGGAAGGTGAGCAATGAAGGTAAGAGGATGCTTGCCAGTTTTATGAGGAAAAAGCATCTGGCTTGTCACTCTGCTAATGACTTTATCAGTGGCAGTCACAGATAAAATCATGATGCATTTTTTCATCTGTAGTGCTGTTGAGGTTGGCTAAAATATCGAGACCAAAGAAACCCTTTAATCTCTGACATCCTGCTTTTGAAAATGTTTGTTTGGAGAGCGGCTGTTTCTGTGTTCTTCCCAGTCTTTTTGTTTGCTTGTTTTGCAGTACTCTGTTGCTCTCTGGACTTCCAGTTTCATTGCAAGCAGTAAGATACGAGGTACATTAAATTGTCATATAGACCTAAGCGTAGGAAGACTTGACTCAGAGGGGGAAATAAGAAGACTAATTAGAGTTTCTTCTGAAGAGAAGGTTATGAAGGGCAGATAAAACTGCTTTTAGGCATCCAAGAAGTTTCCATAAGGTCATGGAGGAGCATACGAGAAATAATGGACTTCAGTCACAGCAGGAGGGGGAGTCAGGTTGAGCTTTACTAAAATCAAACCAGCAGGTGTGTGTGTGTGTGTAATTTTTTTAAGTAGCATACTGATACAGAAACTCTGGGATCAGCTGCCTGGCAATCCCACACAGTTTCTGTTATCTGAGACTTTAAGCTGCAGTTTGGACAACTTGTGTCAGGAATGACAGAAGTGTAGCTGATCCGGGCTTGGGAAAGAAACAGGCCAGATGACCTTTTGAGCCCTCTTCCAGTTTCTTTCTGTGTGAGCCTAAGAATAGAATAGGACACGCATGAAAATTTTCTGTACTTCTCACTTTTTATTGTGGTTTATAAGGAGATATAACTTCTAGTCAACATTTTATTTAATTTATTTTGGGCGTGTGTTTTCTTGGGCAGCTAGCTACCAGCACCAATTAGCCAGTTTAACTATTTTCCCGTATGTTAGTACTATGTTATATCAGTTTGCCAGGATTCAAGTCGTCTGTTCATTTCCAAGTCTTCTTTAATACTTCCTAATGTATGCAAGGCCATTAGTATGCAGCTGTTTAGGAACACCAGTCAATGGGCTGGTCTGATCGGAGTTTTGTTTTTCGTCGCTTTTGAAAAATCTCTTCAGATCGCGCCAGCTTTTCCTATTCTGCAGTTTGGCCTTAAAGGTAGGAGAGCCAGCTCTGGAGCGTTTTTTCTTCCTGTGATTTTTTTTTTTTTTAATTTGGTGTGGCCTGCTATTTTACAACCTCTCCAAGTGCATTAGTGTAAATGCTTATTCAGCCCTCGTGAGTTTGTCCATGACTATATCGCTGAAGCATTTGGGCTTTCATTATGTTCATGCTTCCACATGAATGAAGATGTTTTCTCTGAAAGTAGAGTTTTTAAAGATTTTTTTGTTCATGTCCAAAGCTGTTGACCTACTGTTATGTAATAAAAGCTCAACGGTTGCATATATCCTCGTTAGGCTGCCCGTGTTAATTTTGACCAAGTCTCAGGCAGGCGGGTGGGAACTGAGGTGCGTGGCCTAGGCCCTGCTCAGCTTGCACCATTCCCCTGGAAGCACTTCTGGAAGCTTTTTGTGCTTTTTAGTTTGGCTTTATATATTTCAATTTCAATTTTATTTTTTTGTTTCCCCCGGAAAATTAGAAATTTAATGAGAAAATGTTTGAGTTGTCTCAGCACAGTCTTAAACCCCAGCAGTAAACCAGATGAGATGCTTGAGGAGAACTGACTGTATTTACTGGCCCACCTGAAACCTCTGCCCTCAAACTTGATGATTATTTGTTTGCTCATCCGTGAGGACAATTCTGGTGGCTGTTCTAGGATGGAAGGAATTGATTTGGGCTATCTCAAGGTGTCTCAATGGACAAGCCAGTGTTACCTTGGAGAAACAGTAACTTTTATTCTTCATGGCCCAAGGGCGAGTGTTTCTTCAGATCCAATTAAGTTGTATTTTGAGACACCCACCTACAGGAACAGTCTGTTGAAATTGGTTAAATGAACTTGTAATTAAAGCATGCACCCAGCAGTGACTGTTTTTTAAGGCTCTATCTACTACAGATTCGTTCTCAAAATCCTCTTTTTCTTTTACAACAGGTTTTCTTCAAAAGTGTCTGCATTCAGTTGTTATTTAAAAAAAAAAAAAAAAAAAACTTTTGATGTGGGAATATCTTAGTGTTGTTTAGACTGCAATTTGAGCTGTTCATTAATCCAAAGGCTTAATAAAGCTATTTCCTGAAGACTGTTTTCAATGGCTGATGAGAAGCTGAGTTCTTGAATTTTACCATAGGAATGAAAAAATCTTTGAACTCTGAAAACGGATTTTTTTTGTCTGCCTGTCTCAAGGTTAATTCTCCAAAACTTCCTGTTGTATCATTTGTAGAATTGTCTGCTTTCTGGTGCCAAAATAGCCCATGGAAACATGGCAGTGCTTCATGTGGTTCTGAAATCGAAAGCAAGGCTACGCGGAATGTGCTACGTTAGCATGGCCAGGGCTGGGATTCGTTTGGTTCTCCTAAATTAGTCAAACTGAATTTATGCAGCAGAAGCTACTAAAGCTTCTGAGAGCTTTTCTTCCCCTCTTACTTTGAAATTTCTGTAGCAGAAAGCCGGTTTCTAGATACCCAAACAGGTGGACCCACTTACCAAGAAATGTTACGGATAAATCAGCAGAACATCCCTACTGCTATCGTGTGGGTTTTCATCACTCTCTGTTCAAGCAGTACATTACTATGTGCCACCTTCAGAAATGGATCTGAGCTTTTCACCTTGTGTTTTGTTGAGGACTAACGTCTCCTCCTTGACCTTGCTAATTTTTACAGACTCTTCTGTGGATGGATCTACTTGATACTGTTGATTGAAAATCAATTTCCCCTTAAGTCCACTACGTGATGTCTTGCGTTCCTTTCAGCTTGATCCATACAAAATCTGTGTTGCCATTGCAAAGTTGTGAAGTTCATTAACATGAACAGGAAAATAAAGTAGGTAAATAATACACAAAGAAATGGTGTGCCGAACTTTTTGTGCTGTAGCCATTGCTACTTTTGCAGCAGTTTGAGCCCTAGTAAATCATGCTGGGCTGTCAGAACAGTTCTTGAGATCTCACTCATGAAAAATTGATACAAAACAAATTTAACCAAAGTAATTTGTAGGTTGTGCACCTCCTGCACTTCTTGTCTTTTTTGTTACTTTTTATGGTGCAGTCAAACCTCTTAGTATATTAAAAATGAACCAAGAATATATATGTGGTAACTAAACCTTAAATTATAGCTTATATTGTTTCACTCCTAGACTCTGGAGAGGCTGGAAAAGAGAATTTGCAGAGTGTTTTGTAAATGTTCTTGCATGGTACAATTTAAAATAATGAGTATCTCATTGTATTACTAGAATTACTCATAAATTTGCATTCCTTGTTCCTCATTTTCAGCATGTACACAGCTACAGGGAAATTGCAGGAAGAAGTATGCTGAGTCTCAGAAATATTTATTAAGTTTTCCTTTCTGTGATTAACATTTGTCTAATTCCCAAGTGCTTTAAATTCAAGTTTGAACATATTTTAATAAACATTCTCATTTTGTAATAAACGAAGAGTAGTTTAAATAGTATATCGGATTTTTTTTCGGGTTAGGCTTTTGGAGTAAATAAGTATTCGACACTGAAGTTTATAAGTTATTAAAGAGGAGGTGAATGGAGGAATATGAGTGCTTTCATTTGTTTTGCATTTTTCTTGTCACTCAGATATTTGGAATGGTTGCGTTTTTTTTTTTATATGGGGATTGTGTGTTTTTTGTTTGTTTTGCTAAAAGGATTTTAGGAAATATTATGAAACTGCCTGATAGACATTTTAGAATGTTTTAGTCTTCTGTGAAATGTGATTGTAGGAGGTGTGTAGAAATGAGACTTGATCTTTCATTGGTGACTGAAAGAGATGGTTAGTGTGAACGTAGCAGAGTTAAGACCAGAAAGAGGAGTAAATGAACTTGTGAAACTCTGCAGTACACTTGGTGCTTTCTGGAAGTACCTGAAGTGAAAAGCTTTTGGATGTTATGTAAAAAGCTGGCTAGCAAGTTGTGCATTTCAATATATACAGCGTTTAGATTACTAATTGCTTGCTTGTTTTTGTAACTAAAGCAAGTAATGTATTAATAAACTTTAAAAAATTGTATGGACTTGAATACTGTTTCCTTATTGCCAGACATCAGTGTAGGAATTGACCTGACTTACCATACCAAGGGTTGAACCAAGGATGGAAACAGCAGACTGCAAGAATTTTCTGGTGTTTCAAACCAATATACTATTTCTTCTGGTGATACAGCTTGGTCAGGAATTTATCTGTTAAAAACAACTAAATGAAAAAGACTTAATTTGATTTAAAAAGTAATTTTTGAAACTTGGTTGTTAAAATCCCCTAAGTATTGTTGATACCAGCCATTTACATGAGTAGCAACTCCATCTTAAACCTTTTAGCCAAATGTTAAATTGATAGTAGTATGGGATGCTGTGAACAAAGAAATAAAAGGAAAAATGGAGGAAAAAAAAACACTTGAAAATGGTTACTAAAATGAATGTGTTTGTAGAATTAGGAATATGTCTACAATATTTTCAGGAATTCTCTGGAGACAGTATTTTCTCCATTCCCAGAGGGGTTAAGGAAGAGATGAACTATGTTTTGATTCTGCAGCTATTTAAACATAAAGCTAGTGATTTTAGTGATCTAGCATTTGTGAAGCATGGGTGCGCAGAATTTAAACCTTGGTAAGGAATGGGTAGGGCCCAAAATAGCCTTAAATATATTTGTGGATATTCAGAATCGCATCTATAACTGAGGAATGACTGAACAACTCTCCTCCTTTTTCAGACTTCTCAGTGTTTGGCAGAAATTCGGGAGGATTGCTTCTGGAATTATTTCTAGTTGATAGTTCACTGGAATTTGCCCCAGACAGCAATTTTGATCCAAACCTGCAAGAAATCACTGCATGCAAATACAGATGTCAGTAAGGCAGTAAGTAGCTTCTGGCTGTGGAGCTGTAGTCCATTAAGAGTAACACTGCTGTCAAAATAAGAACAAAGGAGTTGAAAATAAGAAATAAATGTTTGGACTATTAAATCTTCCAGATGCTTGACTGTTGCCATTCCCAATGCAAGGGTTGCATGTTGAATCCAGACCAGGGGAAAAGAAACGCAGTGGGGCAGGACTAATGAAACACCATTCTGCAGTTTCACGTGCGGAAAGACAAGTTGCTGTTCCTTCCTCCATTATCCTCCACCCAAGTCTGATGCCTTTCAGCTGTATAAACTTTACCAGTGAAGTAAACCATGCTTAAAAGGTGGTGTTTTGTTATTTTAAAAAAATAAAATAGAATAAAAACCATTACAGTGTTGTGTTCCACCATGCATTCCTACGAGCCCTTGCATCAGCAGGTTTGTGGAGCCCAGCCTGATGGCTGCCTCTTGCTGCCCAGAGACAACTCAGAGCTGTTTGTTTTGTAGCCGTGGTCTGAAGCTGTCAGTGTCCTTGTGCCATAGCTCCTTCAGCAAATTGGGAATTTGGGGTTCTCATTAATATAGGTTCTGTCACATGGAGTATTCCTTTGGTTTGCTTTTAAACATGGGCCTGGGGGCTGAAAGAGTAGGCACACTGCATATCAAAATACATTAGTAAGTGTCCACAACTCCCTCAGAACTTAGTAAATGTTGGAATTCAGATAAAATAAATTAGATCTGAGCTTCACTATGATGACATCTTTTATTACTTGCTTGTATATTCCGTTGTCAGCAGGATTTCTGCCTTACTCAGTGTGCGGGATGTGTCGCTTCTTGTTCGTGCTTGTTTTCCGTGCAGCCTGTGTGTTGAAGTCCAGCAGTCAGACGTGTGGAAGGGTCAGTCCAAAACTATGGTAAAAGAGGTAATTGCCTACGAGTTCCTTTACTTGGCATTGCAGAAACTAGAATGTGTGTGGCTTTCGAAGTAGTTGGTTCTTCTCCTGGATAGATACCTTCCCATGGGATGCACCAATGGTGGGTATCAGAATTAAATTCAAGAAGTCTGCTTATTGGGAAAACAAGATGGATTCTTCTTTCTCCTGATGTGATACTAGAAGGCTTTGGGACTCCTGGGCTCTCCTGGGAGAGCTGCCAGTTTCAGAAGCCTGTTCTTGAGCCACTACAGTCAGGTTTGCGAGGCAGCCAGTCCTGCAGCTGGGGGAGATTCATGCAGGAGCTCCCCTCCGAGCAGGGAATCCCGTTCCCCTCCAGGAGATGGATTACTTTTCTTCCTCTGCTTCTTCCCTTTCCTTCTCTTCTGCTTGCCAGACTGCTTGACACACGGCTTTGGCTCACTAAGTAAGTCAGCAGAAGCTGATAACTTCTTTTGCTATCTCAGGGTGGTGTTCCTTTTTCTTTATTTTTTTGCATTGTATTGATGTGTCTAATAGTCAAATACCACACTGTACAAGTACAGGGTGGAATCTCTTGCATGGAGGAATGAAAAGGAGAAGAATGACTTACTTTAGTGGCAGTGAAAGCTGTTGGTTGACTTAGTGGCTGTGTCTGTACCTTGGGAACTGTACTTTACACAGGGCTTGAATATTTGAAATACTCACTATGATTGCCTCTTAATATCACATCCTTTGAGAAGTCAGGTCTAGGAGACTCGTAATAGCTGTGTAATAACTTTGTTACTATCCTTCCTGTGCCTTAACTTCCTTATTTTACAGATTGGAAATACCCTTTCTTCCATAAGTGTTTTATGAAAATAAATGAATGTGTGAGATGTCCGGTATTATAGTGAAAGTGCCAGAGAAAAGCACGTCAGGAATTACTTTCTTTAGAGCAAGAATTGGTATAAGATAAACAAGTTCTTGCAGACTAAGGTAGGGGAAACAAAATATTTGTAAAGGTAATTTCTCCTGTAATGCTTTGCATTTAGAAAAATGCAGACAATGTTACTGTGTAATTTTAGTGTTTCCTAACTGTGGCATGCCTGTTTTTGCACCATTAATCTTGTTCTTTAAAGCTGATGTAATTGTGTCAAGTAAGTTTTCTGTGCAATGAAATGTAATTGAAAGACACACTAAGAACAGAAGCCTTGGAAGGGGATTTGCTGTATTTATACCATCTTATTTTTATTAATCAAGAAGTTTAAACTTGCATTTTAATATAAGCTGTGTAAAATACTACTGGCTGTTTGGCCAACCAGTAAGTCTTAAGCGTGTTTGTTCTTTAAAAAAAAAAAAAAAATCATCTTTATCATTTACCTTTATGTATTAAGGAAACGGGAGTTTTTACGAGTCTTATCAGTATCAAATCTGAATGGAAATAATGACCACTGCTCGTAGCATCATTTTCTTAAAAGTGATTTCAAACAAGTTTTGTTAACAGGGAGGTCTCTCTTGACAATTTAGGGAAATGTGTTTAAGAAGTTGTTGCAGAATTTTGTACTTGATAAAGAAATGTGTAACTAAGGCAAAAGAGTAAAGCCACACTTCTGTGCTCTGTTTTATTTTTCTAGCCAATCTCCTCAGTGTAATTGCAGTTTCTCATGCTCTGAAACCCAGCCCTTTTGCCTCTTTTTTGTTCTTGGATTGCTTACCTTGGGCAAAGCTCTTGGCTTTAACTGCAAGGGCTGCGTCCATCTCATGACCAGGCTGGTGTGCAAGCTTCTTGGTTTGGATTTGCACTGATTTGAAAGGCAGAGGGATTCAGAGCTATTGCTGCTTACCAGACACTTTAACAACTTCTGGCTGCCTGTTCCCTGACCAAGGGCTAGTTTTCAGGAAGCTACCAATCCAGCTGCTGTTTGGAAAAGCAACCTTAAAATGCTTTTTATTCCCCCAAAACCTAGAACCTTTTTGACCAGCTGAAAATCTGTTGATCAAACAATTAAAAGAAAAAAATAATGGTAACTTCTTGCTGAGGATTAATTAAACACATAATCTACGGCAAACAGCGAGTGTAAAGAAAATCACATTTGAGCTCTTGACTTTGTGTAGTGTGTAACTACTGTAACTGGAGCCAGTAGTAAAGAGGGGATTACAGCCAGAGGAAACAAATACCACTTCTTAATGCTGGTTTTCAAAATCTTCTGAAGACAAAGGAAATCTGTTTTCAGGGCCTAGATATCTGGGCACTAGGAGCATGTTTGAACATACAGAGAGGTTAAATGTAATTTTTACTCGATTCACCAGAGAAATTGTACTTTGTTTGAGACTTGTACGCTGTCAAACTTTTTTTGGACAGCATAACAGAGACTGATCCAGCAATCAAGGCATAACAGATGGCTGAGTTTCAGGAATGGAATGAAAATGGAATGAAAATTAAAGTGTGATTATAAGCTAGGTATAAAGCACATCAGAAGATTTGCTGAGAGAGAAAATAGGAAAAAGTGCTTCAAGGGTCACTGCTGGGCACTTCGAAGAGTTGGCTTTTTCAAGATCTTTATAGTCATATGATTATTCTATAATAATGTTTTGTGGGATGAAACTGGATTGCTTTGTGCTCTGATCCCTGCTTTGATAACAGATGAATCATTGGGGGGAGGATGGGATGCTGATGTGGCTCCCCTGCTGAGAGAAACAGGGTCCTCTACTTTAACTCTTCTGTAATGCTATCGAAGAGTTAGGATTTCACAGCCAGTACAAGTAGAATAGAGAATAATAGAGGAGAGTGGTAGAGGAGAATAACGAAACTCCTGTTTACGTGGGGAATACTTTGAGATAGCAGTCCTTGGCTAACAATTCCAATTATTTAGTGCCCAGCTGCTCACATTCCAGAATAAGAATGTCTTGTTTTGAATTAGTTTCGCGCACTTTGATGGGGAGTTTTATTTATAGAACTATTTGCATGGATGTAATCAGGAATGATATAAATTAACGTCTCATCATAAACAAGCCCAAAGACTTGGGAAGTTTCTCCGGTGCTCCCCTTGCCAAGTGAGACAAGGAGCTTACAGCTGCTCCGTGTGGAGCAGCCAGAGAGCTGCACCGCTCTTCCTGCAGCCTGCTCTGAGCAGTTGGTTACTGTTTCTAGCAGGTGTCAACATGTATTTGGTGACTGGTTCAGCGGGGTATTTGTTTGAGAAATAGCTCTGCAGCCTGAGAAGAAGGCACCAGGAACGCTAGCTTTACGGTAACTGTCTGCATGTCGTGAAATAGGGAAATGAATGCTGCCTCCTTACCTTTGGCCATATACTCATCTTGAATAACCTGCTTTGGAAGTTGAACTGTCAAATCTGCTTATTTTTAAATATTCTGACTGCTTTCTGCAAAACAATGAAGTGATTTCAAGTGCAGATAGCAAAGCTGAGGTCTCCGTCTCAGTTGGGTGGCCTGTTTCTTACAGAGTAGTCGCTTCTACCTTCTTTCCCCCTCCTTTCAGCTCTGAGTTCTGATCTGTACCATGGCTTGGGTATAACCAGATGGGTGGAAAGTGCCCTATTCTAGACTTGTTTTGCCCAAAACATCCTTTTGGTAGGAGAGGAATGGTTATTTTAATCCTTCAGCTGAAGTTTGGCATTTGGGGATGCTGTATCTAAAATGTGGAGGGTACTAAATCTTTTTTTTTTTTTCTTTTTAAATGCTGGTGTTTAATTTGGTAAGGAATCTAGTTTAATAGTGGGTCTTTGCGGATGTTCACTAGCCTCAGGCATTGAAGTACTCAAGATTTTGCTTGGGGCAGTACCAGGTTATGGAACCACCTCAGGTCAGTGACTTTGTAGATATTTATGTGGGAGATCTTCCCAACATCTCACAGCAGAAAGCTCAGAGGTGCTTGCTTGAAAAATGCCGCAGGTGTGTTTGGAGTCTGTCTGGCTTCATAGGTTTTGGGAATCATAAATTAATATCTCATTATTGAATGAGAGGCAGAGGTTGTCATCGGGCTATGCAATGCGAGTCTTCAAAATGCAGTCCACTAGGCTGTGAATAATGTAAATGGAGAAGTGATGGCAGGCAGAGGGAGGGATGAAATTCAAAAGGTAAACCAGATAAACTTCACAGGAGTGTGCTGAAGGCTATGTGAAGGGAAGGTTTGTATTCTCAGATTAGGAAAAAAAAATCCACACTCAATGAAATGGTGTCTATTAGTAACACTCTAGACTAGCATTTTATTTGCATAAGAATTACAACCCTCTGAGTCAGCAGTGTTTAGACCTGGCTTGAATTTGAGTGCTTGGAGAGGCCTGAAACTAAAACTGGCTCCAAGGTTACAAACCCAAGTCATAAACATGATGTCTGATGACGTCTGCTGTGATCAAGACTTGATTTTGTCATTCCTACCTCACATCTGTGCCTTCGTTCAGCTTAACAACAAGAAAAAAATAATAAATCAAAAAAACAGCAGCCAAGGTTTGTTGTCAAGACCGAGATACTTAGTTTTGCCACAAATCAGTAAATTTAAAGTAAAACTTTCAGGTAACCCATTCCACTCTTGGATTACCAACTTTCTAGAGAAGATGCTTGACCTAATGGCAGTACTGAAACTCCAAAGCGACAATGCTTCCTTTAAACCTCTTGTCCTGTCTGGTGTTGCCGAGAAGAGTTGGGCTCCATCATGACTTCTAGCTGGCTCACATTCACCTTGCACCCACAGCAGTAATTCCCAGGGCCTTTCCAGCAGGGCCGCAGATTTACTGAGTCCTCCTGCAACAGCAATGAAGTTTTGTTTCCTCTGGATATCTCCTGAGGGTTTTTCTTTGCCTAGTCCTCAGGGTTATCAAGGTCCTTTGAGTTAAAGCTCTAACACGTGGCATATCAATCTCCCTTCTAAGCTTGATATTGTCCCTGCTTTTGTTGGGTGTGCAATTCTTTCTTGTCCTCCAGCTTACCGATAGAAGTGTTGAGCAATATCAGAGGTGGTAGGAACACCTGGGGTCACCTGGCTCACTGCTTTCCCCCAACCAACCCATGGATGTCATCTCTTTGGGCTGAGCACTGTGGCTGGTTACAGCTGGGTGCTCCTTCCTGGACGTGTCCTTGGTGAATCCATGCTGTCTCGTCCACTGTGTGTTGCTGAGACTCCTTATACTTGAACATGAAATGACTGATCTGTTAAAAAACGTTAAAATAATCAGTGTGCTTGCATGATCTCAATGCTGTCTGATCCCTTCCTACACCAGCTTGCCTTTACTGCAAGGAGGCTTTGGTTTTTTTGCTGGCATTTTGTAAGGGATTGTAGGAAAATCACGTAAAGTTTTTTTTCCTTTTGTAATGAAATGAGATGCTTATACAAACTGAGCTGTAAGTGAATTAAGCAGAACTTAGATATAAAATCAAACTCTTATGCAGGAAGCTGCATGTTAATATTTAGTGCTGAGCAACTTCAGTACTGCAGCGCTGGAGCTTGTGATGGTTTGTGAAAGCTCCTCCAGGAGGAAAACAAAGCACCGCCACTTCCCCAGTAAAACAAAGAATTATCTCTAACTTTTCACATTCTCAGGGTTTGAAAGAAGATTTGGATGTATAAAATATGTATTACTCTGTGTGTGTGGGGAAAAAAAGCCTGTAAAAATACAGCACTGTCTAGCTTGGCAGTCTACTGTCATATTCCTATTAAAGCAACCTTGAAAATTAGAGGAAAGCAGGAATTCTATTAAAAGAGAAAGAACAGAGTTTGCCTCCAGCGAAACATGTTTACAGTAACAGCTGTTCGCAGAGGAACTGCAGGATGTTCATAAAATAGTTTATTTTTTAGCTCTATAACCAGGGAAGGAATCAATTGACTCAGATATATGGGAGCCCGGTGTTAAAGTTCGGATAAATGACTGTGTTTTCTCAGTTAAGGGGTTTTGATTAGTGTATGAATACTTTAAAAAAGTGAAATATAGCTGTGGCTAACAAAAGCAATCAGGATGTTATTCCCTACACAGGCATGGGGAAGAAGCTGGATATTCCTAAGAGCTTTAATTGAAAGGCAGGCATTTGCTTTTTGTCAGCTCTTGCATGGTTCATTTTGGTTGGGTGAGCTTTTTTTCTGTCTTAAAGGTGAGATGTCGCTGATACCAAGTCAGTTAAATTTACTGACTTATATCTATAATTAAAATAAAAAAGCTTTTATTTTGCTGTTTGCTTTGTTGTTCCTATCTACCAGAAATGCCCTAAGAAGCTAAATATGGGGAGGGATCTGAAGTTTTTATAATGCACGTATTCATTGCTGAAACACTGGCTATAAGTTAGGAGCGAGCTTCACAATCAGCGGAGGGCAAATGAACTGTGGTGAGTAAGCCTGGTTCTTTGAACTGTGCAAAATGCTCAAGCACAGTATTAAGTGTGATGTCCTCCTGGATGCTGGAGTAGATGCCCTTGTGGTTATATCCGTCTCTTGAATTTCCAGTTTCAGCCTTTACTGGTAAAAGCTGCTGTGTCGTATTAATCTGTGCCTGCTATTTTAGACTCAATTAAAGCTGCACTGCTCCGTGATGACACAATTTAATATTGGAGAAGACGACAGCCCAGGAGCAGGATAAATTTTGCTTGTTTTTCGTATTTTTTCTCAGTTCACATTGTAAGAAGCTGGTGCTACAGCATCATAAAATGTTTGGATTCATTCTTTGTATTTCTCGGTACAGACTTGGATTTCTCAATCCTGAGGCTTCTGTTAAGTACTGAATGTAGGAAAAGCCAGTGTTTATATATTTAATGTTCTTGTTGAATTTGCTCAAAAACTGCAGAGGTTTAGTACTAACACGTTAGGAGCGTTCACACATGCTGTTCTCAGTGACCTTCCATACTGGGTTGCCCCAGTTGCATTTGAAGGTGGTTTCATCCATCCCTGTGCTTGAGTGCTGCACCCCACTTTGAGCTCTTCCTGGACAAAGAGAGTGTAGAAGACAGGTATGCTCCTCATATGTGATACTGAGCTGGGATTTTTATAATCGGTCAGATTTTAGGCAAAGTCTCACTTCCTTTGACAGGACTGAACACCTAATTTGGTGGACTTACGGTTTTTATCTCCTACCACATACAGAATTTTCTGTGGGCATGTTAATCCTTTCCACTTAAAGACCCTCCACTGAATATCCATTTCAACACTGACTTCTGTTCTTCACACTGAAAACTGAATCTTGTATTCACTACAAATACCATATTTTAACAACTTGCTGTTTATATGTAGTGATGATGTGTACTGACTGCTGTCTTCCAAGCCTGTGTTTTTGGTATGTACACAGGACAATAACTTAGATGTGAGTATTGTAGTTCTTGAATGCAGTTTAAAAGTATACAGTGGGTTGAGGAACTACAGTGGATGGATTACCAGTTACTTAACAGTCATTTAAATTAAGTTGTAGTAAACTGCATATGAAATATGTGTGAGAACATTGTAAAGTGGAGATGAAATAAGATGTAACTCTCGTGTCACCTCCAGAGCCCTATGCTGAAAATGAAATAGTGTAATCCACTGTCTTAAAACATTCTTAAAATATATAATAAAGGTAAGGTACAGAGATATGTGTTGTCTTATGCTGTATTTAATACTGTGTTATGTTTTGGTGCTGCAATGCTTAGCATTTTCTCTAATAGTGCTGTACATACATTCTGGATTTATATAACATGTTTCTTGCTGCTGCTTATGACCTGTTGCCTATCGGAGCCAATGAAAGGAATCTCTCCCAGAAGATTCCCAGGGACAAGTCCTCTATTAAGGTGACTTAAGGGCCCTGTCGTGTCTCTGAGTTGTGCAGTAGGAGCAAGTCTGAAGTCATCTTGGGTGGTGTTTCTGAATGCAAAGGGTGTCTGAAATGCCATTGGTATTTTTTTTTCTATTGAAGTGAACAATTTCATTTATGATGTGTTGGAACTAAGGGAGAGATGATACATTTGCAGTGAAGCTAATGAACATTACAGAGCTGATGCCTGGAACAGAAACATGCAGCTCAGTCAAACCTTCCCATTGATAGATCTGTATGCAGCTACGGATCTCTGGAGCTGGGTTGTTCTGTGCTTGTTCATCAGGTTGTTTGCAAGAAAACGAAACTGTGGCTGTGTTAAGGTTTTATCAGCAATACACAGCTATCATCAGACATCAGCCTTTGTGGGGTCGCTCCTAATTCTACTGCTCTACAAGAGTCCTGAATACTTTAATGTGTCATTCTCCCCATACAAGTGTAATGAATGAAATCTGGAACACTTCCTCGTAGGCGTAATCTGTACTTACAAAGTAATTTAATTGGAGTTGATTGAACTGATTGCAGATGTTTGATATCACCTTTATAAGCCCTGTTTTAGACTGGCTTTGCAATGCTTTCATTTTCTTGAAGCACATACCAAGTACAAACTACATTTGGACAAGGTGGACATGCAACAAAATGCACACCAGAAAGGCTTGAATCAGTAAGCATTAAAGCTGGAGTTGGGTGGGGTGTGTTTGCATTTTTATATTAGGAATAACACATCTGTCCATGCAGAAATAGTTGACTTGCCAAAAAGGAAGTACTGCAGACGTTTCTGGAGCATAATGCAGTTGTGAACAGTATTCAGCATGATTACTCTCTAGCTCATGATGAGAAGTAATGAAGGAATATACAGTTGCACAGTGCGTGCTGCATAGTTAGAACTGGTGTTTTCAGTTGTTTGTAGCTGAGAGAAATGGGATGCATGGGATGGAAGATAAACCAAACTTCATTTTAATCTTTGTTATAACTTTTTCTGAAAGGGAGAAAACGTTAAGAAGTTACAAATGCATTTCTATTTTTCTGGAAAAAAAAAATGCCCTAGAAATGCACTAGCAGGCACATGTCTATGGCATGTTTGCCAGTAGAAGACAGCTGAGTTAGTATGGCCCACAGTAGAAGGGAAGACAGCATCTATTTTATCTTGAAGAAGATAAAATTTGTACCTTTGGAACAGTAAGAATACCAATGTTGAGTAAAACCCCTTTTTTATTCCTTTTTTTTTTTTTCCATACACAAATTTTAGACCAAGAGGGCAAAGTAGCATTAAGTGCAGAAACGGTAAATGTTTTAAATTGGCAGTCTCCAAGTTTTCTCATGACTTGCCCATTGTTTCCCTTGTTGGCAATTTGAGTTTTATCAGACTAATATTTGAATGGCAATTTGCCTCTATGTGAAAAGAAAACTTGCTATTTTATAAGCTTGTGCAATAAATGGGGGAATCGCCTGAAAATCCACTGTACTGAGCGTACTACAATGAAAGTCTGCCTCGCTGCTGGTAGAAGAGAAGGAATTGCTCTCAGAGGGCTCATTTTCACAAATGACTGAAGTTGCTTTTCTCTGAGATCTTACTCGTTGAGGTTTCATGCAGATTTTAGTGCCTCCCCTCAAGCATTGCCCTTGCACAGGAGGGGCTGCACCTGCCCACCCTTGACTTCACTGCCTGTTCCTAAAGCAGCTCTAATCCTTGCCTGGCTTGCTAGGAGCATACCAAGGAACCTGAACTGTCCTCTGGTAGGGCTTATAGGATAACTGGCATCAAGAAATTCCTTTATTTTTTGGCATCAGCTTGACAAGAGACATTACCCGCATTCCCTAAGAAACTGTTTTACTTGATTTTTTTTTTTTTTTATAAAATCTCTTACCTGCTAAAAACATTTTTGTGTTTGTGAGAAACATGTCATATGTCTGTGCATTGTGGTCCTAGAAGCTGGCAGATCTTAGTGGTTCGTTAACATCTTGCAAAGGCTGTGATGAGGTCTGTAAGGCGTGCTTATCCTTACCATGGCAGCTGCTGGGAGGGAATCTGTCACAAACACTTAGGAGAAGCTCAAGCTGACTATGAGGAAGTCAAACTGAAACCTTATTTTTGGCTGGGTAGTCAAATTGAGCTGTTTTCTGTTTGGAGGATTATTTAATCTTCTGGTTATCCCTGTATGTTTTCTGAGCCTGCTTTTTTCAGCAGTCTCAGGTATAGACTCTGGGTCTCTGTTAGTCCAGCAGTGATGACGCCAATGCTTACAGACTTCTTACAGTTAATATTTATTCAACAAAATATCTGAATGTATATGCAGAAAAACAATATTGAAAATAAATTTGTCTTATGGGTGATAAGTGGGTCAATGCACATAAAAATGTTGTTGTGCTGTCTGCTTTTTCCTGTATTTCGGTAGGTCTGCCCATACTCTGCTTCTAATATCTTGATTGTTCAAGCATCTAAGAATAACTAAGACATACTTATTTTCAGAAGAAAACAAATTGACCTCCTCAAAGGTGTAAAGGGGTAAATCCGTGGGAGCAACCAAGTAACATAGCTCTGAAATACGAGGTGCTCCATGATAGGGATGGTTTTTACTTTCATGGAGACATTTCCAGAGGTATAGCACAAACTCAGGTTATGGTTGGAGCTGTGTAATAGCATCTGAGATAGGAAGACCATGGAAATGTCGCTGCAGCAAGTGAGAATTGTGGAACTGCTTCGTGCCTCCCTGGAAGACAGAGCAGAGCAAGTAGTTCACCTGGGGTAGGTAAGTAGGTCACTTCACTATAAAAGAGCAAGGTTACTCAAGAGTTTCCATGGTGCTCATCCAAATGCTGAGGGGATGCTCAGCACTTTTCCTGAGGTTAGCTGAGTGAAGGGCAGGTCTTGAGAAGTTCTGCCCGTCTGGCCTGGGCTCTAGCCATCCTGCTGGTCAACCTGCAGTCCTTGGGATTCCCTGTAGTAATAAACGGGCCACTGCTTAATGGATCAAAGTGTGGCCCTTTCTTGTTGGAAAGAAGCGTGTGTGGTGTGTTTGGGCTGTTCTGCCTCATTCTTACCTCCCGGTTCCTTCACAGCCCATCCCTGGTTGGCTCTGGCACAGCCCGAGAGCAGTGCCACCGCCTTGCTTCTGTTCTTTCAGGTGTGATCTTCATGGTGAGGACTGTAGTAAGGCTGCTTCAAATGCTCACAGGGATTGCCAAGTTCATTTTAGGTCTCCAATCAATGAGAGACGCTTCTTCCGTGTGTTGTTGTATGTGTGAGAATTAAAAATATTTATATGGGGAGGGAAATTGCTGGTTGGTAACTGCAGCAAATCCTTTTTTACTTTCTGATCTATGTACTTAGATAATCCATGTTTTTTCTTTATTGCTGTTTTTAGAGCAAGGAACTTCTGTATGAACTTTTATTTCTTTAGTACAGAAGTTGAAGCAGATGAATTAAGCGAATGCCAAACTCATTGTAACCTTGTAGCCGATGTTGCAAGTTATTTTGGAATCGTGAATTGTTCAGTCTAATTTAGCTTCCAGAATAAGCAGCAGGTATGATAAGTTCAAATCCATTACACAGATCTTTGTTTTGAGCATACATTTTCAGAGTAAATTTACACTTTCAGTGTAAAAAAGCCTCCTGTGCTTTAAATTGCAATATTTAGTAATGATCAATATTCACTATCCCCTATAATTTTTCCCCTATTTTCTTTTTTCTAAAATCATCTGTTTGTCCTGATTCTTTGCTCTTGCTAGTTTCAGTTTACCAATGTTAAAAGTTGCCTTTAGCTATAAGCTTTCTTAATAAATAAATCGCTTTTGCTGAGTGATTAATACATTATATTTTTATATAAGAGGCTTTGAAAAGTCATTTCCAAAACCAGCAACAAGAACATCCATAGTCTTAGAAACTTGAAACAAAAAGTTTTTTTTAAGGACCAAAGTTTGATGGACAGCCAAGTGCAGAAGCTACCACTCTCTATGATACAGCTGGTCTAGATTTCTCATCCGCATAGGTGAAAGTAGAGGATAATAGGTCAGCTGTAGAAATTCATCTTTAACTTTCCTATTTTGTTATCCTTATGATTATAAAGGTTAAAAATAAAATAGCATTAGAGTGAGGACTGTCCAGATTAATTGCTGCGCACTTAAGAACACAGGATTTTTGTGTAGTTATGTAGTTTATTTCACTCATGACCATTTAAAAACTTGAAAGATGTTAGTGACATTATTGAAGGAAAGCTCTTTTCTGAAATTCATTACAAATTTGCATTTGTTTTTTAAATGTCTACTTTGCAGTGAGACTGGAGAACTTCCCTGCTAATCCCATATTCATTATTTAAGCCTTTCAATTAAGCTGTGCAGTACCTCAGTTCACATATTTCCATAGTGGCAGTCCAGATGTATTTACAGGTTTATGTCTTTGTTTATAACTACGCTGCCTAGTACTAAAGAGATTAGTAGCTGTTCCTTAAATCATTTCTGGAAGCTATATTTCTGTTCCTGAAAACAGACTTGGTTGAAAAATTAAGCTTTTAAGGGAATTGCTTGTGGAAGGAAAGCAGTACTCTGAGCAGTACAAATTAAACATTGACATAAGAAGGAGACAAGGAGATGTGTAAGTTTTTAGCTTTTGTTCAGAAATGTTGTGGTTTGTGTCCCGTTTTTGAGTAGCAGGAATAAATGTTGAAACACTTGTGTGAATGAATACATCAATCAACAAGTTATTATGTCAAAGCTGGAATGCATCTAAATTTAAATAACCAGTAAATTCTCTTACAATTGCTTACTGCATAAACCCACTAAACCGTTTTTAATGAAGCTATGTGAGGATTTATACCCCATATGCTCTTACACATAAGCAGGTTACTTTAGAAGAAAAAGTTGACAGCTGAGGAGTAATAAATGTATTTAGCGTGCTCTTGGACCATGGCAAACATAGGGTAAGATAAGGTAGTTGAGAATCTCTTTATTTCTATTATTACTAAATATTTATCTAAAAATTCTATCATTCAGGTCATGCTTTGACAGTTTAAATTTTATTTAGTGAAGTTTGATTGACATGACCGTTTTCCTTCATAGTGCCTGGTGTCAACCCCAAGCAGGAGGTGTGCACAAATAGGATGTGATCTGAGCAAAGTCAGTTTGCAAGAGTGGAATAGGAATGTTTTATAACTCCATTAAATGTTAACCTTTTTTTTTCCCACTTCAATGTATCCATTAGCTTTATTGCATACATTTTACAGTTTTATTGGCAAATATGATACCAAAAAGTAATATACTTTTTCAACATGATGGAATTTGGCGGGTGGGCATTGTTTTTTTACTTGTGAGAGAAAATTATTAGTTCCATCCTTCTATTATCTTCAGATAGTAACTTCAGTTTCTGTAATGCTCTGGTACAAAGAGTATTATTACTTGAAATTTATAAAAGTGTAGAACAGGTTACAAAAATAGTTTAAAGTTTTCTTACATTATGATCCCCTTTGTTTTGCATAGCAGGATTTGTTTTTGATGTCAATCATTTGAAAGGGATTATTTTTTTTGAAAATATACTTCTGATGATGTAAAACTTTAAGTTTGCAGCATTTTCCTTAACTTTCACAGATGGTATAAGAGTTACAGCTAAGTGAACATCAATAGCGCAGTAACAATAAAATGTTGCATATGGAAGGAAATACTTCTGCAAAATTCTTTTTCTTTAACTCATCCAGTAAGTTAGTCAACCGAAGGCTTACGGTTAATTTTTTATGAAATGCTAAAATATCAATAGTTGCTCTTGAGAGGCTGAAAAGGTGCATTTATTTGAACATTATCTATTTCTTTTTGATGGCATGACGATCTAGAAGGAAGTTTCTTTATAATCGAGATACCAACAATAGTTCTTATAATTGGTTTTAGGCATGGCTTTTAGTGTATAATAGGGGTCAGATATTGATCTAAGTAAAATAAAACTTTCTATGGGGATCATTAAATCATTTATTCTGTGCTGGCATCAGTGGAGGTTATTACTTAACTTGTCATTGTTATAGCCAAAATTTCCTTTGAAATCATTTACTGCTCTATGGGGTTTTTAACTGTGCTAATTAATATGATTATTGGTTACTTCTTAGTAATTAAATCTCTAGGACGACTTTTGGGATCTCGTGCCTTTGTCCATTAATCTGTCATTTACTGTAATAATATCCAAGATGTCAGTATCAATTCAACCTTTATAGACTCACCGCTATTAATTTATGCCATGGTTACTCCAGTCCTTAAGATACGCGGTCAAAGGTATCCTAACTCCTGCGACCAAAAACTGCATGCCAGATCTCTGGACATCTGTTTGATTTCAGGGTTATAGGACCTTTAATTGATTCTTAATTTTCCGTTATTTGCTTCTACATTCTCAAATTTGAGTGTTTTAATCAGTGACAGATAAAACTGGAAGTAAATGAGTGACTAGCTTGCAGAATATAATGGCTTTGCTTCTCTCTGAACCCGTTGTTTCAGCTGTGTACTTCTCCAGCTTAAAGCACTGGGGCAAAAAGAGCCTGTTAGGGGTGGCAGCCTAACATTGGACTGAAAGTGAAGACATGGCAATCTTCTTCGTTACCAAGTCTGAGCAACATAACTTGTAGAACTGCACAGATAGCGTGTGTTGGATAACTACCTCTACATAGATAGAGATTGGGATGAATCACAGAATCATTAGGGTTGGAAAAGACCTCCAAGATCATCTGGTCCAACCATCACCCTACTACCAGTGTCACTCACTAAAAGAAATGGAATGTGTCAATCTGGTAATGAGATGTGTCAATATGGTTTTATTCTAAAAAGACACATTTTAAAATGTTGACTGCTGTGCTTACCAATAAAGATATTTTATGTAAAGTGCCTAATTTGTAAATGAAGTAGAATACTTCTACGGGCTCAGTGTAAAAGGTTGAGGTTGTCATGTTTCCCTTACAGAAATCAGATATCTCTGATATTTAAAAGCAAAGCTGTGCTCTGTAGTATTTTAGTGATGTTTCCTCAGTACTGTGAAACCTGTTGCTCCATAGCAATGCTTGAAAGCTTGTACCCATTTAAACTTTACATCTATTAATAAATAAAGGGAATTGTATCTTATAGCTGAAGACTCTAAGATTCGGAATCTTTAAGGACTTGATCATATAGGTGTCAACCAACACGAGTACTTGCAGGTACATATTTTTTATTAAAAAAAAAAAAAAAAAAAGCTGGATTAGCCTAAGAACCCCCAATCTGTGCTGGGGGAAAGGCAGATAATGGATGTCTCTTCTGCAAAGCCAGAGGAGCCGTTGTTGTGCCACCCCACCTTTCACTTGCTTTCCAAATTCAGAGTTTCTCTGGAAGAAAAACCTAGATCTGAGCTTCTTAAACTCTACAAGGCAGCTGCATTCCTTGCATGCTGCCAGTCTTTACAAAAGATGTGACCCAGATCTTGCAAAAACATGTGGGAGCAGAGATTTTTTCAACCTGGAATTTTATTAGTAATCTGGAATGGAAATTCCTGCACAAACGGGCAACCAGCTTTATACAATTTTTGGCCATACATTTTCTATTTTTATTTTTCCTGATGGTAGTATATTTTCCTAGGGGAAATAATAGTTCAAAATCAAGGTCTTTTATTAACAAGTGAAGAACTGACCAAATGCCAGCAACAACTGAATCACTTATATTTTAGGCCATCTGTTGTAGAATAGTCAGATCATTTGAAATTGAACATTTTCTACTCCCTTTATATAGACGATTCTCATCTAGATCTTAACACAGAAAAGCTAAGAATCTCAATCCAGATATATAACATTGTGAGAGAAAAAGTGCAAGTTGTACTTTTGGTCTATTTTAAGACTTAATTTTTCTGAGCACAGTTCTTCATTTGTTTTTGAACTGTAATACAATTGCAGATACATTTATCTTGGAGTGCTGAGCTCCTGATTTTATTTATTCACGTGAAAGACATTCACACTTTTGTATCTAATTATGTATAGCGTGATCTCTTCCTCAATTATATCAAAACTATTCAGGAAAAGGTTGCTGAAGGGTCCCTATCTTTTGTGGGCAGTCTTTGAACTATTCCTGGAGAAATAACACCAGCAGGCAAAGCAAGGTTAACATCTGCCTATTGTTAACGGGAAACGGTGTGCTAGTTCCCACGCATGTGGATATAGAGATTTCTTAACTATTTAGTTGAAAATAGTTTTATCTAGTTTAGAATTCCTTTATGAATAATAAATTAAAAGATAGAATTGATGGTGTTTATAACCAGACCATAAAACATCCTCTCCATTGCTGATTATTCATGTAGAAGAATCCTACAGTCATGTTTTAGACCTTTGCTTTTTGGTTTATTTGTTTTAAGAGGACTTTAAAAACAAAATACTTATTTTATTGACTCCTTATTTTGTTGTTGCACTCAATGAGAAATGGTAAGTGATCGAAACACCGTGGCAGAGGCACGCGAGCAGTTACACTGGAAAATGGATTTGAAATGAGCAATGTCCACAATGAGAAATGATGAAATTACATTTTTTTTCTATGAAATTATATGCTATTTTAGAAAATTGCATGGAAGTAACGGTAAAACAGCGTTCAACAATTGTGCAAACTGAGTCTGGTAGGAAATATTAGAACAAACAGCACAGTACTTCTTCTGGGGAGGCAACGCTGGACGTGCATCATCTTTCAGCAGCTCAGCTAACTGGAAAGCAGAGCTGTAGCTGAACACATTTGTGAACCTTTTGCCTGTTGCTTATTGTTAAGAATGGTGCCGACCTCTTAATTGCAGCAAATAAGATGATGAGAAAGCTAGTGAGGCAAATCTGCCCAATGTTTCTGTATCGAAGACTTCTTAAAAATGTACCGGGCCTCTCCGATAGGAGATGAAGTGAATTCAGGTGGTGGTAGTGCTACTCTTAATAGTGTAGGACTTACTGATGCTTTCTTCATGTCTTCTAGCTTTTAGCAGGTAAATAAAGTATTTCACTGAACAGCTTTGAAGACTCAGCCTCTGTTCTGGTGTTTTTGTTTTATTTGAAGTTCTTTTTTGACTCGGGAGATCTCTTAAAGGACTTTCTCATGTTGCTGCAGTTCTGACTGTACTTAGGTGTGGTTTAGTGATGTTGCTGTAACCTCCCTTCAGCTGTAGATGCCTCTTGCAGTGCTCTTCATGTCTGGTCCGGTGGCTGAGAACCAGAGTTTCGCTGGGTTCTTGCCACTTGTGATACACATGAAGAAATATTGATGTATTGACTTTCCTTAGAGAGGACTGAGTTGATAGCACAGGTCTGTTGGGTGTAGGATCTTTGCTTGAACACTGCTGCCACTAAAAGCCACGGAGGAGCAAGGAGTAAGCAACAGCCTGTGATGAGTTCAGGCGTCATCCTGGAGTGGAAGCCGTAGCAGGGCGAAGAAAGGACAGCAGTATTGGGAAACCCAGCTCCAAACTCTAGGAAATCATTAATGACCAAAGAGAAGCTGGGGTTGCTGTTTGCTGGCAGAACATGTCAGAAGCGTTGCAGGGCACGGTGCCGTGTGGTACCAGCAGTGCAGCCTTTCATGCTCTGGACTGGAGATGAGTGTTGCAGCTCCTGATTTTTTTTCATGCAGCTTCTTATCTTCTCCCTTCTGTAATGTAAATAGTTTTCTACCTGCTATTTACTGTCAAGAAAAAGTTACAAGAACAAGTTGGCTGAATAAATATAGATACCTGGGAAGGTTATAGAGAGAAGGGTATGGTTGAAGGAAAAAGGTGATTTCAAACTTGTTTGGTCATTGACTTCTCTCTGTTGTATGCTGTTATGTAATAATTTTCATCAAAATTAGTTTTTCATACAGAGCAGTTCCTCATGTCTAGTTTCTGGGGATACAGTGTCAGTCCTCAATAGCTCATGGAGCCTTGTGATAAGTACTGCACAGTCACCTATCTCAGGCATTTTATACGCCATGAAGTCAATGGTGTGTGGACTCTTCCCGAAAAGCTCACAGTAACAGGGTTTCTGCTTTAATTTTCACTGTCATTTGTATAGTTAATCAGATTCCTAATCACCTGTTAGCACTTCTGGAGCCCAAGTACAGTCTTGTCTTGCCAGGGTTAAATGCCTTTGGGATGTTGAATAGGAAAGGATGAAGTGTATATCCTAAGACACACTTAACAGTTACAAATGCTCTCTCCTGGTTTTCCTTTTTATACTGAATTTGACTTCTGGAGGCATCTTATTAAATGCTGTACAATACTGTAATAGAAATCTGTCTTGTTGAAAGAGTTTACTGCATCACGTCAAACACTGAATTAAAACACAGCCAGCCATCGTGCCTAAAAAGCATCCCTTTGAGATTTCTTTTTGTGGCTGATATATACACATGCTTTGGAAGTATTTTGAAGTCAACAAAAAAAAAAAAAAGAATAGGTTTGTTTCTGACTGGGCCTCTTATATAGGATCACAATGCTGATTTCAACCAAGCGATTGCAAACTAAAGAGTTCTCAAATCCACAAAATAAGCAAGAAATCGCTTTTTTCATTGACTTTTTCTTACTGTCTACAGTTTGCATTCATTTCATTAACCTCTTGATTAAAAATACATTATTTTTTTCCCTTTCAAAAGCATTTTGAGTATTTGTCAAGCTGCTTGTCATGTTAATCTTCACTACAAAAGAAGGCAGGTAGAAATAAGCAGTATTTGACTAAAGGACTAGGTTAGAAACAAGGAAAGCAAGTGTGGAAGAGCAATGTTTTGCACAATGATCCTTGCAGATCTGACTGTCAGAACACTGCTTCTGAGAGGTATTTTGGGAGCAGTTGGCTTGCTTGTTTTTCACATCCAGGGTTTAATGCAGGATTAAGGAACACACTTCTTGAGAAATGCAAACTGTTTTGTCTGTGTCTAGCTTTCAGTCTCTTTATGTCTTTGCTAAACTCTCTTGTTCCTATGTTAGCGAATGTTAGATTCTGGATTTTGGCCTTGCCTTCGAGATGTAAAATGTTCTGAACTCAAGATAGGCTGAGTCTTCTGGATATAACTCCTTCAATAACAGGAACATTCTAATTAATCAAGAAGAATTATCCTGCAAGTTAATAAGGGTTGGATTTTTTTTTTCTTAGCATGGTGTGGAACTGAAATGAACCTCTGTTAAACACCACTATGGTCTTACCACTTTCCAGACCAGCTGCCAAGTGCACTTTTTGTTTAATTTTTCTTCTGTAACAAGATACAAACTGTATATAATCTCAAAGCAACTAAATGTTTCAGGATAGGAGAGACAATATATAGTGAAAGTTTATAGTTACATCAGATATATTACAGAAATACACTGAAATACTATGGTGGGTGTAGTTGCACTGAAACCTTTATAGAATCAAGCACAGTAGTTTGTTCATTTGGAGTAATTTAGTAAGCTAGGGTTTTGGTTTGCATTGTGTAGGAATCTTGGATCCCGATGTGAGCGTGAAGAAGCCTTCTGAGATTAATGCTTTTCTAACAAATAATAGTGTTTGAAAATTTAATCTCCTGTTTGTCCCCTTCTGCTGACTTCAGAATTGCTTTACAGTAAAGGTAAAGCAGCTTTGCATTGAGGTCAGTCCTGAAGCCAAGCAAGCTGCTGCTCTGTGGCATTTGAGATCTCTTGAATATGACTTTTGAATGTAGAGATAAATAGCACAATTCCTAAATTTAAGTCCTTTTTCTTTAGAGGGACTGTATCTCGCAACTGTATGTGAACAGAGGAGGGAATTTAAAAACTATGCCTCCTTTATTTCTCTTGGAAGGAAATTTTAAAGACTTCTTAGTGAAGCAGGCTGTAGTGACTGGTTTGCCTCTATGCCTTCCTGATGTGGAACAAAAGAACAGGTGAGCTTAAATGTAGACCACAGACTAAACATAATTAATCAGTTTGCAAAATGAGCAGTGTATGCTAGTGTTGATTACAACGTATTAGGATCACATACCATTGGCTGTCAGTCTCAGGTGCATGAGGCTATCTACTTGTACTTTTAATTTTTTGTTCCCCCCCCCACTTAATTGCATTAAAGGATACTGGGTCACAGCCACTGGCATTAATCTTCTACATAAGCAATTCCTGTAATTGCGATGGGAGATTGCTTACGGAATTTCACAAGGTGTGAAAATGCTCTGTATGACTGTGATTGAGATGGGAGCGTAGTTGGCTGGAAATTTTTTTAATGAAATGTCATATCAGGAGATATAGATTGACACCAAAACGTGTGCAAAAGAATTAGCAATTAAGCAATTTCTGGAGTCAGGTATGAAAGTTGTGATGGCGGGGAGCCAGGCGGTGGGGCCTGGATAACCAGGGCTCCATGGTGAGGTGGGAAGTAGTCTGGTAATGATGCTTGTGTAGAGCTCACTTGATTTTGTTTCCGTTTCCTCAGGTAGAGGTACTAATAGTTTCTTTCTCATAGCTGTGATTAATAGCGAGACTTTCACCACTTGCAGACTGATTCGGATCTATAAAATATGGATGCGCTTTACAGGAGCGTAGGTAAAGGTATGGAGTTTGACAAAGACTGAGTATTACTCTTTTTACTTTAAGTAAATAAACTTAAAAACTTAATATTTTAAGTAAAATGGAAGTTGTCAGGTGTTTGGTCTTTTGCCTTATGAGCATGCTTTTATTCCTTAGTAAGGAGAGAAAATATTTTTCCGATATCAAGTGTTAATCTTGAATTTTGTATTCTTAATTTACCTATAACTGCTCATTAAAGAAATAGTATTTTGGACACCACAGACTTCTAAAAGATGTGTGTACCAGGTGTGTAATTCTACTGATACCAGAAGTATTGAAGAACTGTAGAAAAGCTATTACTGAATGTTATTTGTGATAAAATAATACTGTATTGAGCAAGTTATTGTCAAGCCCTGGGAGATGCAGAGTAAATGCATGTGATATTTGCCATTTTGCTATTTTTAGGGGCTAGCAAATGTCTTCTCTCGTTAAACTGGGAGAAGGCAATGGTCCAGTGTTTGGATTGTTATTAAATGAAACAAACATAAATTATGTACAAGATGGATTTATACTCACCAGTCTGAAAATTACATGGAGGATGTCAGGTGTTTCTAATATAGTGTAACAGAACTGAGCATTTTGAAACTACAGAATGCTAAAATCTCGTATATAAAAAAAAAAGTTTGTATTACAAGGTTTGAAAGCAGTGTAAAAAACCTGCTGTGGTGATACTGATGGGATGTTATTGCCTCAGGCCAGTAATATGTGCAAACTAAGAATGTGGTCTGTGCTGTGTAAGAATTGTATTTAGCAAATAGGAATACAATTATTTTACTGAAACAGTGATTAGGTATGAAAAGCAATTTTGAGGAACTGAGGTGTAATAGCAGTATTTAAATACTACACGAGCACTTTACTGTTAGAGTGGAAAGAGAAGGAAGCTACCTCAAAATGTTTCCCCATACTTAACGTGCTTTTTTACAGAGGCATGCACACACCTGGATGTTTACACAAATGCACCATGCCAGTCTTTTTGGAGGGGAGAGGAAAAACAAATGAGGTCCCACAGTTCTTTTTCTAAATGTACACAGCCTTAGCTAACTTTCTAACCTGAATGTCTTTTGGCATGATTTCCTACCCACTTGCATACAGCAGCTCCTTTCTTTTCAGCACTCAATTCCTTTTCCACTGAGCAAACATGTTATTTAAATCAGCATTTTAATCATTAAAACGTGTTATTTTAATTTGTTAGGCACTGGTCTTTGGATACCCGTGGGCTGCTCCAGATAGATGCGTGATCCAGTTTCACGTGTGGAACATGCGCAGAGTCCATGTGCCTGAAGTTGTGCTGTGGGTTTGTGTCTGTCTGGGAGGAAAAAACAAAGGAGCGATAAATCAATAAAAGGTTAAAAGTAATCTTTTCTCCCTGCTGGTTCAAATCCTTTCTAGCAATGGAGATTCATGAAATGCGCCAGTAATTGTTTCCTTTCCCAGAGAATTCATTAACTGAGACATTAGCCTCTTTATTGTCATAAGCCAGGACTAATTCTTTGTGTCCTGTTATTCTTTCTCAGGTGCATTAAAATATGAAATATCTTTAATAATTTTGAATTTCTTATTCAAATCACAGAAATTGTGTATTTTATTTTCTGTGGAGGCAGTTCGCTTTCCCTGCTGCCGTCTCGCACAATTGCTGTGATTTTATTTAGCTCTTTCACACAGCTCCTGTCCAGCACTTTCATCAAACTCTACAAAAGGGAGGGACTCTCAGCAATTCAGCCTGCTCAGAAAAATTGAGTAGAGATTGATCTTCTTTCAGTGTCATTTTCTTTCATTTCAGACGTGGAAAAAATAGAGAAGCGGTTACTTCAGCGCTGCTCTAACAACCCACTAATTCGACATTTTTTTAAATGGTTTTCATCTGGGAATTTTAAAGTACTTGGTAAAACAATTTGTGTCAGTGTGTGCCGGGATGTGTGTGTGATGCTGCTTCGCAAACAGAGCCAGCAGTGGGTGAAATGAGGAATGCACGTGTTAGGAGTTCTGTTAGGAATCCAACACAACTGAATCAGATTCATAATTTGAGGAAATCCATCCCAGTCTCATCATTTCCCTTAAATCTGTGTATGAGTTAGACTGGAGCTTTTAAGAACGCCTTTCTTTCCGAAGCTTGTGCTGTGTACCTGAAACAAAGGTTTTACTGGCCCCAGCTGATGTGAACCATAGCTGTGATACTGCTCAAGTTCCAAGGAGTGATGGTTTTCCAAAACTAGTGACATCTTTTAAATTTTGCTTGAATTGTAGGTGTCTCAGGTAGGCATCCTTTAGTAATTTTTAATGGCAGTTTGAGCGTCTGGATGAGGTTCTGTTCGTGACCTGGAAATCTGGGTTAGCAGAGATGTTTCCCATCTGTCTGCAGCCATACACATCTGCAGTAATATGTTTTCAGTAGCGAGTAATTTTTGGCTTGCAGACAGACCTATAATTGAGAGAGGATGTTACTGAGGGGAAAAAAAAAAGCTTTGGAGAAAAAAAAAAACTTATGGTGAAGATAAATATCTCATAAAAAGCTTTTAATGACAGTATTACTATCAATCTGTAATGCTGTTTTCACCATATTCTTTTTTCAAAAAGGGCTTTTTATCATCTTGTGCCATAACTTTGGCTTAACGTTATCAAATATTACACTGCATTTTGGAATGCATTTTATTTGGTGCTCAAGTGATTTGACTAAAAACACAGAATAGTGGAAAAAAAAGTTATCCACTATTTTTTAAGACTGTGAATAACAGACCACATAAAGGTAAAGTTTGTTTTTTAAAGGGATGCTGACAAGCTGTGTTCTTGGCCTTATTTTGAACATTTTTATCAACAGGAAAAAAGCCTTCACTGATGAACATAGTAAAAACTGATGAACAAATAAAAGAAAGGAAAGAGGTGGAAGTGCTGCAGACCAATCAAGAGTGCTTTGATAAGTTGTACTCGATGAAATGGTGTTTTCAAATTTGAGGTCATAAATACTGAATGAGAGACTCAGCCATGCCCGTAGGGTGGAGAACTCCATCCTAAGCAATAGCAGCTTTGTTTGCATTCATGATGAATAAATTGCTGAACCAAATCTCCCGAAGTTCTTCCTCCTTAGGTGAGTCCCAGGGTGTACCTGAGTATTAGAAGCATGGCCTACTAGGAGAGTATCAAGGAGCTTGTTCTCATCTTCAGGCAGACGAAGGGATGCCATGATGGTCCGTCCGAGGCACCGGCGTGGAGAACACAAGAGTTCACCATTCAGCAAGAGCAACCGGTCACAATGGTCACTTACTGTTGGAATAGTTTGCCATGTACTGTGGTGCGTCTACACCACAGGCAATTTTTTAGTCATCGTAATTTTCTTTATTGGAGAGAGTGGTGTTTTGATAATTTCAGCAGTATCTTTTAGCCAGAATAGCACCAACTTCATTCAGCTTCATTTTGTCCTTTTTTTTTTTTTTTTCCTGTGTGTGGGAGCTGCGGACCTCACTTCTTGCATGTAGATCAATCCATTTTATTAGTATATTTCTGCATTTCCTAAGACTCTAAGGTGTGCCCATGGGTCGGAAGAGACTGCAGGTTTGTCTGTCCTGTTTGTCCAGCAGTGACCACAAGTGGATGCTAGAGGAAAGCATTGCTTTTTTGGCATGTTCTGCTTTTGCTCTTCATGAAGCATCTTCCTTCACAGCAACCGCTGGATGCTGAGCTGAGCAGACGGCACAGTTTGAGAACAAAGCAAGGATGCACTGATACTTTTCTTTTGTAATTTATTTGCTTATGGATTTCTGACCTGGGTTTGCATTTTAGCCACCATTACTTACGGCCGCTGATGGCTTTTCCATAAATATGTCTAATTCCTTTTAAGAACCACTTAAAGTGTTGGCATCCGTGATACCTGGTGACACTGGATTTTACAATTTGTGTATTCCATGAGAAGTTTTTTTATATTATGGCTTACTATTTCATTGCGTGCTCCCTAGACATAGAATTGAGACATAACCATGTATAAAATACGCACTGTCATATTCCACGGAGTCATGACTCGTTCATGCTTTTCTTCAGTTAGTGGTTTTCCTTTTCTCCTTTTAAACAAGCCATCCCATGCTTCTGACCATACTTACTGCCTGTACTGGCACTTTTTTCCTAGTTCTCCATCTTTTTTTTTTTGAGATAGCCATATCTTAGATTTAAGTAATGGCATTATAATGTTTGAGGTTTTCAGCCTTTTCTGAATAGTGTCTAACACTTTGGTCTCTTCTTCAGTGACCTCTTCACTCTTGTGACTAATTTATTGATCTTGAAGCACCCTGCACAGCTTCTCTTAGACTGCACTGACATCTAATGGTAAGGCAAAGTGGCTTAGCCACACTTAATGGCAAGATAAATTGTCTGACAGGCAAACATATTCATTTTTGTATGACGAGACGGAATAACTTCCATTTCTGCACAGAAAGTCTGATTTAATATTTTTCTGGCAATGAATCTTCTGGTCATTGGACCATACTGATTTTTTAAATGTAATTCAAATATTTTGCAAGGATGGTTTTCAGTACAATGTTCTTTTTACTTTATGCTGTTTATAAACATACCAGCATCTCATTTGCTAAACAGGAGATGTTGTTTTTGTACTAGAGTAATGTTTGGAAATACAGATGGACTTCCATTTCCCATTAATAGCTTCCTTGCATTCAAAGTTGTCTTCAGCATATGTCCCATCCTGTCTTTTTCCCCAAAGAGAGGAAAACCTGAAATTGCTGAGGGCCATCAATAAATAATTTAAACAAAAAAATGCTGTAGATAGAGTAATAGTTATTTGTGGATGGTACATTGAGTTAGGTTTGCAGCAAGACTGCTTCATGCTCTGAGAAGAGTGAAGTCCCTAAAATGGACTTGTGGTTGAAATTTTTACAGGTTTGGTGCTTTAGGATGATTGAAATACTACATCAGAAGGAACAATGTTCTCATTATATTCACTTTTTAGTTTCAGGGCTGTGCAAAATGGCCACTAAAAGACCTTTAGGTGTCATGGAATATAGAGATCTTACTGATCTGGATGGGAGGGAAAGAGAAGCAAAGCAGGAGTCTGCTTGGGTTGGCTTGCAAACTTTATTTATGAAGTCATCAAAATGTGGTGGCATTTGAATGTTCAATATAAACCTACCAGTTTTCTTGGAATAACCTTATTTCGTACCTTTTGAAAGTTGATAGTAGAAAGAATATTTCAGTAACTTAATGTAGTTTCAGACCAAAGACTGTACGTGAGAACAGTTAAGTTGAATGAAGATTGAGAGTCCCAAGGGTAACACGAAGCTTCATGATTTTATTCTGTCTCTTAACGATCTATCAGTCTGTTCTGGGAATTTAATTTCTGTCACGGTTTTCGTATGCTTTGTCATTGTATTTGGGTTAGTCTGCAGATCCATTCATGTAAAGGAAACTGGCAGTGAGGAAAAGGTGGGCCTTCTGCCTGGCCTCTCTCTACTGGTAAAAGTCTGTGCTCAAAAGAGTTTATATTCTGAATCTTGTGAGTGGGTTCCTTGGAGTTTGTGTGATACGGGTCCCAATTTTTGGTAGGCTTTCACCAACTGTTCAAATTTAAGTAAACAGATCACATTGCTGCTAAATTTCTCCTATGAGATTGAAGCAAAGGAAATTGTTCTCCATTGCAACCTCTGGTGTTTGATGAGAACTCTTCTCTAGCCATTTGGAGCTCACCTCAAGCCACAAGTAATCATGTATTTAGCAAAATGGTTTATTTAAAACAATAATTTCTTAGTTTTCTTACTTTTCATCATCTTTGTGTAGATGAGAGTGTGTGGGCTTTGACTGGGCTTGCCTTCAGATCTCCTCACTTGCAGTTGATGTTTGGTCTTTCCTCCATTACCAAACCATTACCTGGTTTGAAAGCTGAAGTCCAAGTTGCTTTAATTACTTTACATCTGTGATTTAGGATTTGCTCACTCTGCTATAAAAATGCTGGAGATTTTTTCCTTTTATCGTGATGTCGCGGAGTAAAGCTCATCCTTTCTCAAGAAAGAGCTCAGTGCTCCAGGCTGCAATAGCCAGAGACGTTTTCTCTTAAAAATATTCTCAAACCCTGGAATCAGCTGTTTAACTGAAAGAAAATACTCTAATGCTCTGTTTGAGGGAATATTTTTACTCTCAAGTTGTGCTGCGTGCACAGGTTTCTGTATCTTGATGGTATCTCAGATGGCTTTGTAGCTAATGCTTGACGTGGTAGGCAGTATAGATCCCTAATTCATTTAGATTCTCAATTTATCTTAAAATATTGAACTATGGAAGTCTGCTCTTAAATACTGCTTGGTATTTTTGTGTTCTTATTTTTAATTCATTAGGCAGCCTGCTTGTGTTTTTAGCGAATTTCTCAAATACAATTATTCATGTTGTGGCTTACTAATTGCAGTAACTAATGCTCCCGTAATTATAAGGCTTTTGTTTTGCTGGGAAATGCTTCCCATATCATCATCTTCTCTTTGTGTTAGAACATAAAGTATAATGAAATTGTATGAGGGTTAAATTTAGAACTATGTTAATATGTTAATTTAATTTTTGCTCAAAACTGTTTTTTGGGGCGTATGACATCTTGCTATGGATTAAGAAAATAAAGTTTAAAACAAAACTACTTGATTTATGTGTTACGCTTTGAAGCTACTGTAGATGGTTTGAAAACATCTGGTGACACTTTCAGCAGCAGGTCAATAGTTACAGATGGTCTGTTTTTTACAGCTGTCATCCAGCTTTGTACATAGAATGAGTACAGTGGAAAAATCTTTTGCTGAATGAATAAACAAAACAGCACAAGGAGGACAGCAGGCATGTATGTTTCTACAAGACAGGAAATTAAATAAGCTATAAAAATTTCAATCAAGATTAGCATTGAAAATGTTCAGTTTGTTTCTTATCCTCTTTTTTTTTTTTTTTTTTTTTGGAAGGAAGTAGGTTGTAAAACAGGTGAAAAGAAATTAAACACTAGTTTGGGATTGACAGAAATTTGGGGTATTGTTGGCTTAAGAGAAAGGCAGGTAGCTATGGCTAGCTTTAAACATTTTTTAATGCAGTTGGTGTAATGCCTGTGTAATCTTATACCAGAGCCACATTCAATATTGAAGAATGTTGTGTTTTGCAAGAATAATCAATGTTGGGAAATGGAATAGAAGAAGTTCAAAATAGCAATCTTCTTTGTGCTTGTTTTTTAAAGAGAAAAACTGGGCTTCAGCATTCTTTATCAATTTATTCTTCTGTCATGGTGGTGTTATGTTCAGCGGGAATCAGACGTTATGCAAAGCAGCAGAACAATCTTGAATTTGAGGATAAAAGAAAAAGGTGGAGGGAAAGTGAATAGGGGGATGAGGTTGAATAACGTGGTAAAAACGTAATGAATATTGCACACCGCCTCTGTTTTTAAATGAAAATAAACACAGAGGAGCTTTGTTAAAAACCCAAATGCACCAAGCAGGGTACTGCTGGAAAAGATACCTATTTTAATGCAAATGTGCGGTTCTTGATATTCAAAATGTTTTTCTTTATCACTTCACTTGGAGTGCACAAGTCTTCATAATATGTTGATGAAGTGTGCATATGTTTGTTTTTAGAAAAATATAGCATCTAGAAAGAAACGAGCAGATTTCTAGGTTCAATCACTTGTAAGGCCATTTAATGTTCTCCATTGATGATGAAAGCTCTTGGGCAGGAATAAAAGGAAATGGGGAAGTTGATTATTCAGCTCGTTTTAATGCTCACTGTGCCTGTAACATAGCGTTCTCTGGGCTGGGTTCGCAGAGTCTATTGAAGTACTTAAAGGGGGGACAAAAGCGCTGCTCCAATTATGCTTTTTAGAGGAGCCATATACTTAGCTTTACCCCGTTCACTTGCTCACGTGTGTTTTATAACCTTCCATTTCAACTAGATTTGTGTCAAGGGATGTTTCTTCTCTCCCCCCACCTCCCTTTCCTGCTTCTCAGCTGAAAACGCAGGCTGCTTGCTGCAATACCCTTATGCTGCCTTGCCCAGCTACACCACATCTGAAAAGTGCTTAGCTGTATTTGCTGCCAAAGAGCTTGCCTAGTCATGCATAAAGCTGTTTTAAATGCCATTTGCTTGATATAGATGTTGGCAGTCCGTGTTGTCACCGCGATGCGTTTCATTTACTTGCGCCTCAAATTGTTTCCCTGAACTTCCCAGCCCCAAACGGCGACGTGCTCCCTCCAAAGCTGACCAGTTAGGCCTGAGAGGGGCATTTCCTCAACTTCTACGATACGATGTGAAAGTATGTGGTGTCTCGAAGCTTGTTGTTCAGGTGGTCACCTTTTGGTCATTTTGGGGGGATCTTTGGCTACCAAGGTACACACAGGTAACTGATGGGGGGACAACGGCAGATACCCCAGTTGTCTGTGGGCATTGCTTATCCTCACTTGGTAGAGCACTGGTGTGCACGTCCATCTGCATGCATGTCATGAAATACCACATTACCCAATGTGATGAAGAATCTTGCATGTTTTTTCTTTTTTTTTTTTTATCTACACACTACTATTTCTGGAAAAGGGTGAAAAAATCGATGTCTTTAAGAATCTGTCTTTGTATTCACAGGTGAAACGAAGCTTATAAAAGGCGGTAAACATTTCTGACTTGTGGCTGGCTGGAGAAGTCCACCATCAAACTGTGTGGAGACGTTCTTTGAGCTTCCACTCTTATGTCTCTAATGGACAAACACAAAGTGAAGCGACAACGTCTGGATCGCATATTTGAAGGTTAGATATTTCAGTTCCTGATTTTCACTGCGTTATCATAGATTAAAGACGTTGCTGGAGATTGGAACTCAGGTCGTTTGCTGGATTTCTAATTGAGTTGCAGTTCCTGTTGGGATTATATTGACTGTGTGCAAATGCCGGTTTTGGATGAAAACAGGTCTAGACGAATAAAAACAACTAGTGCATGAACTCTGTAAAATTGTACAGTTACGTTTGCTTTCAACTTAGCATTTTTACGGCATTCTGCCAAAATGTTGTGAAAGGTTGTGGTTTTGTATAAAATAACTCTAAAAGGATAGGAAGACCACACAGTCCTCTCTAGGGTCTTTCTCTACAGATGTGTTTTATATAGATTAAGAGCCTGCATCTGATCTGAGGAAGGAAATAGGAAATCAAAAAGAAAAAAATATCCCAGGAGACTCCTGGACTTTAATGAATATTAAAAAAAAAAATTAGCCCAAATTCTCACGAAAGGAGTGGAATTGCTTGGGTTAGTTATTTTAGCTTGAGTCACAAATGTTTGAGTTGTATATTCCTGGTATTCTTTGTTTTCTTTTAGATTTGGTGTGAAAACAGGTTGAGGGATAAGTTGTGTTATTTTGAAGAATATACACAAATGTGGCTAAATGAATTTTTATATTAAATGTGAGTTTCTCCCTTAAAAGGGGATTGTTAATTTTTTTACTAGACCTATTTTGCTATAACTGGAGGAAGCGTGCAGACTTGTGGACGTGTGGTCTTTGCATCATGTCTAATACTGAAGCAGTAACCTCTATTTGAAGCACTTGCTTCTCTAGGCATTAGTCGTGAGACATTTCTCTAGCAGCTGTGTTGGTATAAGCAGTCCCTGGCAGCTCCATTCTGTCCTCATTTTTCTTCCCTTTCTTTGTGCCAATAGGAGTATAACCATATAATGAGCTGGATTGGGAAGATGACTCATACTAAAAATAAACTTTTTTGTTGGCGTATTTTCTATTTAGGTAATTTCCTCGGTCCAGGTCACTGTTCAGCTGGCACAACAGCTGCATTGAAGGGCACAGTTAGAGGAATGAGGGGCACAGGGACGTTTCCCCTGACATAGCCAAAGAAGGACAATTCATGAAGGTATCAGAGGGTGCAATTTCACATTTGGGTTACATTAATCTGCCTGTAAACCTCTACAAAGAGTGGGCAAGCATACCCCTGCCTGCTTTATTCAAACTCTTCTTATGTCACACCTCAACTAGTTGGCCAAGTGGTCAGTTGAATCTGCTCACTGAAGACCAATCCATTCAAAAAGAGATGGGGAGCTGGCTGCTGAGGATGAGGAATTGGGAAGGATGGCCTCCTTTTCCACCAACTCTGCATTTAAGATCAACTGGAAATGACCCAGGGGTGTACTGGTGCGGTGCATGGTGCTGTTTGTTTTCCATTCCTAGCCTCTGTATGTAACCCCACAATAGAATATTGTTTTATTTTGCGTGTTTTAATTGAGTTGGCAAATTATGAGGAGTCAAAAACAAGGGAGGAGGGAGAAACCTGTCCCTTTAGGTGTCATTGGATCAACCCACTTTGGGGTATTTCAGCCTCCTTTTTTACTGTATTCATCAATTGGACAACTTAGGAGAAAATAGTATGTGATGATATGGCAAGGAATGTTATCAGGGACAGAGGTGACAGACCATTAGGCCCTGTGACTGTTTAAAATAGCAGTGGCTTCCCTCAGGCTGCGTGTTCACATTTAGTGCCACTGTTTAATCAGAGCCTTTTGTCTGGTTTGTTTTTCCCAGCCTTGCACAATTCACTGCATCTTACCAGTGAAATCTGTTTGTGCAGCCATGCAGTGTAGGGAATTGATCCAGTTGAAAAATAAAGCAGGAAAAAAGTTTTTTTAGCCACTTTGACTTCTTAATCCCATTTACCATGTGCTAGACAAATCGACGTGTTGGAAAAATAGTGGGAAGAGCACGCAGAAGATGAACAAGAGGAGAAGGAGGGTGAAAAAATGGATATGGAAAAATGCATAAAGTTTTATGGTTACAGGAATGCAATTTGGCTTGTAAAATGTCAGAGCTGTATTCTGCTCTTGAGTGTCTGTGCTCAAATTCCAAATGCTCTTAGAGGTTTGTAAACATACCTCTGGCTGAGGTTTTTAAATCACTATCCCTGCTGCTGCGTAAGGTGGGATAAAAAACTAGGAGCTTTCTGTGGTTTTTAAAGGGCTTTTCTCTCCATGTGGTACTGTTGAGGTTTAAAAATCAAATACATGAGTTGTGTTATAGAAGGTATGTCTCTGAGAGAACTACCTACATATTTTATACTGTAGGAATATGCATAACGTTTTTCAAAGCTCAGGAAACTTAATGAGCTGTACAGCTATTAAAGGTGCCTTATCTTCTCTGACAGCTTTTCTGTTCATCAGATCCGGTACAGCTTTCTTCTCTCAACCTTTTCCCTCAGAAAACAATTATTTTAAGACATTATTTTATTGCAGGTTCCACAAAAAACAGGTAGCAGTGATTTGCTAATTATTGATGTATAAATGTTTTTCAAGTATTGTTTAGCATAGCCTGTGATGAGCAGACATTCACATGTTATATCTACAAAGAGATGCAAGTGTCATCGTGGTTGTGATGTGCCCCTTCTGTTAGTCTGTCTCCCTGTTTAAAGGGAATGATAGTGAGCTGAAATTTGGTTTCCAAGAATTGAATGTCGTGAGTCCGATTCACAAAACTGAATGTTCACATTATGCACATGTGCACAGGGCTGCGCACCTCTTTTTCCATGGAGTTAATGGGTTGCCGCAAATGCTCTTGCAAGTTAGGTGACTGTGCATGCAGAGTGTTCTGCAAGTTGGACTGCTTGCCTGTGCCTTCAGGCAATTTGCACACTTGCTTATAGTAACTAATCATGTAAATTAAGCAACAAATTGAACAGGCATCACTGGGTTTACTATTATGTTGAGTTAACAACAGTGCCGTAGTACTACTACTAAATTTCAGTTAATACTCGACAAAAAACCTGATTCTATTACTTTGGGAGCAATTAGTTCTCTTTTAATGTAGTTGAGAAAGTAATTTTGTCTCAGAGGTACCTATGATTCCCTTCAGTGGCTTCTTAAATATGAAATTGAATATTTGCTTTTAATCCTGAAGCTGTTTTCAATTATATTTCTGTTCACATTTCAATGGTCTGCCATGTTATGTTCTTGCATGTATCATCTCAAAAGAGCAGTATTAAAATGTGCTTTATCATCCTAATTTACATAGTTCTATAAACTGGCATTTCCTTAATGATGGCAGTTGAAGATTGTCCCTTGAAAAAGCCAGATAGTAAATTTTGGGTTTTAGCTTCCACCGGTAGCTGTGAAGTCTACTTTGGCACAATGACATGATTCTAGGCAGTCTGATGCTAATATTAAACTTGCTCATGATTTATAAAATAACGTTTAGACTTCTTCCCTTGAAGAAAAATAGTACCAAGACATGTGAAAGATGTTAGTTATTAGTTACTGATTATATATAGTTATTAGTTACTGATTATATTGTTCTTTGTCCCCCTCTCCGGTGAAGCTGGTGATTGCAAAGCATAATTATAGTAGTATACATTTGGCAGAACAGTTGGAAGTGTCACAGTGCAAAAATAAAATGTGTTCATTTTCTGGGTAATTTGAAAAATTCTAAATGTTTTTGGCATTTTGAAAAGTCGTTATCTCTAATTAAGGTATTATTGTGCTTCGTATTGCAACAAATCTTGTAAACAATGCTGTGTATTTGCTTATATTTGAAAAATCTTTAATTAAATATGTGTATGTCTTACTGACCGTTGCTTGGAAGTTACCTTGGGGATGTCTGACCTGGCAAGCGGTGTCGAGTTTGCTGGAGCTAATAGATGCAGCAGGAAGGCGATAGAAGGTGGCTGCAGTGTGAGGAAAATCGTGCTTCGTCTCAATTGTCTGTGAACAGGCTTGGTGAACACAGTACAGTGAGTTTTCTCTAAATGCATTCCACTGTATAAATAGATTATGGGCATTGCTCGGCCAGCCACTGCTTGTCGTGGGTTCCTGAGCTTTAGAAAGCAAAGATGTCAGTGCAACTGGGAGGTGGAAGGGTGTGTGTGTGTATATATATACGTATGTACTCCTATTTCTTCTTGTTTGATTACACAGATGTTAGTGATTAGACAACTACAATACAATACTGGAAATATAACACAGTGATTTTTTTCCTGTTTGACACCTTGAAACAAAAAGAATTCTTTGCACAACACCTTCTATGTGATGTTTCTAGAAAAGACTTGTAGGCTGTAAAAGTTCAACAAGGCTCCCTGTATGCCCCCACACAGGTGTGATATGTTTTTATAGTTCTGCTTTTGAGGAAAGGAGGAAAAAAAAAAAAAAGCATCTTTGTATACCTGAGTGCTTCTCAACAATGCTAACAACTCTTCTGCCTTTTTATGAGTTATTGGTGTACATCTTAAGTTTGTTCTTTATGCACAGGGTGCCTCTTCCTTTCTAAAAGTGCCCAGAAGAAAGCTCAAAACACGTTTTAGTAATTTTAACAGCATTGCTTTGTTACCTAAGAGAAGGTGAAGAGTTGAACAGGATCATAAATTGGAAAAGAAAGTGAATAAAGGGATGTGTTTCTGAAATTTCAGATAAAATCTCTGATCTTTTGCTGTTGTGAAGGGCAGCCTTTCTTGGGAAAAGTATGATTATTGGCATGTAACCAAGTTAAGCTCTTTAAAGCCCGGTAAATGTGTATGATAAAGGAATAGTTTCTTTTCAAGGATATAGTCTTTTCTTATAGAACTTCCCTTTCTTTCCCAATAAGAAAACACACGTGTTTTGAAAGCTTCGTTTTCTGGCTGTGATGCTGTGTATAGCATGAGATCTAATAAGATGAATCTTCATTTCATAGTTGATGTGGTGTATTGGAGGCTCCAGCAGGAATGCAAAGAAAAAAGCAGGTATGAGTTGAACGGGGTTTTCTTCTTTCCAAGTTTATGAAGAGATCTTGAAGTGCAGAGTGAAAGTTTAATAAACAAACAAAAAGTGTTCTGCCTCCAGATTTTTATTGTGCCTGCAGCAGAGAGCCTGGCTTCTTACCACGCGAAAATACCAGATTGACAAATACCAAGTGTTATTTCCTGACCAGGGCTGGAGCCTGGCTGGCTTGCGTAAACTGTGATTTTACCCATTGCAGTTGTGAAATTAGGCAGTTAAGACGAGCTTTCTGCATATTAACGAGAGAGATGGCCTACTTCGGCAGCGCTTGGGCTTTCCCTGTACTTGAAGGAATTTTTACCGAAGCTGGCATGTACTGCTGATCTTGATCTGTAAATAAAAGGAGAGAGGAATAAATACTCCAAGGCGGTGAGTACTCTTAAGCTCCTTGTGTAAAGTGGGTACTGCAGATGTTAATTCTTTGGGAAACTAGCAATAAATCTTAACTGACATCCGAATTTAAGGATGTGTTCGTAGTTGTCTTGCTGCAGATATCAGAGAAAGGAAATAATAAAATTTGCAGACAATTGTAAATCGCATAGTGCTTCATAAGTATTTCTTTACGCATACTGATCTTAGTGCTAGGCGTACTAAATATAACAAGTGTTTCTTAAAAAGAGAAGAATGGGATGCTTTGTTGCGTGTTGCGTGTGTTCTCCCCCCCGACTTTAGAAGAAGGTTTATAGAAGGATTAGGGCAGCAGAGGGAGCTAAAAGATTCCTAATATTTTATTGTTTGTTGTTTCCAAAGTGAAAGTTGTTCTGTCATAAAGTACCAATTAACCTTCACCAAAAAATGTGGTTTTCAGACTTTAAGTGCCTTTAGCAAACAAAGAAGGACTTTGAATTGGAGAAAATTCCTTTTCTCCCTAGCAATCCAGTAGAAATTAAATTAGGAATCAGGTAGTAAAAGCTGACATAATCTTTCTGCAGGAACAGCCATCAAACCTTTCGACTGTAACTAATGAAAGTGTTTAAGCAAGCAGAGTTTTCTATGAATAACTCAAGCGGAATATTCTATGAATAACCCAAGTTATTCAGATTTAAGTGTTTTAAAGGAAAAATGCATACGTTCTTATGCTGCATGCAAGGGTGTTTGTTAACAATTCAACACTATTTAACACTATTTTTCTGTGTTTTGATTGTACGAACTTGGAAAATAGTTTTAGGAGCTTGAAATACAGAGAAGTAAAATATTTATTATATAAGAGTTGTCTTCAAAGAACAGGAGGGGATTCTGCAGGCTGAGAGAAGTTGACCTTGTAAGAACAAATGGGAAATGATGCTACCATGAGTAGTCATGTAACGAGCTTGTTTGCCACTTCCCACATGCTAAGGCAAATTTTCTGTGTATTTGGGGTATCTTTACCCCTATCCTTTCTCTCGTGACAGCTATATGGTTTAACTGCTTATGGACAGGTTCACTTTTTTATTTTATTTTTTTTATCCTTGATACTCAGTATTTGCTTTGGAAGGTGTTCTTGGCATTCTTTTGGATTGCTGCTGTAACCTGCTGTAGTGACTCGAGTCTTCATTCTGTGCCACCGAAAACAGCTTAGGAATCTGCATGCACTTAAGCTACTTCGATGTTACAGAGGTGTTACTGGTAACAATGGGAGCTGTATGAAAAGAAAATTAGCTTAAAAGCCCATTCTGCCCTAAATGATGCTGAACAGTAGCTGCTAATGAAAAGCATTATTTTAACAGGAAAACCAGGAGGAGGGGGAAACTTCAGAGGAAAGAATCTCAATGAGCTTTTGAAAATTTTGCTGAAACATTCAGGTCACTGGTTTAATGCTGAATGTTTTACAGCAAATCTGTGCTTTTGTGGTGCCCAGCATTACATATTTTACCAGTATAATTTTATTTTCATTGAGAAACATAATACTGCTTGCTTGTGGCAGCAGTTTTATTCAGTTATGATGTATCCAGAGCACTGCTGTTTACTGGTATGGTGAAGTCAAAATATTGTTATTTAAACATATAAGTAGCAAAGCCAATTTTGTTTAAATATGGTAAATGGAATACAGCTTGAAACATATGGCTATGTTTACAGGACTATAATTGTATTTTTAATATCCTATGTGTTTGAATTAGAATATACTATTTAACCACACCTAGTTGCCTAATTCCTGAGTAATCTTCAGATAATTTAAAAAGCTTTTTGGGCTCGAGATTTACCTTGCATGCACTGCAGATGAGCGCCTGGCACAACTTTGAGGAGCTTTAGAGGTGTAAGTGCTTGGTGGTAATGTATACTTGGTTCTGCCTGGGGTCAGGGAAGATGCTTTAGAAGCCTTAAATTTTATACATTGCTTTACACTCTGCTCTGGAAAGCTGAATGAGACAACTGTACAAAGATTAAGTGTCTAGGTAAACATGTTGAAAAATTTAACTAGTCATCTAATTAAAGCAGACATGTTCAGCCTGCATAGAGGCTGTTCCCATCCTTAGGGAAATGCAGTCTGAGATGCAAAAAAGGATTTTATTTTGTTTTGGCCCTCGGTGCAGTCAGGGTGGGAGTGTGATTGTGCAACTGGGAATGAGAACATAAAAAGTGGGGATCATCTCCTCATGGTGGAGGCATCTGATGCTGCTTCCTTGGGCCATGAAGTCGGTACCGATGTTGAAAGGTGCCTTAAACAGGAGGAATTGTGCAGGGAGGCTTTGCCAGGGGAGTGGGATCTAAGGGATATCTCTCTTCTCCATAGAAAAGTCATGGTGATATGATGGGCAGGTCGTTTGGAGCCCAGAGACCTCTGTTTTATCTTTCAGCTCTACCAAAATCAGATAACTTAGCAAAGAAAAGATGCCTCTATGCTTCTGTGTCTTTTCTCTTTTTTCCTTATCCTACAGAGAACAGTCTGCCGGACGCTTTCATAGTTGCTGGGATATAAATAACGGCAGGCTGTAATGCTCTTGGAATCCATTTGAAGTCCGAGACTTTGCCAACTGAACATGCCCTGCCTTGGGAGCAGCTACGCGGGCACCCATGGGTACCTCTGTAGATCCAGAGCTGTGCAGTGGTTTGTTACCCTGCTCGGACACGTTGAATTAGGAGTTCCTTCCTCTGTCCCTGCCTGTGAGAATTAAACTTAAATTGCATGTGACCTTGAGAAGAAATGGTGTTTTTTTTTTTTTTTTTTTTTTTTTTTACCCCAGCCAGAAGTTGCTCAAAATTGCTCATGTTTCCTTTTTCCCTAATGCTTGTTTTTTCAAACTAGCATCCTGTGCAGTGAATTTTCTAACTTCTCATTCTACCAATTAACTGGAGACACACTTAAATAACCAATAAAAATTATAGACAATGGAGGAAGGACAGCAAGAGGTGATGAGAAGAGACTTCGTGTTCTTTTGATCCTGCCTGTACTTTTCAGAAAGTTTCCTTGTGTACCAGATGGCACTCAAATACAAACATGCTAAGACTTCTGTTAATAGATAATTGAGAATAATAAGTGTTAATTAAGTATATGATAAATGTTCCTTTTTGTCAAGGTGTGCACATTTAAAGGAATAGTTTTAAGTGCTAGGAAAACTTTTTCCCAGGTAATTTTATTCGTACTTATTTCTTGCCATTCCTTTTTTTTTTTTTTTTTTTTTTAAGACCGAATCAGTTTTCTGGGTATCAAACACCACTTGGGCAGGTGTTGTTCAGTTTTTACAACATCTGCCAGTCATTTGTTGTTGCTGGTTTACCTAACCCGCAGATGGCCGTGTTTGTGCAGTGCTCCGCGAACTCCTGTGCTCGTTCCCCCACTGCTCCTCCGCGCTTGCACGGAGGCATCACTGATTTGCCGAACTCAAATAATTTAGTAACAGTGATTTCTGCTGGCAATAAACAAAAGCAGCTGCGCTCTAGCTTATCCTTATCTGCATGAATGCATAGCTTGTGAAAGGCTTTTCTGCCGAGACAAAAGTTCCAAATTTCAAACTGGAATTTAGGGCACGTAAGTCGGAACGACCAGACTCCCATGTTTAGAAACAATATAATAATGCAGAGAATGAATTAGTTGCCATAGTAACTGCTTTGTTTTAATAATTTGGTGGGGCAATGAATAGAAGGAGCTTAGAAAGAAGTAGTAGGAATTTTAATTACATGTTGCGCAATGCGAGCGGCTTTGTTTGTTAATATTGAAATTTGATTTTATAACAGATCGAGGAATGGGTGTATAACTCTCACTGCGGAAGGCCAGTAAGGATGATTTACAGGTTTCTTTATTTTATTTTTTCCCCTGGGAAAAATACGATGCCATTCTACATTTGATTATGGCAATGCAGACTATTGATTTCTTACCAATAAAACATGCTCGATATGTTGGGCTGGGAGTGTGACTTCCACCTGTGGGCAGTGATTTGCAGCCTAGGAATGTGCTTCTGCCCCCACCAGCAGAAGGAGGCAGGCACCCAAAGTTGGGAGGTACGGGAAGGTAGGTGTCTTGGGACTTCAAAACCAATCCAAAATCATAAGCACCTGGAAGTCTCTTTGTACTTTACCTTAATTTCTCTCTCCTCTTGCAGGTTTGAGCAGTTTAGCATGCACTGAGCGCCTAAGATGAGGCAGGATCCTCTGACAGAGTTAGCTCTGTCAGAGGAGACAGATGTAAATCAGGTAGGCTTTGCAATCACACACAGCCAGTTTTGTGGAGAAAGAGCAGACACGATGGTGCTTAACTCCAGAAAATCGTGCAGGGCCATGTCCCAGCATCTCTCAAATCAAGCAACGATTGCCTGCGCCTCAGGTGCCGGCGTGCCAGTGAGTCAGCGCGTGTCTGGGGACAGGCTGGTGTCACAGAAGGGATTACTGCTGATCTGCCACAGCCTTTCACAAAGTGGGGCCTCTAATTTGAGTCTTAATTCTCATCTGGATGCCTTTTTCTTTTTTAATACCTTAATGAAACTCTCAGGAGCCTAATTCTCCTCCAGACTACTGGCGGCTTTCAGGTGAAATTGGCTATTGAGTTAAGGACTTAATTAAGGAGGGCCTGGCAGGTAGATGGACAAACAGAGTTTCATAAGCCTGGTTTTGTTTGAAAATCTGTCTAAAAAGGAGGTCAGATACTAAATACATAGGCTAGAAAGTGCCACCTGGCCAAGGAAGCACCTTCCATCTCTGGACTCAAGACTTCATTCTGGAAAGTGGCGCTGCATTTAACAGTGGCTTGCTTTTCAGGTAGGAGCCCAGAAATAGGGAAATTGAGTTCTAGATCATCAATATGAAGATGATTATTTTTGTTTTAGGGAAGTTTATTGCCCTTTCTTTTTTGGGCTAGTGATTTACTGCTATTCGTGTTCCAGGTACTGTAAGATTGATCCATTGTGCCAGAAAAAGAAGGGAAAACTGAGCTCAGTTATGAAGGCTCTAACTCATGAAGGGAAATTCAAGCTTCTCTTCCACGTTTCCTGTTTTTTTTTTTTTTTCTGTGCTAAATTTTGTAGCCATAGTCTTAAAACTGTAGCCTCTATCTTTTCTACAAGATGAGGCTATCATCACTGGGCTATTCTTGTCCCATATTCCTTTCCTCCAGTCTTATAGGGCACAATAAAATATTTGTAAAACCAGCACATCATACCTCCAGACCCACACATCTTCTTCATATTTCCCTTATCTGTTAGTTGAACCGTAATAAAATTAAATGACAGCATTTTTGAAATAGACACCGGATTGTTTTGAAGTTCTCATGGGCCATAATCATAAACTGGAATTCTGAAATGCATTTTAGTAAAATCCTTAAATTCAGAAAATCTTTTCCTATTCAATTTTCTAGTGTTAGTTTGAAACTTCTCAAAATGTTGTAAGATGGGATGAACTTTACCCCTTGTCCAAGATGTTAATGCATGAAGGTAAAAGGGAATTCATTCAGAGCTGAAAACGTCAAACGAAGAATTTTTTCTTTTTTAATCTGTTACTATAAATCAGTGGTTGTTTCATAGGTTTCTTGTGAGTACACTGATGAACAAACGCATGGTTGCATCCTGGAATAGTATCAGTTGGTGAAAGAAACTTTAGAGCAACTCCTTAAAGGCCTTGGTATACCAAGGCCATAACCACAGAGCATCTGGTGATAATGAAAGATAAGACCGTGGTCCTATGTTCAATTGACTTTTTTTTTTAACTGCCTCTCTTTTTGTTTTTCTTTTTTTTTTTTTTCCCCTGCAATTCTGAGTCTCCTTTTTATCATTTTTTTTCCTCTTCTCTAATGAGGAAATCACTTCTTTGTTACTCCTTGCTTTTTTACTTTTTCTAGCGGTGTTCTTCGGGATGTATTCATTTTGTTGCTGATATGCAAGTGCATTTCCACTGGAAATCAATTAACATTAAATGTTAATTTTTAATGTCCTATTCAACTCCAGTTTCATTTGCTCTGATTTCTTATTGCATTAGTCTGTTATGAAATGGAAGCCTTTGCAAATATGTTTCTAAAAGCATAGTTTTCCACACAGTTAAAAAAAAAAAAAAAAAAAAATTAACTGTTTACTGAGTTCTCAGTTCTTTTAGAAGACTTGAAGCTTTTTGCAGAGAGTGATATTGACATGATTTAGCTGGGAGAATGTTAAACAGTGTTCTGAAAAAAAACACAACAGCTCTACTGACATTGGCTTATGTTTCCAAAAGCTAGCAAGTCTGGAGGCTTGTGTGTCAGATATGGTAGATTGCTCCATCTCTTGTTCTGTCTGTAAATGATTAACTTGAGGAAACCCATGCTACAGGCATATGCTTTCTAACAGCAGATTTCAGTCTCTACTTCTGATTTCCACATGGAAGCACTCCCGCCCCCAAGTTGTGGATTACTCCCTTTACATAAGAAATACATATGGGATTTCCATGTCAGCTCTACGGGTTGTGCCAAACGTTTGTCAGATAGAAACTTTGGTCTTCCCAGATTCACGAGGCACTCCAGCAGCGTGATTGACTTGTACCTCCTTGACTCGATGTAAGCATTTCATTGGAAAACATATTTGCTGGATGAATGTTGTTGGACTGTTCCCGATCAAAGCCATGTATCGCATGTGGTTTTAAAAGCTCTTTTAAACGATTTATAGGCAAGTTTATCCTTTTGTGTTGATAAAATTTGACAGAAATTTTTCAGCTAGGAAGGTAGAGTTAATTTTTTTTGAAGTACTTAGCCTCGTTCTATGCAAATAATTTATGAATATTCGATTTAACAGAAAACATTTTATATTAACTTGATGATTGAGCTCAGCACAGACAAGAGAAGACTCTTAAATTTTGGAGTAGCTATTATTAATAATGTTAAACTTCTTCAGAACTCATTCAAAGTATATGAGTATGCAGGAAACATGCACAACATGGATCACTTGAAATATAAGCACATATTTGGTATCAAAATCCAAGGTATTTCACTTAAAAAGCTTGTTTAAACTCATAGGTGTGCTATTCCTGCAATGTGTCTCATTCTTTGGTTTACTGTGCACACTGATTTGCTACAGAAGTTGGCTTCTATTCAGATTTCTGTCATTTTGTGCAATTTTATGGTCGGGATGAAGTTCGTACCTTTTCCCCTTCTACGTTCTTCCTTCATCCTGAGTACTGCAGAGCTTCTTTTGTACAAGTTCGCGCTCTGGCTCCTGAAATTCATCTTCTGTTCACAACATTTCCGTAGGTCAGATCTTCTTCCAAGAAGTAAAGAAATGAAAGGTTTATCAACATTTCCTTATAGGCAAATAGAGCTGTGTTTTCTCTTGAAAAAACTTGTCTTCTTGACTAGAATTTGATGTTAAAACTGAACTACATTTATATCCTGTCTAATAGGAGGCTGATTTATTTGTAGCAGTTGATTTGTAAGGCTGCCAAGTAGCTGCCCTTTCCTTTTGTAGGATGAGAAGGCCTTTTTCTTTCAGAAATTTTCAAATGTTGTTGAAGCATGGGACAGATCCTGGTTTAGTTTTCCAGTTTACAGGTGCCACCTCTTTTACAAATCTAAATGACCTTGTAAAAGGCAACACTTTATGAAGGAATGTCCGTGATCTGTAGATAAGCAGGTAATAAGTAGACACAGTTTTCATGTTTTGTAGAACATCCACACATTCATACTCAGGTTAGTTGAGCTACTTTATTATATGAAAACTCAAATTGGACTAAGATAGTTTAAGTTGAAAAAACTGCTAAAACTTCATGTTTTAACCAAAATATGTAAAACTGGAAACCTAGAGGTAATTACATGCAAACATTTTGTAATTACAAAAGGGAGAACACAGATGGGGTGGAGGGTGAGCTAAAATGATAAATAAAAGTTCAAGTTACGACATTAATACTATAACCCATAGTATAGGTTGCCCGTAAAATCTTTGCCTACCCATCCCAAGCCAGTCTACACTGTTAAATCTATTGAAATGTGTGTAATGTTTTCTCTGTTTTCTATTAATGACATATCCTTTTTATCACTTTAATTGCAATTACATTGTGCTTCCATTAGCATTAAAGGATTGTGGTGCAAGACAATAAAAAGCATTTGATATAAAAGTACAAGTGAGAGGAAGAGAGTTAATTTTCAAAAAAGAGAAAGTTGCTCATTCACTGGTGACCATCCAGATAATGAGAAATGCTGGTGTTATTGTCAATATTTTGTCCCTTGTGACACCTAAAGCCAAGACTTTGAACCAGCTACTTTCAAGCACGGGCTTGGTGTTCACCTGCACCTGCTCCATCTGTTGCCAGTCCTTGCCCGTGTTCCTAATAGTGTTTTCTGATGTGTTGCCCCCAAATAGTAAAGTATTAAGGAACGTTTTTAATATTTAGCCCAAACCAGTGAGATTCATCTAACTTTACTGTACCTCCTGCAAGTTTTTTTTTTTTCTGTTCTCTTCAGAAGGTAACAGTAAGCTTACAGCTTCCTTATTATGCTCAGTTTATTTAAGAATCAGATTGATCCTTTGATGTTATCAGCAAGCAGAGAATCAGCAGAGCTGCTACCAAGACAAAAATGTATCTAGCCTTGTGGTTTCAGCAGTTAGTAAAGTTATTTTAAGATGCAGAACCCATTTGAAGATGTTCCATTAATGCTTAAGATTAGCATGTTAAATGGCAGAAAATATGATTGAAGTGTAGGCTGAAGGGGATGTTTTCAACATTCAGTTTCTGTGAAGGTTGCGTGTTAACCTTCACAGTTGTTTTTTTTTAACCTTTTCTCTTTTTCCCCCTTTTTCTTTTTTTCTTTTTTCTATTCTTTTTCATTTACTTTTTTTTTTTTTTTTTTTTTTTTTTCCCCAAACAGCATGACAGTGTCTCTTCTCCAAAAGCCTTAAACAGGTTCAAAATAAAGTGGAAGAAGATTCAGGACTGCGTGATAAACCCAGGTGTCATTCACCAAATTCAGCATTAGGCAATTCAGAAGTAATAGTGGAAAATGTGTGTACTGGAGTTAGAGAGTTTTTAATAAGTTATCTGTGCCAGCATCATGGTATCCAGAAAGTCCTTTAAATGTTTTGTGGGGCAAAAGCATATGGCTAGCTGTCAGGTAAATCAGGTAGTCAGGAAATTCTCAATTTTTCTGATATTTTCTTTGGCTATTTTTTTTTCTTTTCATTTTTTATTGTTTCAAAATAAGAAAAAAGTCATGTTTTAGGGATATAGCAGTGTGCATGATGTTTTAATTAAATCACAAATTGCTGGCAGTATATTGATTATTGATCTTATAGCCTAAAATGAGACCCTGTACTTATCTGTATTTTGGCCTCTTCAGTTTCCTAAGAGGGAAATAAGAATTGAATTAAAGCCATGTGGTTTGAAGATGAGTAGTAGTAGCAGAATTAAGCTATACACTCTGGATTATTTTTTTTTTGTTTTGCTGATTTCTTGTGAAAAGGTCAGTTTCAGGTGTCTGGCATCCTGTCCGGAGCAGGGAGGCTGGTGAGGAGCACTGGAGTAGTTGAAAGTAGGTGCTTACAGGGGGCAAAGCAGGAATTGCTGGGAGTTTGTGCTTTTCTCCATTGACTGTATGTGGATCCAACTGGCAAGAGGGGGTAGGGAGCTTCTCATTGGAAAAAGTCCTGATGAGCTGTGCTTGGAAAAGGACCTGACTCAGCATTGCACTCTCCGCTATTGATAGTCAGAACACCAAGTCCCTTTTTGGGAATAAGCAGGAAGATTTTGACCTACTTTAATGGAAGCGTAGCAGTTAAAACACTCTCCCCAGCCCTGGGTTATAAAGTAGTGCTCCTGCTTCCCACAGATGTGTCCTACACCCCGAGCCTGTTACCTTTGCAAATCTGTTTCCGCTGCCAGCCCCATAACCAGCGGGCATCCAGCGCAACTGCTGCGTGTAGGTGTAGAAAGCCTTTCTTCACACATCACCCAAGTTATGAAACTCCTTGCTGCAGGATGTAGTAGCTTACTGAGGTTGCACAAGGGCTGAAGAAGTGAGGAGGTGTGTTTGTGGAAGAGCAATCCACGGGGTTCGTTAAGGCACTTCTGATTCACGGCCTTCCTGAGTCACACGTTGCTGGAGGCAGGAGGACGTTCTGGAGACAAATTACTTGTCTTGCCCTTTTCCCGTGTACTTTGTCTCACTTTTTTAATATTTTTTTTAAGTCCTGAATCACTTTTTTTTATTTCCTGAATCAGGATGAAGTGCTGCTGAGCAAAATGGGTCTTTGGTCTCAACCTGTTAGAAGCTGTTGGTGCACCCTTTGTTGTAGAAGGCTTCTGTTTTTCTTCCACAAACTGTGGTAGAACGGTATAGGGTCTTTTCCCCCATTCTTAGCAGCTTCCCCCATGACACCACTAGGGTCAAAAATGAAAGGAACACTGCCCACTTGCTGTGCATCACTCCACCAACCCAGCACGCGAGTGCCTAGGACCTCAGGTACGTGCTGCTGTGCATTTCTAATACTGTTCTATTAGGTCTTTCAGTGCAATAAATAACACTGCTGTTCGTGACCTCAGATATGTGCTTTATGGGAGTTGAAAGAAATGCTAACTTTAGAGCTGACTTCTGTTTTTCGTTTTTGTCTAACTCAGAATTGCTGAAGCGTTTAAAAAAAAAAAAGAGTGGCAGGATACCTAAAAGCAAACAAAAATAACAAAACGTTCCTCTCTGTATCATGTCCCTCTGGTTATCCACAGCACGTGAATGATGGATGAAACAAATCTCTGATCAGATCTCCTGAAGCGGTGTGGTGTGTGGTTAAAGATATGTGAGATCTGAACGAGGCTTAGCCAGCTGTGTTTACAGTCCTGGTGGAAGCAATTTACCACTGTATTTGTTTCCTTAGCTGTGAAATGATAATATTTTTATTATGAGGTCTGAGACATTATTGGTTTTACAGCAAGGTGAAAAGTCAGTTTAAAAACAGCCAACACCTCCGAATGATTACAGAATAATACTGTTCAGTACTTAATAATTTGTCTGAGTAACTGTATCTATTAAGGAATAATTGAAACATATTTACAGAGAAAATCTGAAAGAAAATAATACCATCAGCAAGCTAAAAAGCTATAAACCATAATTATTATATACTTCTTTCATGATTCAGCAGTAGAGCTGTTTTTGTGCATGTAAATGATTTTCACTTAATGGATTATTGCAGCACATCTGAGCAAGCGGTGCAGGACTCTACGAAGGGCATACCTTGAGGACACTGCAGTAGCAATTTTTTGCTGTGTCACTAGATTTTATCATGCATAAAGGACAGATTTTTTTTTTTTTTTTTTTAACTCGGGAGTTTTCAAATGGAAATCACTGCTAAACTTCTGCTGGCTTAGTTCACGGTAATTAAAAAAAAACTTAACCAACAAATTCTTTTTGTTTGTGCAGGTGATCGTCCTTTTAAATATGTCAAGTGTCTGAATATAACAGCTGTTATAAACTGTGCCAATAAAATGATGGAACTTATGACTACTATTTCGTCCAAGAATTTTATCAGTAATGTCTTTTACTGCTTTTTTTTTTTTTTTGAAGCAGGAGTAATAAAAATATAAGCAGATTTTAGTTTACTGTTAGAAAGCTGTATGGCTGTCAAGTGCTATTACTAAACAAGTAGTAAAATACTATATTTGTTTTATTGCTTTAGTAATACAGTTACAAGAACCACTTTACTTGAGTTCTCTAAGATTTCTAACATGCTTGAGAGTTAGTACATAGAATTAATACCTCGGTTTGGACTGCATCCAATGCTTCATGAAAGTGATTTCCCAAACAGCCATAGGTTTGGATAATAAGGGAGACATGGTTTAATTAGGGTGAGATTTACCTATGTAGTGGGGAAAAAAAAAAGGTATAAATTGAGCTGAACTGAGGATCATACCCTAAAACAAGGACTGTGAGAAAAATATTGGCTAACAGGCATCTACAAAAGTTTGTCAGTTTGTCTCTGTGGATGGTCTCAATTCCCACTCTATACCAAGCACTCTTTATGTTAAACATGTAAACTCTGCACGAACCATTTATAGGCTGCATGATATGGTATTGTGTTAATTTTTTTTGGAAGAACATCTTTCTATTGCGCTGATAAAGCAGAGGGAAGAATGGGGAAATATCCGGTAAACTCAGGCATTTCTGCCTGAGCCTTTAATGTCAGTCCAAGAAGTAATAGAGTTGCAGAGAGATGTGTAGAATGAAGCTGGTATGGCTGTTTTCCTTGGCCTTCCCCCCAGACATCTACACGATAAAAGGAAGCTATTTGTTGAACTTGAGTCAAATCAAAACAAATGTGCCTACATAAAAGAACCTCGTGTCCAGCTGAAAGGGTAACTTCTTGGGTTTATTGTAATATTATCCATCTCACACTGTTGAAATATAATTAATACCAATACAAAATCGTATTTTTAGATGGAATGCCATTTAATGTATTTATTACCAAACCTGCATTGCCATTTTTACTACCATTGATAGCAGTTAATGAACACTGCAGGCAGTCTCAGGACACCAGTTTAGCAGCCGTGAAACACCTTTTTGATCTCCAAGGAGAAGGTTTGACAAATTCTGTGGAGATTGGCTGTTTGCTGTATGAACTCTTCTCTTATTGTACTTGAATTTAGCTGTGATGTGGCAAGCCAAGGTAAGCTACCTTGCTAATCAGTGGAGGAAGAAAGGTCCATAAAGTGATGAGGATTTTACTGGAGATGATAAGGTCTGGATATTTCTGTCCTTTCCAGTCACATACAAAAGGAACTTCTACCTTGATCTGGGTACTTAATTTAGGTGCTGTAAGTGCTAATAAGGATCTGAGCCTAAGAGTGGCTTTGTGCAGTTCAACTTTGAACCTGAACTTATTACAGGAGAGCAGTTTTTTTCTTGGAAGTTACCCTGATGGTTGCGTTCCTACATCGTCATGGAAAAAGCTAACTCCTTCCTGCATCAGTGTGCATTAAGGAGCCCAAGTGTATCTGAGGCTCCTGACTGTGCTGTTTTTAATGTTAACGTTGAGAACATTACTTTCTGACACTCCCTAAAAGCAATACAAGCAGGCTTACTTTTTGAAAGGGGGGGGGATCAGGGAGGAGAAAATATTTTGTGTGTTTGTGCCTAATCCTAGGTTTTGCAATCATGTTGGTATCTGCATCTGTGCTGCAAATAACTGCCTGAGATCTGGCATTACCTTTACAAATTAAGAGGTCAAATTGCTTTATGTTTTAATTGAAACCCCTGTGTGTTGCGATGGTACTGCCTACAATTATTCTGTGCTGTATTTGGAGCTCTGTCGTCTTTTTGTGGTTGGCTGTTACATGTTTCGGCTGGGGTTTATACACCTTTTCAGTTTCATAAGTGCTTTCTTAAATACTAAACTGTTTCCAGTTCAGAAATTTGTACTTTCCCCTTGTTGTTAACATGCAGCCATTCTTGGTCTTCTGCCTACACACCTTTTTCCTTCAAAATAAGCCTTGCAGATTTTTGTTTCCCTTTAATTCTGATGTTTGGTGGCCCTTCTTCCTTATAGCAGAATCCATTAGCATCATCCCAACTGATTTTACCAGCATCCTGATTGCTTATGGACCTTCATGGAATAAGGTAACATGGAATTATGTTGCTTGACAGATAAAAGGAAGAACATTTATGTTGTAGGCGAGGATGTTGGTACGGTTGAAACATTGTAAAGACATACCATGTGTGGAGGAGGAAAAAAGATCATCCATCTTCCTTAAGGAAGTAAACAGATGCAGTCTGTATGCCCTGTCAGAGCTTTTGCATCTCAAGGTACAAAAAAGGCACAGCAAAGATACTTTTTTTTTTTTTTTTTTTTTAGGTGAATGCTTCAGTTATAAACTGGCACGAAGTGAAAAACACTGAGAAAAAAGAAAAAAAGCTTCAACCTCTGCTTAAGCCCTTGCATCCAGGGATCTGCCTGACCAGATTCCAGGACTGCATGTCTCCTGGTGATAATTTCCCATGTGCTATATTTTATTTGCTTTTCCTCCTTATTTTCATCTGGATATACCAGTGAGGCAGAATGCCTGCTCTGAGTAAGCACTTTGGATCCTATCTCCAAACTGTGCTTTAATCAATATCACTTGCAGTGATAGCCCTGTGCAGAGTTTTCTTTTCTTGTCTAACTTCAGCCAGGAAATACAACAGATGGGTTTCACTGTGCCTTTTTGGCAAGGAGTAGCGTGAAAATAGAAATAATAAACCTTATTACATATGTGCTTCGCTGCACGATGCTTGTCATGTGCAATGAATATCAGTAAAAAAAAAAAAGTGCAAACTTATTGTCAGTTAACCATTAATTAAAAAAAAAGAATGAGCTTGAGGACAAATATATCTTTACCTTTATACTAAAACTGGTTGTAGGTTTTTTTTTTTTGTTGCTTTTTTTTTTTCCTTGCATGCACTTTTTTGGTGTAGTGCTGTGAAGTGAAAGAAGATCTGGTTGTTTTTCTGGAAACAGCAAACCCACTGTTGTGTGAGTGACATAACAAATGTGTACTATATAACAATCTAGAGGAAGTAATATAATTAGAAGAAAAAATTGCACATCTATAATTTTATTGTTTAAAACAAAGGCTGTTTTCACTAATTACCAATTAACATTTCAAATAAACTAAAATCTGCCAATAGATATAAATCATATGGGCCTGTTACGTATTAAATGTATTGAAGAAAATGATAACATTTTTCCGAGCTCCAGATGATGACTTTTTGTAAGGCTTTGGAGGTGACAAAAGTTGATAAACCTTTAAAATACTTCCAGCTGGAGACAATACAGCTTGTCTTAGGTTGCAAATCTGAGGTGAAGGGTGCTGGGTGTGTCTTTATCTGTGCTGTGCACCCCATTGTGTTGGAGATGTGCAGGGAAAGTTTTGATGTTTCAGTTGCCCTTTACTGTTTCTGGAGGTCATAGATGGGAGCTGTGTGTTTATCTGGTGCTAACAACAAGACTTTATGTTAATAATGATTCATTCAGCCTATCGTGCAGCTCAATTCTTAGACTGGTTTCTGTATGTTAGTATACGAAGTGATTTTTTTAATCCCTTCAACTAAGATAAGTAGAAGCTTAAAAATACTCATAAACTTAAAGGTTAATGGGTGCTTGTCTTCTTTGAATGAGACTACATTGCTGGAATGTCTACAGGGTAAGATAACTCCATGGGGTTATACTGTGCAGTTCTTCAGGACTGGCGCCATAAATCCATTTTCCTAACTGCAATGTCTTTGTTCTTTAGGAGACTTCTTCAGATCTCGTCTCAAGGAGAAAGTAGTCTCTGTGATGCCCAGAGTATGTAATGAAATTGAGGACCTTACATGGTTTCCCTTTCTATTTAGTGGGTTATATGGATTCTGGTAGTGATCCTCTAGTGACATTGGTGAAGAAAATAGTCAAGATTCAACTTCAGTCATCCATATAATCCTTGAACTTTTTAGGTTTTCCTATCAAATCTACTCAATAGCAGATTTGTGTATTCAGTGCCTCAAATTCTGCAGTTTTCATACAGGTTGGTCGGCTAATAGCAAAAGAAATGTATCTGCTCAAATCCAGAGTAAATGAATAAAGGTTTGGAGAAGCACAAGAAAACAGTGCAAAGAATATTTTCCACAGGTGTAGTATTTCATGTCCCTAATAACTCGGTTTTTGGTTGTCTGGAGTGTCAGTAACCTTAAAGCAGTTGAGACTAAGTTGACTTCCAAAGGGCTCATTCAGTTACACATCTTTCTTAATCCCATCTCCTCTCAAGCCTGAAGTGCTAGATTCCATATAGGCATACACTTATTTTTGTTCCAGGCTTGAACAAGCAGGAAATATTGAGAACCCTGAAAGAGCATTAATTTAATGTGTTCTGTTTACTTATACTTTGCTACCATTTTGTGGTTTTCTGTAAGTAACAGGTTACTTTACAAGCCTGTTACATGAGTCTGTTTCTGCTCTTGAGCCATAGTAGGACCATCGAATTTTTTGCCAATTTTTTTTTTTAATCTTTAAGCTTCTTTTTTTTTTTTTGACAGGTAATTCAGCCCCTTCAGTTTTTTTATGACTAGATGGCAGTGAGTCATAGCAAGTTGGTTTCCATATATTTTTGGGACTATAAACATTTCTTAAATACAGGCTCTGTGTTCTTATTCTCTTTTGAGATACAGTTCTTTTTTAAGACTTAGACTGTAATATGCTCTAAACTTAGTTGGAAAAAAATGTAAGAAAATCAAACATTTATTGTACAAAAATGTGCATTAGCAGTCCTGAATTGTAGTTAATAGGGAGAAATTAGCAAGAACTGTTTAAAAAACAAAAAAAAAGTTGTGAGGGGGCAGTTTTTCTGAGCTTTACAGGTTCTTTGCCACTTTCCTTGCACCCTGTAGCTAGGGTAGGAGCTCTGTCCTGGGCTTTGCCTGTGGTGGATCCTTCTGGTTAGATCCTTCTCTTGCTTGGAAGTTGAATGTCAGTTTTGCCCCTTCTTTAAGAAGGTGTCAGAAATATTTTTCAATCTACTTTTACAATAAAAAAAAAATTATCTTCATACCCCCCCAAAAAAAGTCTAGTGGATTAAAGGAAAATTTGGTCTTTTCAAATGGTTGCTTTTAAATAACCACTTTACGACTTTGGTGATGGGATTTCTTCTTCAGTGGATGGAGGCGGGGTGGGTGGGGTGCTTCAGATTCAGAATATACTGTTCTCAGCAAATGGAATAACTGAGCAATTTTAAAATGAGAACCTGATTAAAAATAGTTTGAAGAAAAGTGAGGGGGATAGCTTAGCTTCGAACATTTTTTAGTGCCTCTTGGCTTTGATTTATCAAATGTTATATAATCAAATGACATTCAGATGATGTTCTCGTAACAGTATTTCATGTCTGGAATATTATTTTGCTGTGACTAATTTTTCTCTTCTCCCCTATCCATTGTACTTATTAAAAATAATAAAGAGTTAAGGCCAGTCTTTCTAGGCATAGTTTAGAAATTATTTAGGTGTAACATAATTACAGAGCAGAGTTTCGTAATAAAAGTAAAAACATTTCTCTATTTTAATACTGTCCTATAATCACTTATATCAACACGGCTTTTCCTTGTGTACCTTAGAAGTGTTTATAGCAGGAAGTATGTTAAATGGTGCTGGATTTCAAAGAGATGAGACTGGATTTCCTAACCAGGTGCTCTGGACATCACTCTTGTAGGGCTTGGTACTCTATAGATGTCTGCAAAGACTTTTTTGCAGTACTTTTGATGAGGATGAATTACTATTTTTGCACCATCATCCTGCTGCTTTTCATTTCTTTTACCTCCACAGTGTTGTGCCGGTCTTACTGTTAAATCCGAGTTTTTTAAGGACTCCTGCTTTCTTTTTCTAAAGTACTTGACACTTAATGTGGCTAAATACCTGTTTAAATGCCTGTTTAGGATATTTGGTTAATTATACCCTGTGAAGTTTGCATGCATGGAGAATGAGTCAAGTAATATGGAGTCTCTCATGGGACTCAAATCTTTCTTCCAGCTTCTTTACAGTATAAAAATTGACACATCCTTGTGTTAAGCAGAAAATTCTGTGGCCCAGATGAGAGATACTACAGAAGGACAAAATATTGTTGAACATGTTTGTTTGCTTGGTTATTTCAGTTTCAAGTGTTGGGGTTATTGAAAGGATAACATTATTTGCTTAGCTTGTATAGGGAGTTTCTAGTTCAAACAAGTCGATACTAGTTTCTTCTTGAGTGGCTGTTGCTTTTCAACTCTTGTCAAGAGTGTAGCTTTGTCCATGACAAGGACAGCTCCAGTGCTCTTTTCTGCCTTCTTAAACGTCTTCCTATTTTTCTTTTTTTTTTTTCTTTTTCTTCAAAGCTCAATGGAGTTTTTCTTCTGTTTAAATAAAAATAACCTTGTTCATAGCACTTACAATGGTTAGATTTTTGTGAGTCCTTGGGACATGCTGGAAGCTGCTCATCTGTCACTCGCATGTTTATTCCGCTGGTTGAGGAGCCGTCAGGAGTGGTGGGAGAAACACACAGATGGATCTTGCAAAGGTGCCTTTGGAGCCCGTTTGTCCTGTGGTATGTACAGAGATGTCACCTTACCGAAGAGGTTGGAAATATATTGCTGTAAAACTGGAAACCTCTAGCATTTTGTCACTACCCTACAACTATTTAAAGCTGGAATGAAGTTAAAGCACTTTTTGCATCTGTTTTTTGTCATATGAAGTATGTCGCATGTTTTGGTGGATCGGTTAAAAGAGGGCCTCGAACACTGACAGTGGGGCAACATAGAGGCCGTATGTTGAAAAATTCACACGGGTTTACTGAGAGTCACTGCAGATGCTGTAATAGTATTATTTCCCTGTAAATAATGCACTGGGTACTTTGTAAGCTGCTGGTTGTGGTGGTATTGTTTTGTTGGAGAAGGAATTGAGGATGTGTGCTTCTATTATGTCAAGTGATCTGGACTGTGCGTGTCATACTGCAGAATATGCCAGAGGATGTTTTTAGCCCACCCTACTTCCATCTGGAACCTTCTTATTAGGTTAATGGTGGAAAAAGATGCATGCAGCTAGTTGTTGAGCTTCATGTCCTTTTCCTAACATACTGAAAAGTTTCTAGCCTAGCATGTGGAAGTTGCTTGACATGGTACATTGTTAAATGCTCCTACAAGCTATATTTACTAAGTAAATTTATGTAGAAATGAACCTAGCCATGAGGTATGTGGGTAAAATGCAATGTAGATGTACGTCAAAAGAACTGAAATTAGATGCTTCAGAGTATCGTAGAGTTCAGTCTTCATTACAGTATCTGTTGCTGCTTTTTGTAGAAGTACAGAGGTCTTGTGTTCATGGAAAGGAACATCAGGTACAGGCAGACAGTCTGCTTTGAAGCATTAGTATTGTCAGTGCTTCTAAAAACGATCAAGCCTCTATTTTTTTGGCAGAACCATTTTTAGAGCTTCTGAAGCCTCCGAAGTCTTCCAAAAAGGAACATAGGAATGGGTGATCTTAAAAATAAAACTTAAGCTGTTGTTTCTGATTTACCCATCAAAACCGTTCTGTTCCTTTGCATGTTAAAAGATGGACTGCATGAAGAAGTCTTGCTCTAGTGAGAGTGTCAGTGTAGAAGACAGTGAAGGACGTTAATTATTGCTTATCTTACCTAGCTTCATGTCTTCAATAAATGGATTGGTTTCTGTATTTCAGACAGTTTCAAACCCATATTTAATTGAAAAACGGGTTTATATTATCCGAATTGAACAATATTGTTACTCTGCATAGACTAAATAGAAGGTTGTGCCACACAGAGCATTTCCTGTGGTTTGTGCTGCTTGCAGTGTGCTCAGTTCCGTGTTATCTTTCTTCCAAAGAGCTTATGAAGGACTGGAGGGAAGGACAGAGTACATCTGCTTCAGTTAAAGGAGTGTGCTAATAACTTTAATTACATCCATTATTAATATACTAATTGTATATGTATAATATTATATATGTAAACCCTTTCTCCTGTTTGCAGAGCTGCGATGAGCGGGTAGGCAAGTGAAATGAGGTGTGTTGACCTCCTTGTGAGCAAACAGTGAAGTTAAGCATTTCCATTTGAGCTGTTAATGCTGAAGATCATTGAGGATTTTTAATCAACCTGGTAGTTTCTTTCCGAGGGAAAACAATAGCTGAAACCAAACAATGTCAATTCTGCAGTTAGTTTATTATGGCATTATGATAGAACTGAAACGTTATCTTAAGACTATTATTAACTGTTAATTGACATTTAATTCTACTAGCTTTAATATAAGCACTTTTCTACTAAGAGATTGTTTTGCAGAACAAAGGGAAAAGTGTATTTGTGTATATATACACACACACAAAGGCAGTTTTAGTGATGTCTGATCTAATACTACATAAAGGGGAAACAGCTGTGATTTAATGAGCACAAAACTAACTGAAGTTCATAACTATGACTGTTACTGTTGTTGTAAGCGTTTCAGAAAAATAGTCTTGCACGCATGTGGCTTCAGCATTTAACCGCTGAAGCAGGTTGTGTGCCAGGAGCAAGGGTTGTGTAACACCAAGTGCCTGCCCAACTTCAGCGCTGTGTCTTTGAGCCTGGCGTAATTGTGTAATTAAAAGACAGCGTTCTGCCGAACACGCCTCGGTGCTGGTCCTCAAGCTGCTGCCGTCTCTCTGCAGAGGAATCCCGTTCTTTTGGCGATAAGCACGGCTGGGCTCTGGACGCCTCACCCCGAGGATGCTCCCAGCAGAGGCGGTGGCTGCAGCGTGCCGTGCCTCCTGGCTCTGCTCCTCTCGCCTCTGACGCCTCGCAGGCGGTCTTGGGCCGCTTTAAAGACGTTGTTTGATCATTCTGGGGATAGGGAGACAGGTATGGGCAAACGCTCTGGTTTGACGCCTCGGTGTTGGCAGTGCTTCTGAACATGGTTAATCTACTTAATTTTATTTTATATTTTTGGCAGAACCATTTCTTAGGGGTTCTGAAGGCTCCGGTACGCCGAAGGCAGGCAAGCTGCGTGCGGGGCAGCCTCTTGCACCTTCCCCAGGCAGTTCTCCACTTACAAACAACCACTGCCTTGAAATCCAGACGTTACCTGGCTCAAAAAAAAAAGCTTCATCTCAGCCCTCAGCACTTGCAAGTGGTGCGTGTTTTATGGAATACTAAGAAGCGTACTGCAAATTAATTCAAGACTCCTAAAAAACAGTGTTTACTGCTGCTGAGAATTACAGACCTCTAGCTTATGAGCTACCAGAAGCACTCAAGAAGTGAGGAACCAAGCTAAGGTTTGGTTTTTGCCTTCTTGAAGGTTGGATCTAAAGCATCCACAAAGCACGTGTGTGACTCCAGCCAAGGAGTCTGATTCCTCAGGGTTTGTCTAGTGGTGTTGAAGACCTGGAGCCAGAGAACAGTACTCTCTATCACCTGTTGAATAATGCTCTGTGATGTTCCATGGGCCAGACTCTGTCTTTGTGCAAGCAACCATGGGCACAATTTCATTCTGTATATCTTAACCTTCACCCTAAAGAAGCAGCAAAGAGGTTGCAGGTAGACCAAAGAGCTAAATAATTATTACTTTCACCTGCATAAATCACTATAAGGTGTTTCTTGAGATGAAATAACCTTTTTCTAAAAGGTGTGGTATGCCAGAGAGGTTACCAGCATTGAGCTTGACTTATTTAATGTGGATCACCTGGCATCAGTAGAGGGGTTGTGCTAAAGACAAAATTGGAAGGCATCCTAAATATAGAAGAGAATCAGGATATTGTACAGAAATAACTGAGATGACATTGAAAACTGGGCTAATAGAAGTGAAATCAAAATGCAAAATCGAAGGTCATATCTTTTAAGTGAGTAATGGGAGAGTTTTGTAAAATGGGAACTTAGAACAAGATCCTCATTATAGATAAACAGTGTTGGATGATCACAGGATGTGCATTAGCAGCCCCTGTGGTATGCATAAAAACAAGTGAAAAGAATTTTCTGCTTTATCAGTGTGAGTACAATGCCTTTTTTTTTTTTTTTGGACAGTTTGGAGGAGGTGAAGAGACTAGAGGAGGTAAAAGCGAGATGTGAGGATTTTTAAGTATTCATCTTTAGAGAGATGCAGTGTGGAGTAATAGTGGAAGAACTGAAATCCAATGGCCACAGAAAGAAAACCAGTGCAATGAACGCTGAATTAACTGAGGCTGAGTCCTAGAGGAGGTTTCCTGATTGCCAGGGTGCCCAAATTCCACAGCAGCATTCCAGTGAGAGGGGTGGCAAAGGGTTTCCTTGACTGGAAACTCAAGTTGATGACTTACTTTGTGTATTCCCTTTAACATCCTAAGCAAAATCCTTCTTAGCCCTGTGCTTCTAAGATAGATGTTGTGCCAGTAGCACTTCTAGTGCTCTATTCACACTATTTTCTTTATCTGGGAACAGTGTGGATGTTTATTACTGTTACCTATCTGCAGCAATCTGCACTTGGAGTAAAAGCCCATTCTGGTAAACATTGTGATACAAGTACTTGGATAAACGCGTTAAGAGAAGAAAAACTATCTTTTATTTAACTAATGTATTAAATATTTCACCACAACAGAAGGTACAAATATTCTTCAAAAGGAGCTCAATAGCTCCAAAACAATTCTATGGGGAGGAAAATTTAGGAGGAAGTAGAGGGACTACAGATCCCTGTTTCTAGATGGTTATCTTATTAGCTTGCTGATCTGAGAGAGCTGATGATTTTCTTGAAAGACTATTTTAGATTTTAGTACAGCATCAACTGTTTTCTTAAATTCCTTATGCTCTCAAAATTGCACCCATGAAACATCAGTTATGTTTACCAAAATATTTTCAAATTTAGATGAAGGTTGCAACACAAGGAGATAGTTCAAAGTAGGAAGCACATATCTGGTGTTGACAGTTTTGCAAAACGATGTGAATGTGCATGTACAATATTCAGAATTTTTGCTCTAAGTAGAGAAGAAAATAATCTTCACTCTTCCAAAAAGAAACCAAAACTCCAACCCCATCCCCATCATTCTAACAGGTTTTGACTTTAAAAATAGCATTTGTCTTGTGCTTTAAATCAGAAAGTATCAAGGCTTTTTATTGTAGCAATATATTCTATCACCATTGAAAGCCAGCATGGAAAAAGACAACTGCATTAAGTTGCCATCTTTTTATTAAGTTTCTATGGAGAACCCAGATGTGAGGGAATCTGGCATATTTAAGCCCTATAGGAGCACAAGGAAGAATGGCAAGAAATGCTTAGGTTAAAAAGTCACCCAAGTTCATTTTTACATAATGTTCACTGCATAATGAATGCTGTAAATTCGATGTTTTAGGAAGTGAACGAAAGAAATATTGAATCCCTGAGCATATAGGCTGCTCCAGACCCTTGCATGCAGCTGCCCTTCCCTAGCCCAGCAAGCGCTGGTCCCAGCTCTGGGCAAATGTGAGGCTGTGCAGGTAGGAGCAGGGCTGCTCAAAACACTTGGGAGGTAACAGTGACCTAGAAGCAGTGATTTTCTTAAAGATCTACAGTGTTATCCTGCATCTAAGATGGATATCTGAACAACGGGATGCATAAAGAAGAGCTGTTGGAGAGGCAGCACTTCTCGGTGTGGGAGAGATTGAGCAGAAGCGTGGCTTCGTTGGGAGAAACGGTGGTCCTACCAAGACCAAAGTGTCTTTTCAGAACATGACAGAGGTTTGTGTTGAGTCAGAATGGTGCAGGAATAGCCTAATTTTCATCGTTTCATCGAGTGACTTCAAGAAAAGTACTTGGTGACTTGGGCTTGAAGTACTTCATGAAAAGATTACTGAGCTGGATCAGGCCATAAGTCTTGTCAAGCTCAGTGTCCTGTGTCTAGGAGCAGCCATGAACAGGCCAACTGTGCACGATGCTCCTAATGCTTCCAGCCTTTGGGTATATTTAAGAATGTTTGTCTGGACCTGATGGGGCTTCAGTGTTGCACTCGGTGATGGTTTGGTTTGGTTTTTGTCCCTTGGGAGCTTGGCTGGTGCTCCTTCTGACTCCTCTGAACTTTGGTTTCTGCACTGTGATATGCAAAGGTGGAAGGTTTTGGGAAAGAAAATACAATGGGATCAAGTGACTGGTACCAGAGGGATAAAAAGCAGTAGTGGGTATTTTTGCGCTCTGGAATGGCTTTCAAGTTATTTAGGATAGAAACTTTGTCGTTCTGGGAGATAAGTTGAAGACGATAGTTCTTAACATTATGCATATGGTTGCATTTTAGAGTAGACTAGGATATACATATATGCATGTGTGCAGTCTCGATATCATGGATAAATCTGCATAATTATAGTTCATAATTTGTCTGCGTTGCATCTATTTTAGAAGTTAAATAATTGCTGATAGGAGGCAGTGGTAATTTATGGCAAGGAAAAGTGCTCTCGCCTCATCTTATCTCGAGGGTGGTGGGTGTAGTTCTGAAACTTGTCCTGTTTGCTGCCTCTCTAAAATATGCGTTACTGCTATGTGTAGTGGCGTTTTCGTGGCTGAGAAGATTCATAGCAGTGTGGGTATTTTCTTAGGAAAACGAAAATGTGCAGAAAATTTGTAAAATCTTGAAATAAATGGTCCTGTGAAGGAAGGAATAATTGGTTATGTTCTCCAAATAGAGATACTATGTTCTGAAGAAAAGAACATTTCGAAAAAAAAAGTTGCTAATAATATGCCAGAGAATAATTTGATCTAAGTTGCCGTAGTTAGGGAAGACAGCAGCTTATCCAAGAGGGAAGCCATTTTTTAAGGTCCCATATTTGTTTATTACCTCAGCAATATTCTATAAAGGATTAAACTGAAATGTGGATGTGGCCTTGGAGAAAACGAATGTCTTGAGAAAGAGCTGATGGAATTATAACTTCAAATATGTTCCTGTTCACGTGTTTAATGTATTATTAAATGTCATTTGTTTAAAACAGGAATTCAATTCATAATGGGGAAGTATAAACAAATGTTTTATATCACTTAAGCTCTAATTGATTTTTTTTTTTTTTGTTTCATGACAGCATCTCAGAATTAGGCCTCCATTATTTATTAGTTAGCAAGAAGGACGGGAAATACCTTGTGTCTTGTGTTTAGTGAGGAAATCCGGGGAAGTTTAGAAAGAAGACAAACATTGTGCATGTAAAATACCCCTCAGGCTTGATACAGTTCTGGAGCAGTGTAACTGTGAAAGTACAGATCCAGGAAATTATGAACGTTTTGCTGTAAAAGAAATACTTGGAAGACCTATCAGGACTCTAATCATGTGAAGATTGTGTGAGAGCACCATGCGTTTGTTGATACAGAGGATTAAAGCCTGTTTTAAGACAGCTCTCTAATGCCAGCATAATTAGTGAACAGAGGACAAGAGCTGAAGAGTTTCAGGAACTATTAACTGTAAACTTTAATAATCACAATCTCAGTGTTTTAAGTACTTAGGACGTGTTTCAAAGCTCCTTTGCAGTGAGTTAGGCAGGGTGGTGGAGGCTGAGGTATGCTCAGCATGGTGTTCCTCACAGAAAGGCCTGCTGTAAGATTAGGGCTTTTCCTTTTCTGTCACGTTTATGTGGGGTCAGAAAAGCTCTTGAGGTGTTTCTCAGCAGCAGAGCATCTTGTAGTAAGACCCTTAACCATGTGTGTAGGTTTGGGCCTTTGTGGAGGCCAGTGGGATGCTGCCTTGTGTCATCCCGAAGCTGAGGGAAATGCTTTGGGTAGGCTGAGGGCACCTCAGTGTCTTCAGGGAGACCACATCCATCTGTCCAGGGACTTGCTTCATCTGCTTCCATCAATTCCCCCTCACCATAAAGGTGCTGGAGATCTTTGTCTATCCCAATAAATATGACTACTGTAGTCCGATTGGGTAAAAAATTAATTTGGTTTAAATAGACCCTGATGTAGGGGAAACTTTTTTTTTTTTTTAACTCCAAAATGAGTGATGTTTTTGAAGGAATAAATTACAAAGCAAGAAGTCTCCCAAGTAATAATTGTGGATATGGTTGTGAATTTTTTAACCACCACTTCAATGACTTTTTTTTTTGTTACTTTCGGTTATGCTTTATAAAACATGTTTATAGACGATGTCAGCAATGTTCTTCCTCTGTTGCTGTTGCAAAGACTATTTTTGCAGTTTATCACAAAATGCCAGATCTGCTCAGCATGTAATTTAATCTTATGCTTGGAAGCGTCCCCATTACTTGGTTATCACGAAATTATTCTTTAATATAAATGTATGCTTTGTGATCTATATTTTATTAATTTGGTGAGTCACTTTATCGATTGTTGCAGATGCCACGAATGTATAATTTGTCACAGTTATTGGTTGCCTGTCAGCAGTTCGTAGCACCACCGACTCCTTGGCTCTTGGGGCACCTGAGGAAAAAGTCTGTCTTGGTCTGCTTAAAGAAAAGCTTTCTGCTGTGAATTAGCACCAGGACACGTGTTGGTATTGGTTCTATCGCCTCATGGTGTGTATTATCCTGCATTAGCAAAGCACAGGGCAAATTAATTAAGTGTGGCGTGTTGAGGCAAGAGTCTTTAGAGATAGGGTTTAGTTGTTTTAGACACGGGATGAGGTGAGGAGCACAGCACCAGCAAGGGGTCCCCGTCTTGGTTCTCTCTGAGCTTACCAAGTACTGTTGTCATTAGGCTGGGGGGGGGGGCAGAGAGAAAAACACAAAAGGAAGTTATGAGCTGTGATTTGTCCCCTGGACTGTTGAGTTTTCTGAATGTTGTTGAATGAAAAAATTATTTTTATAAATTAACTTCATTTTTTTTTTTTAATATATATATGTGTGTGTATATATATAATATATATATTCATCCTGCTGCCTTCTGGCATTCACAAAATGTTCACTGGACTCTGAGGGGCAGGTGGCAATCAGAAGGCACCCATCCTGCTTTCTGATTGGAAAAAATAGAGGGGGGAATGGGGGAGACAAATTAAGAAAAAGGGGAAAAATGGGAGGAAGGGGGAAAAGGGGAAAAGTGGGGAAAGAAACAGGGAGATGGGGAAAAGGAAAATGGGGGGAAATGAGGAAGAAAAGGTGAAAAATAGGGGAAGGAAAAGGGGGGTGAAACAGGAAAATGGGGGAAGGGAGGAAGAGGGGAAAAATGAAGGAAAAATGGGGAAGTAAGGAAGGGGGGAAGAGGAAAAATGGAGGAAGGAGGGAAAAGGGAAAAAATAAGGGAAGGAAGGGAAAGGGGAAAAAGGGGGAAGGAAAGGAAAATGGCAAATGGGAAGAAGGAAAGGGGGAGAAAAGGGAGGAGAAATGGGGAAAAGAAGGAAAAGGGGAGGAAAATGGGGAAAGGAAAAGAGGGGGGGGGAACAGGGGAGAAGGAGGGAGGAAAAAGGAAAATGGGGGTAGCGGGGGGTAGAGAAATAGGGTTGGGAAGAGGAGAAATGGGGTGAAAGAGGGGTAAAAGGGGAGGGGAGCAGGGCGAGGCCGTGCCCGCAGGCGGGCAGCACCCGCCCCGCCCCCGCCTCTCCCCCCCCCGCACCCGGCGTAGCCGCGCCCCTCCCCCTGGCGGCCGCCGGCCGGGGCTGCGCCCTGGTTGGCCGGGGCCCGGCGGGCGGGCGGCCGCCATTGGCTGGGCGGGGGGAGCCGCGCGCCCTGATTGGCCGCCGCCTCCTGCCCCCTATTTTCAGCAGCCGAGGCCGAGCGCGGCGGAGCCGGCGGCGGGGATGCAAGGTGGGTGCGCGGGGCCCCCCGCCCGCGTCGCGTTCATTGTTTTTTTCTTCCTGGTTTTGGTATATTGAGCCTCCTAATCGTTTTGCCTGTTTTCGTCTCGTTTTCTTATTTTATTTTTTCTCTTTTACTCGCTCGCTGCGTTCGCCCCCACCCCCCGCCCAAGCCTGCGCGCAGGGCGGGGTGGCCGCGCAGCCTGCGCGGGGGTGGGTGGGTGGGTGGGGGGCAGCCGGCCCCTGCGGCCAGCAGGCGGTGCGGAAGCGCAGCGCCGCGGTTTGGCTTCGTCGTTCGGTCGTGACTGCTTTTTATTTATTTATTTATTTATTTATTATTATTATTATTATTTTTATTTGGGGGTCAGGATGCGCGGGGGGTGATGCGCGGGCGCAGCAGAAGTTTGCGCGGAGCCCCCGCGGAGCAGCGGGCTTGGTCCTGGGGGGGGTCCCCGAGCTGCGCCCTCCCGGGGCAGCCTTGGCTCTGGTTTTCCTCCCTAGCATCTCCTCCTCTTCCTCTTCCCGAGGCGTTCGTTCCGGCAAACAGCCCCTATATTCAGAGGGTTTCCTCCGATTCAATCCGCCTCTGTTATTTTCAGCTCTGAGTTACCTATAGGTTTCCATGGAGGGGAGAATAAATAATAAAATAATAATAATAATAAGTTATTTTTGGTGGAGATGTGCCCTTGGACGTGCTCTGTGAGTATGCTGGGCGGCACGATGCGTGGCGGTGCCCCAGCTGGGGGTGCTTTTGGGTGGTTGTTTCGGTGGGATTTGGAGATGCTGATGCCTGCTCTGCCCCATTGCTCGAGGGTTTCCCTCGAATCAAGCTGCTGGTGAACCTTTATGGAGCCCCATACAGAAATTTGGGTTAGAACCAGCGGTGTTCGGCAGTGCTGCTAACCGCTCGTGGAGGCAGAGGGATGCTTGCAGAGCCAGGCCTGTTGCTTGGCCCCAAAACCTCTCCAGGAGCTGTGGAAGCGATGGATGGGGTCGGTGGGATTGGTGGCGGTGCCATTCCCACCAGCTCCTCAAAAAAGAAGCACGGCTGCGGTTTGGTGGCCAGCTTCTGAAGTCGCTCGTCATTGGCACAGCCAGCTGTGCAGGGAGCTGGGCTTTGGTTTAGCAGCAGGTCTTGCCCAGGTGATGGTGAGTGCTCAAGCATGAGAAATGCAGGTAGCTATGCATCAAGTAATCTTTGAATCACCAAATACTATTTATTTTTCATCGAGTAGTCTTTGAATCACCAAATACTGTTTATTTATATAAGCGTTATGTACTTTTAAAACGAACCCAGCTGCAGTTCAGTAAGTATTATTCAGAGCTAGGAACATCCTATCCTATTTTGATTTCCTGACTCAGTGACGTGTGAGGTTTTCATGTTTTATGTAAACTTCAGAGCATCCTGAGGAAGCAGCAAAAATAATTCTGAGCCTGGCTGGTACCTGCTCGGAGAGCTCTGGAGGGGAAATAGAAAAATTTTGATGCCTTGGAGCGTGTAAACAAGCTGCAGGCGGGCGATCAGGCATTGCTGCTTGTACTGGCAGCAGAGAAAGGAAAGATGATGTGCGCACTGCAGAGCTGAAATCCTCCCTTTCTCACCCAGCTGCCCATCTACAGGTGGAAAGGAGCAGCTGAAGCCTTTCCCCTCCCTTTCACAGGGGGCAGGTTTCCGAACCATGTATCACACACAGAGCTAGAGTTCCCACTGAGCCGAACAAGACCTTGTTTCTAACTTTTACACTTGCATCAGTGAACATAAGGGTGTCAGCGATTCCCGAATAGAGATGTACGTTAGTACACATAGAAAAAAAGTCTTGTCAAAATAAAAATGGAGGAAAAAATCTTAAAAAGCATTTTGCTAAACAAACACAAACAGCTAGGAAAGTCATATTTTCTCAATGACTTTTTTCCTCCCTAAATTATATAAGTTGGTTAATAACTTAATTGTATGCCAGGAGATTTGTCAGGATGCAAATCTATTATACAGCTTACTGGAGGATCTGTACGCGTCAGTAAATGTGTACATTTATTTAAAAGCAGCCTCTGAATTCCTTATTTCTTGCCTGCCTGTGTTGCCTGTATGTTTGCAGGATCTCCGTGTTAGTAGGTCTTCGGTTGTTGATTTTTTTTTTTTTTTTTTAACTTTCTGATTTTGGATGGAGAGAGAAGAGTTTCTTAGCAAAGCTTGAGGGATTGTTGAATTCTTCAAGGTGGTGACGCCTGCCTAGCGCGGATGTGATTTGCAGTAGCAGTTTTCATTGACAGCAGCAATGTTTGCTTCAGAAGAACAATTTTCGTATTTAAATACATGCAGCGTTAGATAGGAAAACGTGCAATAACAATTGCATGTCATTTGGTTTTAAATGGCCATTTAGATGGCGTGCAGAAAAATTAATTCATCGTTGTTAAAGACCTGGGATTTTTGTTTCTGGTATTTAATGCAGCCCTAACGCTACCACCAGCGCTGCCGGTTCAGTACGCAGCGCCACGCGCAATATTTTCGGGTGGCGGAGTTGCTCTAAGTGGAGAAATAATTTAAGCAGTACAAGGATTTTTATAGTCCTCTTGTCACAATTAACTGCATTTATGAAATATGAATTTCCATAACATCTGCCTTTTGGGGCTGCTGCTCTGTCGGAGCCTGCTCCGCTTGCCAGGCAGACGGGAGCCGGGGCCGCAACCGCGGGTTGGCACGGATTGTTTAATTCAGTATCAAACTTTCCTTCAGTTTTGGGGAGGGATAATTGCTGCTAGAGAGCTCTGTGACCCACAGCTGCCATGCCCCATAACCACTCCTCTCCCTCCAGAGCGTGGTGAGGACTCAGATGGGTCATTGGAGTTGGCATTTTATATGGTGTTGCGCACCCAATTGGTCTCATCCCATAGCACCGTGCCTCCTATTGCTTGATTTTCCTCCAGCCCTCAGTATCCTACCTCTTGTCCCATCCCGCGAGGCTCAGAGCTGGTCGTTAACATGGCATGACTTTAATAAGTCATCACCTCACTCGGTGACGTTGAGGTGCCTTTCACACTTGGGTTTTGAAGGACCACGGTGTTTCGGGTTCTCCCTTGGACAGGAGCAGCCCGGGGGAAGGAGCAGTGGGTGCTTTTTGGGAAATGGGATTTTGCATCGTGGGTCGACTTGGGGCACAAGTAGCTATAAATAATAATGAAGAACAAACTGGCACAATGGGGAGAGATGATGAAAAGCCTTTAAAATCATTCTGTACCTCTCCTCCCACTCCTCATATGCCTCCTGTCTTGACTTGGAAGCTTTTTAGACCTGGCACGAGGGCAGCAACTGTGTAATGCATGAGGGCTCGAGCTGGCACATCTGGCTGTGCAATATTACGTTCCTGGAAGTCGTTTGGAGGTGTTCACGGTAAGCGCTGGTGGCAAAACCTGCTGCAGGTTTTCATGCACGTTATTAAGAAACAAGTACTCGAAGCAGAGATGGTGTTGTGCAGCGTGGGAAGTTTTGGGTGACCGTTCATTTGCTTAGACCACAGCGTAGTATAGACGCAGAAGGAGGAGAGAGTATAAAGGTAGCTGTACTGGTGGATGCTCGAGTGTTTAGAGGAACACGAGCATTTTTAAAGCCCTTTTTATTAAATATACATACAAAATTGATCATTTTGTTCCATGGGTTGCAGCACGGTGACTGTTGGCTGCTCTAGTGCTGGTGCAGAAATGTTAGCCAGATACAAATACGGTGAACTGAGGTTGAAAGTCTTTGTTTTGAACCTTGAATATCCTAGGATAGCTCCTTTCCTTCTGCTGGGATTTAATTGATCTAGGTGGTCACTGCTGTTTTTACCGTGGTTATTCCTGGCAGAATAATCGGGGCTGTTGCAAAGCGAGCTGTGTTACGTGACGGGTAGCAGCCAGTGGTTGTGTGCCTCACCTTTACTTCAGGGTTGTGGCAGGTGAAGTGCAAATGATGCTAAATAAGTCGAAATAACTCTAAACACTGCTAGATAAAAGCACTTAGCAAGAGCTCCTTGTTCTGGTGCTTCCTGGCAGGCAGGCTGCTTTGCTGACGATGCTCTCACCGATGCCTGCAGATGGTTGTAATTGCTGGGACAGGAGAAGTTCTGTGCAACAGGTCCTTGTGGTCAGTGGGGAGCAATCCTGGTACCCTGGAGCTCGCTTAATCTGATGAAGGAAGGAGTCAAAACTGGTTAATTATGGCTTCTTTGGGCTAGCCCTCTGGAAAATGGGACTGAGCACCATAATAAAAAGTGCTTTAAGACTTAGTAAATTTCTGAAGCACTTAAGAATCATGTTTAAAAAAATTGCCAAGTAAATTGTCTACTTAATAAAATGTAAAAATAAAAGAACTGGAGTACATTAAGCTTCATAATCACTTAAATAGATGCATGTAGCTTATTTACCTACTCAGCAAGAACTAACAACCAGTGAAAGCAAATAGTTCTTTAGGAGAACTGTATTTGCAAAATGAAATTATTTAAATCGCTGCTTCCAGTTCCCTCGTTTAAATTACTTTTACATTTATGATTTAGGCTTTGATTTAAATCACACTTTGTACTGTTAACGTTCAAAATTTATCATTAATGTTGAAGCGGTGAACAAAAGACATTCCTGGCAGGACTTGCAGCATGTAGGTTAGTATTTTGCTGTGGAATACTGAAAATTTGGGAAATAAAACCTTCTGAGTAGTTATGACATTTGATATTATGGGAAGAAAGCTGCATAATTGTATTTAAAAAAAAAAAAAAGTTGTAGTTTCACCAGGCTGCACATGGGAATGAAGGGAATGGGTAGAGGTATTGCTGGCACGTGACTGTGAGGTTGTTGTCATTTTAGAGCTGGAGAAATACTTATAAAGGTTTTCATGAATAGACAGCAGCAATCTCTGCATCAAGTACAAACAGGCTGATAATCTTTGCTGCTGCTTTAGAGGTAAAGCCAGGAATAAAACCAGAGAACACTTAACTTGTCTGCATCAACAGCAGAAGTACTGCAGAGTCATAAGGACTTCTTGAAGCTTTTCATTCATTTATTGTTCAGCCAAACAGTTGGGTAAACAAAACCCTCTCAAATCATCTTTACTCTTGACAAATTGGTGTTTCTTGCTTTCTTTGTTTTTTGGGGGAAAAAATAATGCAAAAAACCTGAGATTTTCTTTAGTGCGGAAAGAGGCTGAGACCAGAGTTCGCAGAATTTCTCTGATGAATTCTCACGTTGGTGCAGCTTGGGAAGGTGAAAGGGAAGGTGAGCGCCCTAAGATAACATTTGTGTGTGCCTGCTTTGGGGCTGTATGGGGCTGGAGCTGTGCTGAGCAGGCCAGGGCAGTGTGACTGCGGCGTAGTTGCTTCCCCTACTTCATCTTTTTGGGGTGGCAGAGGGATTGCTGTGCCTTCTTGCTCTGCCACACCATCCGCTGGTTTCTCCTGCATGTGGGACCCCTCTGTGCTCCAGGTTTTTGCCAAAATTGAATGCCCGTGAAATTAGGAGCAAAGAGGAATGGGTTCTTGGGGGTGGCTGACCAGCCCCGTGCTTCCCTTTGGTGGTGGTGGTGGACATGGAGCTGATTTTCACACTTGAAGAAACAGAGGTTTGAGTTTTTTTTTTTAACTAACTTGTGGTTTGCGGTTGTGTCTTTAAGGTGAAAATACCAGAGTACATACACAGGTACCCTGACTCGGTGCATAAAAAATGGAAAACTGCCTCTGAACTATTCAATGTAGTTCAGGCTACCTTAATTTGCTGTACAGGTAGCTAAGCTGGATTTTTAATCCCGTGTTACTATTTTGAAATGGTGTCAGGATTCTGAACATTGAATTGCTGTTTGATCCATTTTCTAATTGCAGCTCACTACCTTCCTGTTTTCGTTCTTACTCATCGTGCCTTGAAATAGAATAACCCTCGTGATACATTGGTCCCGTGCTTTGAAACCCGAGATCAATAATCATGCATCCTCTCAAAGAAAACCCCAAAACCCTTCTGTGATGTGCTGAACTGTTAGGAAACGTTGTTTGGCTTATTTTGTGCGTACTCCCGTGACCAGAACGGCAGTGGGGGCTTTGTTTAAAGGTTTTTTCTTTATTTTTCACCTCCCACCTCTCTCCCACCCCCACGTACACCTGTTCATCTAAGTCTTTAGGGCCAGACATGGTTTCATTTTGTTGTGCTTTATGGATTTTTCTTTTATCCCTTCAGTTAACTGCTTGTTCTCAGTGGTTCTGCTCCATCCCGTTGCTTTCCATGGAGAAAAGCTCATTTCCAATGGCAAAGAGTGAATCTGGCTGGGAGCTGGATTAAGTATTGGGGTGGCTCCCGATAAACAGATGCTGTGATACTCCCAGATGAGAACATTGCTTTCAGAAGTATTTACTACACATCTTGAACCCAGGCAATTCATTTGTATTTTTCAAGTGATTTTTTTTTTTTCTTGCTTGCTTACTAAATTCTTCCAAAAGACCGTAAATCCAATCAGCCTATCTCGGGAAACTGTGTTGATTTTCTGATACAGAGAAATAAAAGCGATTATTGAATTACTGTGGTAGAAATCCCAAGTACCTTGTGCCAGAGCGCAGCAGCCTGGGCGCTTCTTAATAAAAACCAAGCGTTGGAGCCAGCTTCTGGGCGTGCTGCCACGTGTGTCAGGGCTCCTTTTGTGGAGTCACATCCTTGGGATGCTGCCCCTGTATGTGCAATCCTCTTGCTCGAGGTAAGGCTGGGAGGAGCTGATGGAGGTCTGCTTGGACTTGGTGTGGAAGGACAGATGCGTGGCTCAACAGTTTGGCCACTGGTACTTGGGCTTCTGCTGTTGAGGAAACTTCTTGCTAATTCCTTGGAATCTTTCTTCTTAAGGAAACTCTAGATTTAGTGAGTCAAATTACAGCAGCTTTCCCCTACCTCTGGTCTTTGAAGTTGGGACTTCCAGCAGCCAGAGGAGCAGCGAAGCAAGCTTTCATGTTTTTTCCTAAAACATCAACAAACCACAACCCCAGCCTTTCTCCGTGTCTCTGGGAAAACAACACGGAGTACCTTAAGGGGGGGGTGGTTTTGTACAAATAATTTCTCTTTGTTATGCTAACGAGGACGGTGCTTTTAACCAAGTCGTATTCAAAGAATTTTCACCCGTATTTCTCTGCAGGGGAGCAAGATTTTGTGTTGAACTCCTTATATTTAGTATTTCCTGCCTCCGTCAAAGAAAATATCTGAGTGCTTTGCATGGGTGCTGACTGTCACCAGGATTAACTCCGCAGAGCAGCCTGACGAATGTAGGTGATGAAATGGGGAACTTCCACCCGACATCGCTATGTGCAGCATAAAGAAAGCCTCTGTAACTCTGTTCCTTGCTGCTATCCTCAGGTGGGGCAGAAAGGCTTGTTTTTAGCAATAAATCTGCAAGAGCAGCCATACCGATTCAGATCGAGTGTATCTAATTCAATATCCTGTCTCTGATAGTGACCGGCGGCAGATAGCTGGGGGAGCGTACAAGAACAGAGAAAACGCAGCGATAAAAAGCAAAATCTCCTAGTTTACCAGTTTTATGGCGGTTTCAGGATTATCAGAATCGGTTTCCTAATCCATAATGCCGAAGTGACAGTTGTGCAGTACTTAATGGCCTTATCTTTCCCTTAAGGACCGTGATAGCAGTAGGAGGATAAAAACATGAAAAGTAACGGGTAGTATGTAAAGTAGAGAGAAATTATTGGGAATAGAGCAGAAAAAAAGGGGAGAAAGGGGATATAATTCCAACACAGCATCACGAAATGGCAGAAGAAGGTTGGGTTGTATCCTGGGAGGTGAGGGCTTCTGCCACCCTGCTCTATTGCCTTGTCTTCTGTCACCTGTGTCCCTTTGTACATGGGGAAATATGGATGTAGGGAGGTTTTGGGGAAATCTGGGTGTAGGGTGGATGTGGAGAAATGGCCTGAGCCTGCTCAGAGGGAAGAACGATGGGGGACGGCAGGAGAATGAAGTGTGAGACCCTAAACACACAGAGCGGAGCTTACCCTGGCTGTGGGCTTCGTTATCTGGAAGCAGATCCGAGGCCTGCAAACATCTGTCCCCGCAAATTAATGAACAAGAAGCGCTGTGTGTGTGCAGAGTATTTTCTGCAGCCTGAATCACTTGTAGCACTGCCGTGCTTCCCCCAGACTCCAAGCCACGCATGGTTTATTTTTAGTGCCCTGCTGGTTTATGGCAAACCTGCCTCAACCTGCTGCAGTCCCTGCTGGTAAAGCCATATAAACAGCGACTTGAGAGTACCTTGAGCAAGGTAAACACATTATTTTGTCTTGGCGTGGCTTAAAAGGTGCATCTGGGATGGACTTGTCCCTGGGTCGGTGCTTGAATGCTATGGGGTGGGAAGCACGACCAGCGTGCGGGTGCCAGGCACGGAGGCGTTGTGGCTGGGGTGTTGTTGCTTCAGCATTCGCTTCTTAAAAGCAGATTTTTAGCTTTACAGAGGTATAAGGGAAGCTGTTATTGACTGTCTGAAGTGGATTCAAGAATAGTATTGATGAGGAGGTGTTGCAGCGATTGCTCAGTGAAGTCGGTCACGTTGCGAACTGTGTCAAAGCTGACAAATCTGGGCTCCGCTGCGTGGCTCAGGAGGAAGAAAAGATGATGCATTTTGAGTACAAAAGGACAAAAGCCATCCTGAATTTAAACCGAGGGGACAAAATGCTGTGAGCAAGGCGTTTTGGTCCAAGCAGAGCGAAACGGGTGCTTTGTGGTGCCCTTATAGAAAGAGTAGCTGCATTGGTAGGTGTACACCAGGCACAGGAGTTGTTCCAGCTCGTAGGCAAGGTAGGTACAAGAGAAAACAACAAAACAAACAAACTGGTCATTGACATTTTGATGTATATCTATATTGTGGGGAGCTGGGAGTCCCGTGCTGGTTTTCTCAAACATTTCCTATAGAAACCTGCAAGGGGCTGTGGCCTGCACCAGCTGCGTGGTGTTGTCACAGTGGCTGTGGATGAATTTGGGTGTAAAAGTGCTGTTCTGCTGGCCCTGTCCTCCTGTCCCTGCTTGGAGGCATTGCTCCTGTGCTACAGGCTATGGTACCATGGGACAGGGCAGGCACCAAACCACATCGTGCTCGCTGTTCCTCTGAAAGAAGTTTGCCTTTTTTGTTGATTATCTCTGCGCCCAAAGAACCTGAATCTATTTACTCATCCTTTTGGTAAATAAAATAAATGGAGCTTACAGAGTTTCTAATCAAATTAGAAAAACACATGCTCTGGCCATGTGTATACAAAATCAAAATGTTCAAAATACGATAATCTGGCATATAAATGTTTGTTACTCTTGCTGTGTAGCCTTTTATCAAAAGGCTTAAAAAATCAATATGTCAACATTTTGCTTTTTTTCCCCATATCTTAAGGAGAAATAATACAACCCCTTAAGAAAAAGAAGCATCCTCCAGTTTCGGTCTGGAAGATGTGTTTTTAAACACCACCAAGGACATTTTTATGGATGGTTTTGTCTTTTCTGATGCATATCTTGACATTTGCGTACAAGTTTTCTGAAACCATTTTTAAGCATCCAAATGATTTCCTTGGAATGGACAGATAATGGAAGTATTGTGTCTCTATATCATATTTATTAAAAAAAAAAAAAAAAAAGAGAATTGCCCCTTGAATTTCAACCTTCAGTTAAGGAATCTTGCTATTCCCATATCCTCGTGGATTCACGTGACTTTGTAAAGAGGATTCCTCAAAATCAAAGAGGAAGCTGTTGGCGTATTTGTGCTCTGGTTTACAGTAACTTTTTACACGGAGACTTTATTACCTTGTGTAATTTTGTTGTGGTTTCTTTAGTAAACAGAAGTAGTGGTATGCTTTTGTTTCTTTAATGTCTCTCATTCTTATGCCGAGCAGTTAATGGATCTGTTAGTATTGTTGGAGTATTAATAGAAGGATTGTAATTGCTCTGTTGTAATTGTATTGAGTCTAAAAAAGCATCCTCGTAGAATATTAATGAGAGCCTTTTTATATGCATGAATTATTGTTCTCAGGAAAGAAAATTAAGCTACTAAAAAAATAAAAATTTAAATAGTACCGGTCTGGAGGAACGTAAGAGTAAAAAAAGAAATCAATAAGCATTCGATTTGGTCTTTTAACTCCATTGCTCCTCCTTTCCTAACCCCATTTGTACTTCCTGTAGGTACTGCAGAAATCTGCTCTGCACCATATGTGCTCCAGCACCTCGGCACAGCAGGGGCTTGGAAGCTGAGTGGCAGATTCAACAATGAATTTTCTTCTTGGTTTATCTCGGCCTTTAAATTACTTTAACCTTATTTGGGTTTAAAACAGTGAAGTGTAGAGCTAACATTTTATAAAGCACTGAAAGGAGCTGGAAGCACTTCTCATTGCCATGCGAAATGCCGACGGGGCACTGTGCGGAATTAGCAGCACACAGCTATGGTGTGCAGGAGGCTCAACTCTTTAAAATGCTAGCAGTAGTTCATTTCTGTCATTAAATATTTTACTACCTTCTATTTGCTTTTTTATTTTTTCCTGTAGTGCAAGGCGGTGCAGTTGCTAGAAGGTAGGAGGAATCGCGGAACTGCTGCAAACTGCCTTAAATCAGCGACCTTCAGTTCACCTCTGCAACTGCTGCTGGGAGCCGTAGTAGCTTTTTTCCATGTCTAAGTCAGTAGCTCTGCTGGTCTTTCCTTCATCAGACCTTATCCTGCTTTTTCAGTCCAAGTCGCTGACTTGCAAGCATAATCCGAAAACAGGAATAATCTTTAAGTTGTTCTTTTGTAAATACAAACACAGGGTGTCAGCACATAACAAACCAACCAAGTGTTTCCTGGGACTCGCTTGAGCATTAAACCAGCGGAAACTTTGCAGTTTCGGGAGCGGAATGTAATTTTCCGACTGTTTTTCTTGGCGGCTCTGTGTGAAGAGGCAAAGGAGCTGCCACCACGATGTTTGTCTTTTTGCTGAGCTGTTGATCTGAGTGCTCGATACAGAACAAACTTTGGGTTCATTGTCTTGGGAGATTTCAAAGGAGCCTCGCTTTATGTTCCCAAATGTGCCGTTCCTCTCCCAGCCCTAGTGCTGTTCCTTGCCATCCTTTATTCCCCCCCATCTGACATCGGTTTCGCTCGTGTCCATTTAAAACTGAAACTTGAAAAACTGCAGTTTGATACTTTATATTATTCTCCTACCCTGGAGCTGTTTTTAGTGCCTTTATTGCAAGTAGACAGATGGTGATATTTGGTTTCCTGTCAGTTTTAATGAATATAGATAGGAGTGATAAGAACATTTGCTTCGTTTAGCAAACTTCCTTTTCTGGCTTTTAATTAATGAAGTGCTCACTGGTGTGCCGCTGCTTTTGTACGTGGCACAGTTAAATCTTATATACGGTTCTGCTTGCAGTGTTGGGTAATGAAAGGAGGAGGAAAATAACTTCTTGTCTCAATAGTCCTTTAAAGTTTACTTACACAGCCTTGGAGTGCTGCAGAAATGCAGCGTGCCTGTAACATCAACCCTATCCAGTTCTCCTGCTTTGCATTTTAGAAATATTGGCTTAAGTTTCTCCTGTCCCTTTGTTAGAGTGATTTAAAATAAGTAAAAGGAAATGAGAGGCATTTTGCGTTGCACTTAACTTGGGTAAAGGGGGGCTCTAGCTCAACCTCATCTCATAGAGGTTGGCTTCTCATGGGGTTTTTTAACTGGTAGGAGGGCCAAAGCGAAAATGGGATTAAATAGAAACCCCAACTTCCCCAGCTTTTTGCTATGTTTTGTCCTCCTTTAGAGAGAGCTGCAACATTAATCCTACTATTGATTTTGTTTTCAGCTGGTTTGATTTTCTGCGTTACTTTAGCACAGACATGATTTGCAGTTCTTGTAGACCATTTTAGATTCAATTTTTTTTGAGAGCTCTTTCTGCGGTGGTTGTTAATGTTTAGTATTTTGTAGTACTGCTACGAATTCAGTATTGGTGCGAATAGCCCAAGTTGTTCAAGTAATTTCTGCCTTGCCTTAGCAGTTTGAATTCTTTGAAGGAGCACGTCTGTGAATACAAACATCTGAATGTGCAAAGCGTGAATACTACATGTAGATACAAAGCCTCAGCTTTAGCTTTGTAGCTCTAAAAGGTGGTGCTCTTACTGGACCAAAAGAAATAATTTAAAATTTTGGGTGAAGGGCAAGAGGACGATGATGGAGAAGACAGTTTTCATCACCATCTGACCACTGCTGGGTCTGGAGAGACTGACGTTGAACTTCTTTGTCCTTTCCAAAATACCCGATCACAGTGTCTGTGTTTCCTGATGAATAAAATAAATTTGACTTTGTAGTACTTTGGGGCACTTCTGTAACCTTATAAGGATAAGGTTTGGTTCCTTGATGGCAAATCTGTGCAGGAAAAAACACAGTTGGTTTAATTTAGAAAGCCATTTTAAAATATCCCGACAGCCCTGGCAGGAGGCAGAAATAGGAGTTGTTTCTTGTTATTTCCTGTCTTTCTGGAGCTGTCACTAATGACGTACAAACCCTGTTCCTCCTGAATGCTTTACCTTGGTGAAGGATACCTCTAGTTTAAGTGAGCTGAAAGCAAACAAAACGTTCTCACTGATGTATTTGGTTGGTGGAGAAAATAACCAGGTCTTTGTGCTAGGTTTATTTTGCATGAACGCTATTACCTCTGCAAATGAATAAATACTCGCTTTCTGTACTTGCATTCAGCGTTGATAGCTTAACAGTCCTAATTCTGCTGTTGTTTTTCTGCAAGAGGGATGAGGCAAGGACTCGCTAGCCCTTTTGCAGACAGAAACGAGGATCTCTGTTGGCAGCTCCTAGCACAGCGCCTTCTGCTTGGATACCTGGAAAATGGCTCAAACGCTGCAAGGACAGAAGCGGGTGCTTCAGCTCCCGGGCACGTTCACGTTAGAAGTTGCACCTCCTATATTTTTTATTATTGAGGTCCTTTTTTTTTCTGAACCAGAATTGAACCGTGTCCAGCCAACAGTGCAGATGCTGGAGTCGTTTTTAGCCTAGCTAATCGTCATTTCAGAATCAGTGTAAGCGAAAAGCTCCTCATCGTGCCTCTGTTTGCGAGCGAGAACATTTTAACGTTGTTAGCTACAGTGCTGGGGTCATGCTGTTACTGCTTTGATTCCTTGGCATCCTTCAGGAAAGAGAACTGAATGTCTTTCCTCTTGGAAGAAAAAAAAAAAAAGTGTTTTTATGTGTCTGAGCTGGTGAGCACTGCTGCGTTTGACGTGTATATTTGTGAATTTTATTTGAAATCTACACTTGAAATTAATGTGGGGAAAAAATAAACAGATTTGATTCAGACTGAATAAAGCTTCTTCCCTCTGGAAAGAAACCATAGTTATATTTTATGGGTTTATTTTTCTTTAGCATTTGCTTCTTATTCTCCAAATAATCGTAGTTGCGTGTCTCTCCTTTCTCAATATTTTCCAAATCCTCCAGCAGTTCTTACTCTGTCATGTCTCCTCCGGTCATAAACCAAAAGGAAAAAGAAAGTCATCTTTGGAAAAAGACAAGCCTCAGGGCTCCATCCCCTTCCCACGCCCCATCATTTTATCTCCACGGTTTTGAAGATGTGAAGCAATTTAGATCGGCATTCCCCATCTTGCCCTTTTCCTAACCTGATTCCTCTTCTTGCAGAGAGAAACAAAAGGAAGATACAGAAGAGAAGTTGAAGAAGCGAGGAAAGAAAGAGAAAAATAGTGGAGAGGATCAGAACAGAGTTGGCTTTTGTACGAGGAGTTGTCCAGGAGGCAGAACATGTGGCTTCCCTCCTCTTTTTCCCCTCCCTGTTTTCACTCCATCCCAGTTACTGCTGTTTCTAGATAAATGGGTCAGGCAAAAGGGCATAATTAGTGGTAATTTCACAGTAGCTGGGGGTGAGGGCGATGGTAATAAGGATGGATTCAAGAAAATGTTGGCAGCCTCTCAACTGGAAGCTCCCAGCTGAGCCCCAGGTTGCAGTGCCCAGCTCTCTCCTGCCACAGGACCCCAGGCCATGCCAGCCAGGTGGGAGCTGAATTAAAGTGGAAACAGAGCAGATGGTGATGTGCAGTGCATCCAGGCTTCCCAAATTTAGTACAGGACAGTCCGTCAGTGCCTTTGTGGGAGTAGCTGGGGACAGGACGGATCAACCCTTTGAGCAGGGCAGCAGGAAAACAACTATGGCAGTACCCTGCCCAGTGACAGTAGGGAATGGGACGTGATTTTATTACTTTTTCTCATTGTTTGTTTTATGTCAAAGATGATGAGCTTATTAGTAAGGGTGCTTTCTTCTGGTCCATGTGCTCCTCCAGTTTTTATTAACCTGCAGTGCTCGTTGGTGCTCGTGTAGCAGCAGGGGAGGCTTGCATGGAATGGGATGAATATGTTGCCAGGCCAGCAGTCGGTGCCTCTCTGCCTAAAACGAGCTCAGTTTTCACATCTATCAAGGAGAAGGAGGTGACACTCGGAGCTAGGTATGGTTTGAGGACATTGCTGCAGAGGAACTTACTAACAGGAAGATCCATATGCAAAAAATGGGCTATAAACCATACAGAGATAGTGCTTAAACAGAAGATGGAGTAACACTGCCTGCGGTGTCCGGATGAGCTTTCTGCAGAGCCTATGTTTCGTGTGCTTTTTGGGCTCCTCTCCTGGTGGAACGATGAGGTCCTGGTGGAGCAGCATTACTGCCTTGTGCACGGGGCTGGCCTGGGATTTTGGGCACTCCTGAAGCCACAGATAGATGTATTCCATGTGTCAGGAGGAGACGGATGGATTAATCCTCCCAGTGGCATCGCTGCCTCCGTTGTACACCAACATCATCCGCTTGCAGTGCCAGCAGTGCCCTTTAGTTTTTTCCTTCCCCACAGCTAGAGAAGGCGCTGCTAGAGATGCTTTTACATTGCTGAAAAGGAAATGCCTGCACAGGAGCTCCTTAAATTCTTCCGACACATCCATCTCTGCCTGGTTCTGTGCTGATGGCTCCACCAGGCACCTTGCAGAGGCTGCTGAGCATGCTCCAGGCTTAGTGCCTGGGACTTAGCACCTACAGAAGAAGGCTGTAAATGGGATGGCCATTCCCTGGCTTCGAGTGGGAGCCCAACACCTCAGGAAGACACTGTTATTTTGTGAGCTTCCAGGAGATGAACGCGTGGAGATGTGCAGACCTGCCTGTGGGCGCTGACATATTGCACAGGAGCAGGCTGCGCGCATCTCTTGCACTCAGCTGCAGAGGATCAGGTGGAACAGTCTGAGGGTGGTTTTGTTTTGTTTTGTGCTTTTTTTTAGATCACCAGTCTGTTTTTTTTTTTAGATTTTTAGGACGTGATAGTTCCCCATATGGATCTAGCTTTATGGTACCAAACCTATCCTTTTTTCCTGGAAAATAAAAGATAATTCTTCTGTGCCTATGCCTGTGTCGTGCTATGCGTTGGTTAAATGACTTGATATCATTACTCACATGATTAGAAATACTTAGGCATTGTTGTTTTTTTTCTTTAAACAAAAATGTTCTGAAGGGTTTTTAAGGAAAACATGAATTTCTCTGAAGGCATTAGCTCTGTCATCAGCCGGTCTGTTCTGGGAACGAGCGTGTGCATGCCCACACGGGCATGTTTGGTCGTCTGATAAGCATCAGGAGCTGGTATTTTCCTCCACAAAAGCACTTCTTACTACCACAGACCTATATAGGCGGTTTTGTCAAAAACAGCATTCTGAAAAAGTGTTTCAGAAAGGTCAGTTGTCTAGAAAACTTCGGAACATTTTAATTTTTCTAAATTACGGTACTGGCACAAAGGAGATAAATCAAAGCTGAAGGACGCTTTGCCATTTCTCTCCCTGGTTCATACAAAACATTTGTGTATCTCTATTTCCTTTTCCATATGTTGGAAGTGCCATATGGGGAGGTCACTCTGTATTTCAACTCACAGACGAAATAGGCTAGGAGAAGCAAACCATTCTGAAGCAAATGGTTTTTCAGTGACAAAACAGAGCTGCATTTGTCACTTGGTGGGCATTTCTGCTGTTGACTAATAATAGTGATTTGTGGTATTATAACAAAGAGGCATTGCTGTGGGATTTTTTTTTTAAAGGGGAAAAAAAAAGATTACATACTTCGGAATAATGCTGTCTATAAAAGCCAGAAAGCTTGAAGGTGAACACAGCAAGCTGGCAAAAGGTGCGGCGTATCCTTAGCTGGTAGAAAATGTAGGTGAGCAGCTGTAATTACATCTTGTACGTGTAGTGGGGTGAAAAACCGAGTTGTGCCTGAGTCGTTGAACAAACAGTATATGTGGGGGCTTAAAGAGATGGATGGTGAAAAGAACAAGGGAAGAAAAAAGCCGAGTGGCAGTATTTTGCTAAGGCTTGATAGGGAGCATGGTTGTCATCAGGGCCGTTTGGAAAACATACAGGAGATGACTTAAAGGTCACAAGGAAGAATTGTGTTCCCCATCAGTTTTTTTTTTTTTAATTTGCAAGATACAAGTGGCACAACTCACATTGAGCCCAAAAGGCCTAAGAAGAGTGGGAGACAAATAATTTAAGCCCAGTGAAGTCTCGGGGGAGGATGAAGGGCGAAGTCACGGTTCTGCTCTGGTCTTACTGAGCACACGTGCTGTGCCTCCACAAAGCTGAAAATTAATTTCATCCTGGAGAAACTCAGAATTTGAGCTGTCAGCATGAAGGTGGTGTGGTTTGCTTGGATCCAGGAGAGGAAAAAAAAGCTGGATGTCAGGATCTGAACATTGGTTTAGATGCGAGGAGGAGGAGGGCTCGTCCCCAGGATGGGAAGGAGGGAGAGGGAAAGAAAAATGTAAATGGGAAGGAGTTGCCTCATGAAGGTGAAGGCTTAAAAACCCAGATGTGGTTGATGCTGGGAAAGGACATGGAGGGTTTGAGGAGGATGAGGCTCCTGCAGACGTTTTGGATGAGGAAGGGTTTAGTGCTGACCGCAGTTTGTCAAGTAGAAGTAGTGGAAATCAGGTTACAGGCCTGGAAATCAAAGTCTGGCCCTTAAAAGGGATTTATCCATTATGTTCTCAGGCCTCTAATGGATTCTTGCTTTGAGAACGATTGTGGTTATTTTCTTTTTTCTTTGTTTCCTCTCCTCCAGGCCACAAATAGAACTTGATGTAACAATAAAAGAGTTGAAATTTATTTCTTAAAGGAGTTCAGTGCTAACAAGTCAGGACAGCTTTTGGGTTTTGCTTCCCTTTCGTTCCCCCTACCATGAAAAGTCCTGTCATTACTCCAGAATGACAGAGTTTTTCTCAGAACAAAGTGGTTTTTAGTGCTTTGAGTTAGAAATGAATTTGGGAATTCCATCCTTTATTTTTTCTCTTGCAATCCATTTGCCCCAATATCGTATTTCCACTAGGAGTGCTTACTTCTGAAAATCATGTCACTTCTAATTTTGCATCACAGCAATCTCAAATTGGCCATACCTGCTCTTCGTAGGATTTCAGAGCAAAGGAAGACTTCCCAAGGCCTGTTCCAGCCTTTCTATTTCAGTAACAAAGACCCGCAACTTAGCGGTGGAAGGCAAATGATGCATTTGGTCAGGAAAATGCCACTTTTCTAAGTGGTTGTCAGGGCACGTCTAAAGCAAATACATTAAGATTAAAAGCAATCATCTTATGTAAACGTTCGGCAGAGTACGGGAAGCAGATATTGAATCAACAGGCGAGCAACTCGGGATAGGTTGCAATAAATCGCTCACTGTGTAGCTGCTAAACGTGGGCTGGGAAATTTGGTGTGGGGTCAGTTGCCAGGAAATATCCGAACTTCTTTGGTTTATATGCTGAATCAGATATCAATAAACAAAAACTGGCCTGGGTTTCCGTAGCTTGAGGAAGTTCGGAGTGGCGAGTAACTGCAAAGTGATCTTTTCAGGCATTTTGTAGGGACAGGGAACACCAGTTCAATGCAGCCGCTCATAGCAGTCTGGGGGGTTGTAGAAATCCCTTGGGAATTCGCTCTGGTTTGTCAGCTGTGTATTGTAATGAATAAAGTATGGGCTTGCTTAATACTTTTTTTTCTGAGCCAGGAAACCCCCTACAAGAAAGGGGGGAATAGCAACAACATCCTAAGTCTTACACACTGTTCCCTTTTAGTTTGACTGTATGTCTTCCTAATTAAAAGGGGGTTTGTGTGTGTGTATCTCTATTCAGTCAGCTAAGTAAACACAACAAATGCTCTTGGTCTCGTGCATTCATCATGCCAAGATGTGTTCACTGATAAATTAGAAAAATAAATTTCTACACATCATTAGAAATAGTTTGAGAAGTCTGTTTTCCCTGGCTTTGGTGTCTTCCCGAGAGGAAATCTCTCCCTTTGTTTAGCCACCCTTTGGCCTGGCTTCGCGGCACAATATTGATGGGAGGGGGATGGTTGGACCAGATGATTTTGGGGGGGGTCTTTTCCATTTCTTAATGATTTTGTGATCTTGTGGCTTTCATGGAAGGGCTCTGGCACCAGGTGGTGCCTACAGCCAAGGCATTTCAGGGGGTGGCCAGGAGGGGAATGGGGCTCGTTAAATCCAAAGGGATTGGACCGAGGTCTTCAGGCACTTTCCTGGCTGAAGACATTCTTCGTACAAATGACCGTGTACATCTGGAAACTCCACTTGACTTTCTTCCCACCTGGCCCATTACGAACCCTTCACGCTCCTGTAGTAGCTCCAGCTTGCTGGTCCCTTAGAAAACGCCACTTTTCAATTTAATTCCTGTAGACTGTAAGAGGAGAGAACAACTAATTGGAGTTGTTTTTTTGGTGGATTTCAGGTCTCCTTGTCAAATTTTTGCTGCTTCTTGGTGCTGTCTTTCTCTCCGTTAAGCATCCCACCTCTTCACTTACACAGCCAGGGCAGTCGGAGCCCAGGTTTTACACACATTGCAGCAATCTGGCTGACTTGATGCCTTTGATCTGGCTGTAGCAATTTTTTTTTTTCAGAGGGATGGAATTGGAAATTTAAATTTACACTTGTTTAGAGTTCATCTTGCTAAATGTGGTTTTAGTTAAGGAAATCACATTTCCAAAAAAAATAAAAAATAAAATGGTATAAGGAATCTGTGAGTCATATCGAGTGGCAAGCAGATTTCTGCAAGGATGCTGATGAACATTACCCAAATGTTGATGAGGGTGGTACCTCATCCCCTTAATTTTCGAAGATAATTCTGCTATTAAAAAAAAAGGAGAAGTTGACTTTGACATCTGTTAGAATTGAGAAGGTGATAAAATGCAAATGAAGAAGCAGTTGCTCACAATTCAGAGTTGATGTGCATGTCCCACTTAGTCGTACGTGTAGCCAACCAAAGAGGCATCATTATTTTTTTTTTAACGTGTTTATTCCTAAAAATTAGATGTCTTGCTTCTTTTAATTTCTTACATATCCTGTATGTTTTGTACAGTGGGTTGGCTTCTAGAGGAGAGGGGGGTTAAGTGAATTTAGGTGATAGTAGCTGTAATTGCAAAGTCGACCAGGGCTAGGAAGAAAGCTGTGTTTTAGTTGCTACTTTCTTGTCATGCTTGCCTGTTTCCAGGGTGGCAGAGAAATCTGAAGCTGTGTTTGTCCTTTTCATGAAGGAAGTGGAAAATCGTTTTCTGGTAAATTTTGTAGGAAGCTATTTTAAAAAAAAAAAAAGATTAATCCAATAAATTGCAGATCCTTTGACTTCTGCTGGGTGTTGTAAGCTTGACCTAGTTTTGAATATCTGTGACTTAAAGGAAAAAAAAAAAAGAAAAAAAAAAAGAAAAATAACTTAAGAACATATTATAAAGTTCATTCTGGAGACATTCCAGCACAGGCTAGTATTTCACATACATATTTAATATTCTTAATTCATGTCGAGGGCAAAAAGAGCATTGTTATAACGTTACATATGATTTAGATTTAATACACTGTTTAAATTGAGCACTCTGAAGGACACTAAAGTGTTTATAAGTTTATTTTTATTCTCAGTTGCTACTAAAACTAGTTAAAGGGGTTGAAAAATGTCTCATTTGCAACTGTTTTTTTTTCTTTTCTCCTATTACCAAATATTGTCGTTCCCCCTTCTCCTCCCCTTGCCTCCAGGTTTTGAAAGGAACCAAAATTAACACGCCTGTCCCTACTAATTATGCTTTCGATTTACACAGTGCATTATAATGACAAAACAACTTTGCAGATGTACCAGCAGCTTTATGGCACTGCAGCTTTGTGCGTCCGCCTGCGCCTTCCTCGTCCAAGGCTGAGTCCGGGGCCGTTTCCTAATTAGCACGGGGTATCCGAGGGACTTAGAGGCCAAAAGGCATCAGCGGAGGTGGGGTGAGGACTCTCCCCAATTTGTGACATGGGTTGGATGGAGATGGGCATCAGAGGGGCACGGGACTGGTCCTGGCACTGCCCTCAGCCTGCGAGTGAAGAGAGGACCGGGGATGGTGCTGGAACGTGCCACGTTGCAAGGTTGGCTGAAGAAAAATGGAAATAGAAAGTTGAGTTTTGGTCTCAACACAAAAAGGTTAAGAGGTTGGACTAGGTGATCTTGGATGTCTCTTCCAACTTAGGTGATTTTGTGATTCTGTGAAAAAGGAAGAGCTGAAGGAGGAAGGAAGGTACATCTCCTTAAAACGAAGCTCCAGCAGCAAGGCAGACCCCTGTTTTCAGTAGTACCCAGTTTAAAATCTCAGGTTTGGCTTCAAAAAGCTGTGGGGGACCTTTGGATGACAAGGTTTTCAGGCCTGTAAATCGTTCTTGAGCATCTTCTCGCAGACAATCTGTAAGTTGCTTCCTGCTGCTCGCCGCTTCTTGTTGCCTTTGCTGCTGGTTTACTTGCCACGTGTAACAAAACAACGGTGCAGGTTGAAGCTGCTGAAATGAACGGTGATCTGCCCAGATTTATAGGACATAAATTACCCAACTGCAGGGTCTTTCTGTAGGATTACTTTTAATGAGGATAATAGTGTTGATTTAACAATCTAGGTTTCTCTCAAACATCTGACTTGCTACCACGCTACGTTTTAATTAGAAAATGAGAACGGCGCAAAATGCATACTTTAAAGATTAAGTGGATTAAAAACGGGCAGTTTGTGCCACAGTCCTGTAGAGGATCATTTTTGGTCCTAATCCTTGTTGACATTTTTATCCGTGGCGCAGCAGAAGCTGTAAAAACATCACGGATAATGTTTGTAGATGAGACAAAGATGGAAGGAGCAGCGATTACTGAGAAGAGTAAGTCGGAGGCACAGAAGGCTCTGGATCGCCTGGTTTAATTGGGTGAATTCGATCGATGATTTAACACCATCAAGTGCCATGGAAAACGTGCAAGCCAGGCCTGTGTGTGCGTGCGTTAATACTGTCTTTAAGCTGATACTGAATGGGAGATGTCTGCCCACTGAAGCAACATCTACAGTGTGCACGAAGCCCTTCAGGGGTGCAGCAGAAATGAGAGCTGCAAAAATTGTTCGAGTGCACACGAAACAGCTGGAGCGGCTTTGGATGGTGTTGCTGGTGTTTGGGGGTAAAGCTGTACAAATCAAGTGTGGTTCCTAGCTTCTTACGTGGTCTGCAAGGGTTTCGCTAAACGTGGACGGTATTTAATCAGTGGTTTGTATTCAGAGCTCCGTCCTTTTGTAAATAATATATATTGCAGTCTTAATGTCTGTGTTGTGTGTATCGCTGCGCACCTCTCCAAAAATAGAGTTGGAATCTCCTAATGAAAATGAAAAGCCAATTAATTTCAATTAGGAGGAAACAGGCACTTAAAGAGAGCAGGATTTTGAGAGCGCAGCATTTATTTCCGTTTCAAAGCTTGGGGATATCCTTAAAGGAAGCCGGGGTTGGTTTCCGCTCCCTCCCTCGCACTGGGGAGCTGGGTCTCGTTTCGGAGCACCCTTACTCCCTGCCTGTTTCTCAGCATCTTTTTGCAAAGGGAAAGGAACTCGCCTGGGAGATGTGGTAGCACTACAGCAAGCGCTGGCAGCCTGGCAGGTTGGTGTCACCTCTGGATACACTCACAGCACCTTCCAAAAAGAACCGGGCTGCTTTTTGTTAGCTTCAGGCTAATTAGGAAAAAAAATCAAGAAACCAAAATGCAGACACGTGAGAAAGTCAGCGTAAGGGTTTCAGTGGGAGTGCTGTAAAGTTTGCAGGTGGGTTTTGGAGGGGTGATGGGTGCCCAGCAGTCGTTGCATGCCTTCGTGGAAGGTGCTGAGACGTGGTTTCAGCTTTGTGGAAGCAAACAGCATCCACCGCTTCCCTGGCGGTACCTTCCGGAGGTGCATTCGGAGTAGCTGGGAAGCAAGCAACGCAATTTTCTCTTTTTATAGATTTCCTAAAATACCTCGGGAGAGCTATTCCGCCGTGTCGTGAGGGAGGAGGCAGCGCCGGGGTTGCCATGGCAATGGGGATGTGGTTGGCACTGCCGGGCCCCGCGGCAGCACGCGTGGCCCATCTGTTCCCCACGGCTGCTGGTGGCTTCGGGGTCCCCTGGGGGGTGACAGGGGGCCCTGGCCCCCCGGGTGCATCCCCATATCGGGGGAAGGCAATGCCTATCAGGTGTGGGTGCTTCCTTTGCATAATGGATTTATTTTATTTTGCAGATTTTTTTTTTTCCAGGAGGAATTCAGTGCTTGGTGAGCAAAGGGTGTTGTGCCTTGTGGCACTGGGTTTGTGTCCGGCTGCGAGGTGGAGCTGCTGTAAGGGATCCCCGAGTCAGGAGATGTCTTCAGCTCCCAGTGGTTGGTTGTAGCTCAGACCAAAAAAAAAAAGTGGGAATTGGGCTTTTTTTCCCTTAAAACAAACGGAGCTTCCTGCTGCTGCCTGAGGTCCAAGTCGGGGCAGGTGGGTGCCAGCCTCTGGCAGTGCCATGATAAATGCCACCACTCTTTATAGCACTGCCCTTTTGGGGAAAAAAACGCTGTTTTGCAGGTCCTGTTCTCCTTGCCTGAGTTCCCAGGAAAGGGAATTGATGCGTGGTTTTTGTTTTGCTGCTTTTTGATGCCATCTTAAAGTAAATTCTAAGTATTTTTGAGCATTCTGCTTCGAAAGTACTTTATTTTCTTAAACTTAGACCAGGCAAAGTGAACACGGTGACAGCAACACGGCAGGTACAGCGTAAAATGGGCACCTAGGAGCCACACAGCTGGGAAACTTGCTCAGAAAAGAGAAAAATCTGAATTTAGGCGGGCCCTTAAACGTAAATGTAAAATGCATTAAATGTAACCTACTGAAACACAAATGTAAACTCCAGAAAATTCATTTTCAAAGCATGCAACTTGATGCAAAGGAAGATTGGGAAAAAAAAAAAAAAAAAGGGATTTTCTTGTTGGCTCTCTGTTTTTTGCACCTCTTTGCCTTGCTGCTTCGTAGCTTTTTTTTGGGGGGGGGGGGGTTGCACCCCCCCCGGCTGGAGGTGTTAGTCCTTCGGTGGAGCTGAGCGCCTCATCGCCACGCATTTTTGTTCTGATTCATTGCGCTAGAATCCACGCGAGGAGGGTGTTGTTGTATGGCAGCCTTACTCATCTAATTGAGCCTCCCGCTCATAAAACCTAATTAAGTACAGACTGCGGGAAGTGTAATTAATAAATCAGGGTGAGACGTCAGCTTCGGAGGATCCCGGGCCGGTTGCGTGCGTTTTGTGGGCCAGCAGCCCACGGAGCTCCTGGTGTGGATACAGGGGCCCTGAGGTGCCACCCCCTTCCCCTTTTGTTTTATTTATTAATTTATTTGCAATTTTTAATCATTTATTTAACCATTCTCTATTCTATTTTGCTTGAAAGCTGCATTTCTGGCCCAAATCTCTTGAGTTAACCAAAAAAAGCCCTCTGGAAACCCGATAAAGCGATGACTGCGTTAGCATTCACATCAAGGGGTGATGTTCCATGTTTCACACCTACGTATCTGTCCTGAAGGTGAGGTTGGGAAGGAGGTGCTGCCTTAGGTTTGTGTTTGCTGCCGTGTCCTGAGCAGTCCCTTTGTCACCACTGTGGTCTCTCCATTAAATCAGAGTTCATATTAGGGTTTCTGAGGCAATATTTGGCTTTTCTGCTACTGAACAGAATAACAGATCTTAATGACATCTGTAAGTTGGCTAAATGATGCTTTGACTCAGTTATCTGTTCTTCCATTTTATGGAAGTGATGCAGTAAATTTGCATGGTCCGTGACGGTGCAGGTCGCTGAGTCTTTTTGTCCTGAGGGGCTCGAGCAGACCCTGTCCTCCTCCCAGCCCAGGCTGGCAGCGCTGCTGTAGGGTTCTTGCCCCCAGCCCTTTTCAAACAGATCTACGCCAGTGATTCTGGATGTTCATAAATTTTGTATTCAGTAGAGCCTATCCTTTTTTCCTAGCACCATCAAATCTGATCACAAACCAGTACTTTAAAAAAAAAACATTAGGGTAAAAGTTTCCAGCTATGATAAAGAAATTCTGAACCAACAGTCAGGCTATCCTTCTCCTGGTTCCTTTCTATGAAACACAGTTCTGCTTTTATGGGATATTTTTGGAGTTGATACCTGTCAGTTTCTCTCTACTTCTCTCCCAGACCCAAAAGGAATCCCCCCTACTTCAGGGTTTGGGGCTGGGAGAACTTGGGGAACTATTTTCTGTTTGTTCCCCAAGGGTTTTAAACTTTTACCTGCCTCTTGCCCTGGGCATCAGAACCAAGAAGTAGCCAAACTCTAAGCAAAATACTTGCTGCAAGCACTTTGTTTTCCATTAAAATAAATAAATAAGTGTATATATATATATATAAATGCAATTAATCCCTTGTGGTTGCAAAGAAAATGAGGCCATGTGTAGCGTGGGGCAGTTTTCAGGAGGCAAGCTGCAGAGTTCAACTAAAGTTCTGCATAGATGGAGCAACGCTGTTAATAAACATGAGATAGAGGGGCTGTGTTGCTAAAAAGCAGGCAGTCACACAAGGAAATAAATGGTTTATTCCTTAGGACAAGTGCTTAGGTGTATGCTTCAGGGGTGGGCCTTAAAAATGTGTGATTTGAGCCTCCTTGTGAGGATGTTTCCTTCGCCCCTCGTGTTACCATGCACTTACCTCTTTGTTTTCTTTTCTCCTGCAATTTCTGTTTGTGCTGGGAGAGACCTGGACCTTCACGGCTTGGTTTAGCCTGGCAGCCTCTGCTTGATGGAGTGCCGTTCACTTGCAGGTTGTTCCTTTAGCAGAAAAGAGAATTCATTCAAAATGTGAAAACTTGGTTTTCATACCTCATCTGCTGTCCGTAGGAAGAAGGTGCAGGACAGACGGACCAGCTTGTTCTGCTGAGTTCACCACCACAGGTCTCTGTTGGATTTTAGCTCGGGTTAACTCATTCAGCTGGATTTTAGCTCGGGTTAACTCGTTCAGCACTCTGTCGAGAGCGAGGCGGCGGTGATCACGGGGCAATATCAAGGTGATTGTGCAGGGCTTGATTCGATTGGAAATGCGGGTGTTGAGTGGCATTGCCACAGCTCTCACGGAGTTTATACAAGATTAATTATATATCAGATGGGGGATTATATTTGGAAATGTGCGCTTATGCCACGTATGCTGTGGCAGTAAATACTTCATGACTGCATGGATTTCAAATAAAGTGCCTGGTAATAGAAATGTTATTCTGTAAAGCCAATTCCTGCCATGAATTCGAAGTGAGAGCCTTCCAAATACATTTTTTTTTTTTTATATTCTACGTGTTATGAAGTTAAAGCAGTCTTTGGCAAGCAAATGGACAAGAAACTCTTAAACACTTCCCTAAAACAAGAGATCCTTGAATACTCTGCTAAGATATTTTAAGGACTTCCTGAAATTTATGCCCCATTGTGTATTGTAGATGGCTTCTTAGAGTTGGTTATTCTACAGTTTTACAAATGGCAGGTATGTCTATGGATTGCTAGAGTCCATGGAATGGATGTAAAATGTGTTTTAATAATGTTTTGGATTTAGCTTGTTCCTCTCCAATATTGGAAAATCAGCTATTTTTATTTGCTATTCTCTCTGAATTTTCACCCATTCAATGTGGAAGCTTGAACTGGTGAATCCAGGGGCTCTGGGATCACAGGCAGGTCTGGCTGGTGAGGACCTCACAAATGCTTAGAGCATTAGCTTAGAGCAAGGCAAGTCCAGGGGCTGGTGAAGGTTTTTCTTAGATATTTGCCAAAACATCTTGGGGAAAGTCTGAATGCGGAGTTTTGTCTAGCTGGAGACCTCCACAGCACGATGAAGTACCCTGCGAGGTGACTATATGTTATAATACATATAATATAATCATAATACACATGCACACACATATATATCTGTGGTTATATATATATATATCCACACAGACACACACCTATAGCCATTTTAGTACAGGAAATAAGAAATTACTCGGCCCCTGAGCATGAATTATTGCAAGTAAAACAGTCTCTGCAGCTGAATTGCTGCGTTGATTGTTGTTTGCTTAGGAAGATAAACTTCATTAATCAGTGTTTTTATTACTTTATTTATGACTCGTAATAAAGTTGTGTGATAGCAGGTTTTAAAGGTGGGAGTTTTCGTTACCTGAATCTGAAGTATTAGGGATTTTGTTTTCATTATTGTTAGAAGTACTCTCATTCTTAGTCATGTAATTTAAAGGAATAATCATGCAATCAGTCATCTGATTTAAAGGAGTAAAGGCTTAGAAAATAAGAAAAATCTGCTTTACTTTAGAGTTTATAGCTGTGTATTGGCAAGTTTTCCCAACTTCACAGTTTTTCTGCTGAAATATTAGACCGGAGCGGGGAGGCGATAGCAGCAGAGCGAGAAGCCCCCGGGCTCCGTGGAGCAGTTCCAGATGCCGGTGGGAGCAGTCTGATGCCCTTGTGCTTTGTAAGGGACTGCTTGTGGTACCATAACTCTTTTCTGTATTTTAGGAAAATTTGTCTTAAGCCTGACATTTGCACACATGGAGTCTCTTCTGTGCCATGAATAAAGGTGGGTTAGGGGAAGGTGTACTTTGCTTGAAAAAAGAATAAAAACTACTTTGTGTAAGAGTTTTTTTTTTTTTTTAATCTTTAGAATTTCACTTATCCTCTTACTTCTGAAGTTACTTTTTTGCTGTCAGATTGGTTTAATTCCTGACCAGGTTCTTCATACCCTTACCTACTGCTTTCACTTGAAATCCACCGAGATGTGCATGCCCTGCCACTGCTAACCAGCTCCCAGCATACCCCTTTAATCCCTGCAGCCCTAGCTGGTAGAAATCAGATGCCTCAGAAGGATGCCATAGGAAAAAAGGTGAAGGAAATTGGCTTTTCGTCAGCTCTGCTTCCTGCTCTGTCTGCCATTGGACATGAGGAGCAGGCTCCTGCCAAGGCTGGGTGATGCTGGGCACGTGGGAACGCTCCTCAGCGGTTCCCCTGCCTTGTGCTGCGCTGGCACCTTTTTTCCAGGTGTCTCTGATGAGCACTGTGTGCTTGGGCATTCCTGTTTTCCCACGTGTGTTTGCCTGTCCTGTGTGTTTCTAGCTAATTTGGGCATCGCACATTATATATGATTATGGGTAGCGCCTTGAGAGCATGGGTCAACACCGCGTTGTTGCCCTGCGTTGGTCAGCAGCAAAGCACCGAGGTGACTTATTTTCATTTTTGCTGCATGTTGCGAAATGAAAAATAAAAGTTAAATTTTAACTCCAGGTAATCAGGCGACTCGCAGAGCAGAGGATGACGGTGGGAAGGGTTGCTGAGCATCTCACGGCAGAAACCAGCAGGACTCGGGAATAAACGTTCAGCAGTGCCAAGAGAATTACCGGTGTATCTGTCAACTTGTGTGGGATAAGTTCGTGTTATCCTTGTTTGCCACAGCGTGTGGTTTTCCAGCATCGGTGGTGTTTGGCAGTTACAGGGTGTTCTCAGTTTGCAGTGGAAATAGAGGTGTAATCCGTGCAGAATTGTTGTGCTTGGTGTAAATCACCTTCAGCGGGTGTGTTCCCATGGTTTAGTGGTTTGCTGTTTCATTTTCGGAGTTTGGATTTTATCCTGGATGAAACAGAAAACTCCTTCAGAGGGCTGTTTACTGACAAACACATCTGCATGAACAAGGCAGGAATTTCACTTTAATTACGTACAGGGGAATGAAAGGCCTGGGATAGTGGAGCGGGAGCAGTCTGGGAGCCGAGGAGCATCCACGTGGAGATGAGTGCTGGAGCCCATTGGTTTCTTGGGCCCCTGCTTGAGGGGAAATGGGGTCGGTTTGCAGGGAAAATGCAGGAGGGAGCAGCCTGATGCCATGGGGCCACGGGATGCTGAGCACTTCCCTTGGGGCACGAGGACTCGCTAGGTTGCTCCTGGGAATGGAGAAATCAGGAAAGGCTGACATACATACATGCAACTTAAGGCTTTTTGACACCTAAAACCTACAAAATCTGGTTAATCGGGATCTAGTCGGGTTTATTAGCTGCTTATGGCGTCCTTATACCGGTGAGTCGAGGCTCCCAGCTCAAGCGTGAGCTGGAAGTGTGCCGCAGCCTCGCTGATGAACAGCCTGGGTCTTAATTTTGTGGGGTTAATTACGTTCCTGAACACGAGCGTGCTGCTACCCTTTTAGAAACGCATGCAGATGTTGTTCTTAACGTCTATATTTATCTTTTTTTCGGGGCCAAGAGGTTTCTGATAGCTATATATAGCTTGTGTGTGATTTCCTGAGGGACCGGAGGCATTAAATCAAGCTCTGTCAGGCAGGTACGCGTTTCTCCTGCAGCTCGCAATTCTCATGAGAAAGTTGAAAGAATCATGAATTAAATTACACTTAATTGGTAATGAATTTAAATTCATTCAGTTTATTTCAGTTTCTTCTTCTTGGAAAGTAATTAAATATAGGATGCGGATACTTGCAGTGATGGTAATGTCTCCGAAAACACTTCGTACTGAAATAGGAATGTCGAGCGAGGCAGGTAGCTGGCAACTGGAAGAAGTTGATGAAATTTTGTGGGATGGGTGAAAATACTTCTATGTCTGTGACTTAGAAAGCCAGTATAAAAAGAAAGATTGGTTTTGCTTCTGTGTCTTCCATTGGGAAAGGTGAGAAGGTTGTCATTATGATTAGTAGCTACTTCTGGCTTAATGTCTTTATTCCGTCTTTCGGAGGAGAATTGCTTCTTTCTTCTGCTCAAGGAAACGAGGGCAGAAATGGTCATTGCTCTTCCTTGGTTGCTAAACTTCTTTGGTAGTGCCATCTGTGCTAAGGCATTGCTTTTTCCCAATGAAAACGTGAAGGTTGGTTTATCAGTTAGTGGGACTTTGCAAAAGTGAATGGCCATGATACAGATGAGTGATTCAGGAGGCTTCAAGGGGCATTTGCAGATTCCAGCTGTGTAAGAAGAAGGGGCAGGTGGAAGGCTGTGTTGTTAGAGTGAGTGGTCCCTGCTCGTTTGAGGTGGATCCATTGGCATTTACAGAGGGGCAATTGTTCAACAGAGCAGTTAACAGCTTGCTATAGTCAGAATCCATGCTTGTTTGGTTTTATCCTTCTCTTTCTTCCAGGGATTTAATTTTTAAATCCCATCTTTGTCTATGTTTTCTGTTACTGAAAATTCAGTGGAAAAATTCACCAGGAATTTGCACGGGAAATGCAGCAGCTGAAGTTGCAAGTATTGATGCTTTGAATTGTGGATTTCCAAATACTTTTTTTTTTCATAAATAAAAACAAACAAAAAAAAGTCATTTCCTTGCCCCCGCTCCTATCAGATGTGTTTCTTAGGCTGCAAATACAACATAACAGATAAATCAGAAATAGATGTTGAATAATGACTTGGTAATAATACAACTGCTGGAGCGTGAAGGCTGATGGACGTGTGTTTCTTGTGTGACACAGATGACTATTGTGTGTTACCTGCTGAGATCTGTGTGATGTTTTTTTAAAATTTGTTTTTGTGTTTTTCTGCAATGCATGGGTTTGCCAGAATCAAAGCAGCAGCTTTGGATGAAGGGCAGGGTGACAAATTTGGGGATGTGCAGCGAGTTCGGCAGCTTCTGCGTCGTGTTGTTCTACCAAACAATTAACAAACGCAGTTATGAAAAATCCACATGTTTAAAAAATAACAAAAAAAAACAATCCTGATTGCCCTGCAGCTGGATAAACATCATGAGGCTTGTGCAACAACTGAATCGAGTTACTCTGGGCTTTTTAAAATGTAGTTGGAGACTTTGCCTGGTTCAGCATCGGTGCTTTCAGAGTGTGCGGTGATGAATGGGGTTTTATGTGCTTTCAGAGGGAGCTTGGAAGAGCTTTGAGAATTTCTGTGATTTTATTTATGAAGTTTTCAATAGGAAAAGCTTCTCGACATCTTGGTGCTGTGCCAGAACCTGTGCAGGCACCGATCAGTTTACTCAGGGTAATTCGGGACCCCCGTTGACTGCAACCGCCTGGCAGCGTAGTACGACATCGGCCTGGTCATCGTCCCTGCCAAAAGGTGATTTTAGTGACAGAAACCGAGGTTCCTTCTTACACGAGAGCTCTGAAAGGAAATCTGAGGTACGGCTTGAACCTGCCCGTGCCAGGCCTTGCTGCCAGCCCTGCTGTTTGAGGGAGGGCCCTAGGCCAGCAGAGAACTTTCTGGGGGCAGCAAACCCGCTGCGGCGTGTCTGTCCCCTTGGGGCTACGGTGTTGCTGCTGCGATTACAGCCCCTGGTAAGTAACAGCCCCTGGTAAGTAACAGCACTTGGCTGCAGGAGCACAGGGCCGGCATTAGATGCTGCTGCCTTGGAAACCTCAGCTTCAGCGTGACTTGCTCTTTTTTGATGCCTTTCTGCACCTAACAGTGCCTTTTTTCTTTTTTTTTTCTTTCTTCGTTGGATAATACAAATTCCCAACTTGTTTAACTTCTTGTTATGCATCAAATATATGACGGCGTACATCAAAAACCTTTTACGGAGCGAGCCCTGAAGCTAATACTGATGAGCACGCATATGGCGCGCCTTCTCTGTAGAAGCATCTTCCTGCGAAACCAACAGCCAGCCCGTGCCAGGGATGCTGAGCTGTCGGTGGAGCGTGCAGGAGGGGGGAGAGGAACGTTTGCGGAGGAAAAAAAATCCAAATGACGTTCTAAAAAGAGAGCATTTGTCACAGATGTTGCCATTGGCTTCAGGTGATTACTGTGAATAAGCTTTCGCATCGTGTAAAGAGCAAACTTGGCTAAGGCAGCCAAACAGCGTGCTCAGTAAGTACCAGACCTGAGCGTGAAAGTGAAATTAAGGCTGAGAAATGAAGCTGATAAAAACTTGTGGCATCTAATGCTACATTAACTAGAACGTTAACATGACCTAGTTAGTGCTTCTGTAGAAGTAAATATACTGTGTTAAAATCTAGTGGAGGCAAAAAAAAAAAAGTACTGCTAAAAATATTACACGTGTGAAATGAGGTGGAATTGATCTTCATGTGAAATTACATTGTTAGGTAGCATTTCCATTTCATAAATTGCTTTTTGGGGCGTGCAATTGATAAACTTGAAAAAAAATCCAGTTTATCTTGTTGCCTTTGTAAAGATGATTCAGACCTTGTATATAATTACAAGAAAATCAGTTTTCTAATAATTATTATTAGAAAAATACATTGGACCCCACCAGTGTGTGCTGCAGGAGGCATCACTGAAACTCTTGTGATTAGCTGGTTATCGTTCCCTCACTGCTGCAAAGCTTCCTTGGGTTTATTTCCTACTTTCGGTACCTTTTTCACAAGGCTGCTTTAATCTTTGGTGCTGTCTGCATTAAAAAAAAAAAAAAAAAAAAAAAAAAAAAAGAGAGAGAGAGAAACGAAGGTTTGAACAAATGAACAAAAAATAACTTCAAGAAGCGTGAGGCATAAATGTTGCAGGTGGCTTTATGTTCTGTGAAATAACATACAGAAGCTGTTTAGAACTTAAAATGTGATCAAGCCAGTTGTCCAAAGATACTGACAATTCTCCTTTTTATTTATTTTGTAATGAAGTTCTGCAAAACAAACCAAATGTAATTTTTTTTTTTTCAGTTGAGCCACTTTTAGTTCTCTAAGCACAGCTTCAATTGGAGCATTGCATTTTATCTGGGCTGCGTGAAAATAACTTGAAAACGCGATTGGGCTGATTTTCCTTAGGTTTTCCAAAGTGCTGGCTTCAGGGCTGAGGTGAAGCCGCCTGTCCCCTCGTTTGGATGCCCGAGGGGACAAGCCACATGTAGGAGGAGCACAGGGCACTGGATTAAGAGCCACGGCATGGCTGAGGCTGGCAGGGGCCTCTGGGGCCTTCTGCTCCGAGCCCTGCCCCAGCAGGGCCACCCCGAGCAGGGGGCCCAGTCCCATGTCCAGGTGGCTCCAGGAGATCCCCAAAGAGCCCCCCCAGGCTCTGGGCAGCCCCTGCCAGGGCTCTGAGTTTAGGGACATTGGTGGGACCCCGTCGACCGCCTCTCCCCACAACAGAGGTGCCCCAGGCCCTGCAGCAGCTCGGGGGCCTCCATGTCTCAGGTGCAGCATTTGTTCAAGCAGCATATCCTAGGTGAGGATATCGTTTTGTTGAAAACCACTTTTTCTTGCACTTCAAAATCTAGCATTTCCTAAAGTTGATGAGCCATTTCTGCTTCCAAAGAGGAACAGCGGCGGATGGCAGAACTGGGTGGGCTCTTCCACTTAGACCCCAAGTAGTGTGGTTAGGAGTGCAGTATATGGCCCCCGCCAGGAGGATGCAGTCTGTGGGAACTGAGGCGTGGATGCGAGCAATATGATATTAAAAGGAGGCTGGCAACAGAGAAGGAGGCTGTCCGTTCTGTAGGAGAACGGTAGTCACTTCCTTACCTTTATCACAAAGCTACTTCCTTAAAACACCTCGTTATTTATTTGGGGGATGTGAGGCGCTGAGCAGGATTGCACAGCAGCAGCGAATATGAAATCTCGTCTGCACAAGGTGCACGCCTCGAGCAGCGTGGTGCTGTCACTGCCTGTGCTGCCGCATGTTTGCACTTAGAGGTGTCATGTAAATGGTTTATTTAAAATAAAGGAATAAAAACGCTGCTGTGTTGGGGCTCTGCTTGCCACCTGTAGCCGAGGGTTTGGCAAATGAAGATTTTTAGTGCCTCCCATGCATACTGCCATCACCTGGTGATGGGAGGGTGAGAAACCTGGACCCTTGGCTTCTGCACGTCATGTCCATGTGCTCGGTAGAAGTGATGGGTTTGAGGAGCACTGCTGGGCACCCCATATCTTTAGGTCATTACTACCACCTCTGTATTGGCTACACATAATATGTCGTGATGAAAAGCCTGTGGGAATAGTCAATGGTGTAAGGAGCAGAGGTATGTGGTAGCGATCTGGGATGATGACAGAAATGAGGATTTTGCCCGTTTCAGATGTACCTGTGTGGCAAAGATACTAGCCTTATGAGAAACTAACAAGATAAAGTGAATGATTTCAATATTACTGCTCTTTTTTATTGTGCAGTGTTATATATGTGTGTTTTCCTTACCCTCCCCCATGCCACACAATTATTTTAAAATCTCATTTGTTTCCAAGCTTAAAAAACAAAGGAAAATGCATCTCTTCGGAGATCCCCTGTAAAGCAGCTGCATATAGTTCATTGTTCCTTTGTCAACTTCTGCCAGATCCCTGAGTTGTGGTGCAGTTCCCCAAGTTTGTCGCATTTATTTCCTTGAGGCTGCTCTGGGGGTGCTGCATGGCCTCACACAGGTCTCAGGGACCTGTCGTGGTGTGAATGGGTGCTTCGCTGCTGTGGCTTTAGGTCGTCCAAAATCTTAGCAGGGATACTCGTGGGTGTTAGAAACATCATCTGATACGGCAGTGATGATGTAAAGAACGTGTTATGTAGCACTTCCTCTGTTAGGAAATTACGAAGCAGAGTTGTTAGGGGATTGCAATGCAGTATTAATCACATTCTCGTTCTGTTACGGGTATGGGATCTGGCAGTTAAATTTCTTGCTTGATTAATAAACAAGAGTGGCTTGAATGTTTTTCAATTCTACCCTTGTAAGTCTCAAAGATAATGTTCTTTATCACGTTCTCGCACTCCAGATCGTTGGTTGTGTCAGTATCACATTGTCTTGCATTGCCTTTATTAAAACCGCCTTTGTCCCATTGTTGCTAAGTGATCTATCCATCTTAATATTTTCCCGATGTCTAAGCTACTGTCTGTTAATGGCATCCTAATGCATTCTGAATTGACATATTTCACATCATTTAAACTCTGCTTACCTATTTATCATGCATAGGTCATAACTTAGTCAGTGAAAGTCATTTGAAGGGTTTTTTCTTTGCCGTTTGCCTCATTTTCTGTTGCCACACAACAAGGAAATTTCAGCTGTTCTGCTCACTTCTTTTACATTTGGGATAAAGGCTCGTCCTCACCCTGGGCCTCGGGTGCAGAGGGAGCTCTGTACGTCTGATTTCCTCCTGTTCTGGTCATGTCAGCCTGACATGACATTAAAAACTGGGCACCGGGATGTTTTGTGCAGCTGTTTCTGGCCTTGGAAGGAACAAAGATGACCCGGCTGGCACATCTCTCCTCGTGCAGTTTGACGATCGAGGCAGAGCTTGCCGAGGCTGGGATTACGTGTCACTCAATCTTGTCAGAAATTCTATGAATATTCAATGAGGATTTTAATGTATTGTCATCAAGGAAGCAATTTCTATGTAGTCATATTAAGCATGTTGTCATGTCTTCAGTTTAAATACATTGTTTTGCCCATGAAGTGACCTTAGGCAATTTTAAAATGGTCTCGTTTTTTTCCATTTGGCTTACACCAAATAAATTAGTTTTACCTAATAGGAATGAACGTAATAGGGATCTAACACATTTGTACAGGGAGAAGCACATTCTCATAAATAATCAGGGAATTATTCCACATACACCGGGATTTATCTTTCCCATTTACGCTTGTGCAGAGGTATGAGATATGGCCAGGTAGGCTGCAGTCAAGTTGTTCTGTAGCAAAGGTTTCATAATGAGTTCAATTTGCAAAAGGGAGCCCATTCATTTACCTTTGTATTTCCACTGCTGCTGCTGTTAAATCACCACATGGTTCATCGCTGGGTGTTTAGGGGTCGCTTAAGCTTCATTGCCCACTCTAACTTCTCATTTGCATAGAGTATATTTTGTTGTGTGCGGGTTATTGTGGATAAACCAACTGGGTGTGAGTGAAAATTAGAAGTATGTTTTCCTGTGGAATTTCTGAAATTTCTGAAAATTCTGGGTTGTTAGAATAAGTATATCTCTCTGTATGTAAGTCGGAGTGTGAATGTTGTGAATATTTAAGATAGAATTGGTGTCTCTAATGCCGTGATGATGTTCTGCAGTGTGTCCTGAATTAGCTATTTTCCTTCTGAAGTCAAAATGAACTACTACAGGATATACTGAATGAGCCATTTAAAACATAAATGCGAGGAGAGCCTTGTTCCTTGTGCTGTATTGGGAATAACAGGTATGTGCGTGGTCATATGGAGCGGCATGGTGGGACGTCTGCGCTGTGCAGTGAATCAAGAGAGAAGGCATTGGAATATGAAAACACTGGGTTAAAATGCTGTTCATTAGAAAACCTGAATATCCTGAAGAGTACAAAAAAATATTTTGCTTTAAAATGACTTGAAGTAGACTGCTTATTAACTCAATTAAACAGCATTTCAGGCTGGGAAAGGAGCAGTATTTTCATAGCACCGAAGTGTACCTCTGGGCCACTTCTTTAAAAATCATTTAGATAATTCTGGTGTCTCTCCTGTTTGTGTGAGAACATGGAAGTGTCTGATATTTCGGAGGATGGATTACCTTACTTTCAAGCCCAAACAGCTGTCACTGTTGAAGGCATTATTTTGAAGGATATGAAGCAATTTTCTTAAAAGTGACCACACTCCTGTACTGTGTGTCTCGGTGCTGGAGGAGGAGTTTTTGCTGGTTTTGTAAGGTGACATTCACAGCCTTGAGCTCTGCAGCTAGACCTGAGAAACCTTCCCGGAGTACCTGCCCAGGATCCTTTCATCTTACAGAAAAGCTATCAGCGTAGCTTAGTGATAAGAACTTTTCAGAAGTTCACCTTAAGTGACTTCAAGCATTACTTCCGCATGGGACTGGAGAGGCACTTCAGTCATAACCTTGGCACATGGATAAATATAAAAAACTGAACTGTGTTTAAATGTGGATGAATGCATTTCTATCCTTTGAAGTTACAGAGTCACAGAACAGTTTGGGTTGGAAGGGACCTGAAAGATCACCCAGTTCCCATGGGTAGGGACACCTTCTAGATAAGGCTGCCCAAATCCCCATCCAGCCTGGCCTTGAGCACCTCCAGGAATGGGGCACCCACAGCTTCTCTGGGCAGCCTGTTCAGTGCCTTACCACCCTCAGAGTAAAGAATTTCTTCCTTACATCTAATCTAAATTCCCATTCTTTTAGTTTAAAGCCATTATCCCTTGTCCTGTCTCTACACCCCGTGAAGGAGTCAATCCTGATTTTAATGGATAATTTTAATAGTTGTCTAAGTCTTGAGAAGTAGTTGCTGATGCTTGGGAACAAGGTCTTGGACTTGTGGCCACCGGTCAGCCCAGCTATGGATGGCGTCACCCACAGAGTCCGTGGGCTCTTCACTGGTACAGCTCCATGAACACATGAGAAAATTAGTATTTTTGTGGGTTAGACTGACTCCAGACAAAGGTTGTTTTGAGTTTCCTGGGACAAGAGAACTTGTTTGTGCTAAAAACCAACAGCAGGGCTCTGGGGAGGGTTAAGAGCCGGGGCAGGATCGGCGTGGTGCCAGTGTGAGCCGTGTATCCGTAAATACGGACAGCTGCTTTTCTCCTGTACACCAGACGTTGCAGACATGAAGAGAAAAGGGTTGGGCTTTGTAGTGGAAAATACAGTCTGTTGTGTTGGGTTTCACTGGATGTACTGTCCATGTTTCATAAATCAGTAAGAGCCTGCTTTTCTAAACGCAACACATGTATTTGATCTTGGTCGTAAGAACAGCTTTATGCATATGTGGAATTGTGTGCAGTTACAGGGATTTTCCGTTTTTATAGGTGAGTCTTCTCCAGTCAACTGTTCAAAGAGAAATGGTGGATCAGAAAAAAAAGGAGGAAAGCTGCTCAGATTGGTCGTTGCCAACCAAAAGGCAGGAACTTGAAGCGCCCCCAATTTCTAATACAGGATATTTACAGAACGAGGCAATTTGAGTTTTCTTTAAGCTTTGTGTTTTCAACATTTTTTAAAAAATGTTTTCAAAAGCCCTGTGGTAAAGTCAAAGCAGACTAGCGTAGAATTAACAAATACGTCTCGAGCACGCCTGCAGGGCTCTGGGTATACATATAAAGTAGTAATCCTGTCTGAAGTGATTTCTTCTGGGTTGCTTAGAAAGTCTTTTGACGACTTTGTGTGTTTAAAAGCATTTATTGTTGTGGTCAGAATAAATGCTGTTTTTCTCATGATTTCCACTGGGAAAAGAATCTGTGGTATTCTGCCATTTCTGGTGTCTCGCGAAGTCACAAGCAATTAGTACTGGAGCCCAGGAGGAGGACTGGTGCGTCGTGACTTTACTTTGTTTCCCCCAAAATAAGCGTTGGATTTCAGTGCTGCAAAAATTAATTTCAAATTGTTTTGTATTCTAAGCAAGCTCATTCCCTCATTCTTATTGCTTTAAGATGGTCACATTGCACAGTTGCGCTCTGGTTTTAAATGAGCGTGCAAGTATTTGCAGGGAACAGGGAAAAGTCTTTATTCGTAGAACTGGCTTGCCACTAATTAATAGTAAAGACTCTATATGCATTACTCTTCATTTAAGCTAATTGCTGCCTCACTGACTTCTCAAGACAGACACCTGTAATACCATAACCTGAAACTCTGGAGGAGTGTTTTACCTACGTGTGTAAATAAAAGCCCTGAATAATTAGCAAGCAGGGCTCATACAGTATTTTATTCAAAAGATGTGGAGAGTCCTGTGAACATTTTCTGATTATCTGGGACCAGGGCTGAAGGGAATGAGACCATAAATGCACGAGTTAACTTTTTCTGAGGATGGGTTTGAAGCAATGTGAGGATTGGGGTGGGACTTGGTTCTGAAACACATTTTTAAGGCTTGCGTCCTGCTTTCCCCAGCCGTGCTAACTGTCACTACATGGAATTGCTGGGAGGAGCCCAGACCCTCTGCTGCCTGTGACTGTAAAGGAAAGATGAAAATGCACTTTGCTTTTTCTAATTTTTACACACTTTACAGCAAGTGCTGTGAGCACCTGTAGCTATGTGAGGAGGTGCTGTCGTAACACTCTGCTGGATTGAGCCTGTTCTCTTTCTTAACAGAAGGAGGTAGATGGGGAAGCTAATTCTGCTGTCGTGCTGGTGCATCCCTGTTCTGTTATCTCGCTAAACAACCCAATTTGGGCTGTTAGTCAATATCCCATTCTGGAACACTGTTCTGTTTTTAATGTTCTTGCCTGACCTAAAATAAATAATGTGGGAGCCGTCAGAGTGTAACATTAGGCACATTATATTAAAAAAAATGTGGAATAAAATTGTATTAAGGTCAGGTAATATTTTTCTCTGCAGCGGCTTTTAAAAAATAACGTTAAAGGGTTTTTGCCCATTTAGAAATCACACTAAACTGACAAGAGATACACAATTTTGATTTCATCTACTGTTATTTACCTGCCATATAGGTAGATATATGGTGCGTATACATACTTACAGACTTACAGTTTACAACGTTTAATAGTGTTTTTTAAAAATACTGAATGTTTATTTTCTTTTGGAAAAAAATAAGTAATGTTATTTCTGTTCTTTATATATTGTTTGGCAACTTCCTTATCGTGAACTGCTCCTGTTGCGCTGTGAGAGTACTATTGCCACTGAGAAAGGCATCAGCTCTTGTGGTCTGAACACTGAATTGAGACCTTCCTCCTTTTGCAGTAGTTGAACATAAAAATGTTACAAATGACAGCACTGTGTCAAATCAAAGTAAGGAGTAACTCAGCCCCTTGGCTCTGGGAGGGTCAGATACCGAAAGAAGAATATCTGACCAGAGCAGGCTTGGAGTGATGGATTCCACAGGTGCAAAATTTCAAGGAGAACTAGGTTGGGAGTAATTGAGCATGATACCACAAAACTTTCACTGTCATAGTTAAGATCCTATTGCAAAATGTATTTTAAACTGGCATTGTGCACTTTGTTCGTATATTTTTTCTTTCTGCTTACTATGAAGAAGAAAATCTGAGCATAATTGGAAAATTCTCACTCTCATGCACATGAATTTTCAACCTGTACCAACATTTATCTAGTCAGATTTATATAAAAGCTTTCAACAGTTGCAGAATTCAGCTGTAGCACTCCACTCGGAGGCCAAAATCCCCTAGTTTCTAACTATGGATGTGTTTAACTTGGAAGTGCCAGAAAGTTATCATCATGGCAGTGGATTTATTCCTTTCTTTTCTCCAAAGTGAGTTGTATTTAAACAATGCAGACCTTTCCACAATGTGTCTTAACCTACTTGAACCTTTGTCAGAGGTTCTCTGTGGCAAGACTGTATCCGTATCCCTGCTCACCAGGGCTGTACATCATTCCCTTACTGTGCTGACCACATACTTATCCTTTTGCTGAAAGCACAGCGATGCAGTGCATGTGCACATCATACCTTATCCTTTAAGCGTGGACCATTGTATTGAGTGACAGCTCTAAAATGATTAAGTTGTTTCAACGCTGGCAGTGCTGTGGAAGAAGATGTTTAAGAGTGGGTAGCATCTAGAAGTTTTTTGAAGGGGTACCTATGGTGTTGCTGTAGCTGGTGGGTGGATTACAGTGCTCTTTGGATCCCATCCAGTCCAAATTTTTGACTCTGTGATGAAATATAATTCCCTTTGGGGAGTAAGAAAAATGTTTTGAAAAAGATCCTTTTCCCTAATAGAGTTTGATTTATTAACTCAGGGCCTGTATCCACATAAGTCTATACACGGATAATTTATTTGTATACAGATTTAGTAAGATTTGTAAGGTGTAAGGAACTCCTGCTTCTCATATTTCATCATACTATTAAGAAATAAAAGTAATTTGAATTCTGAAAACTCTTCATACTTGTAATAAGATTTACCTGTATCTTGAACTTGTAAGTGACAAAATAGGCTTTTAGGCTTACTGTATGTAGGGGAGAAATGATCCAAAAACCTAAAATAAACTCACTAAGTAGAAGACTCAACACCTAGATATCCATCTGTAAATACAGAGACAACACATGGATAAAAGTTCATGAGGTAGACATGTATAAATATTTTTATTATTTTTATCTGCATTTTTAGTACTATTGTGATTATGTTCGCTGTAGAATACATTGACTGCTGTTGCAGAGCCAGCAGATGGAGCAAAAGAGCGTGATAAATAGTTGGATAAATGTGTACAGAAGCCACTCATGCTGAGCTTGGGGAGGGGATGTGATTTCAGCCTTTTTTTGCTCGATATTTGATATGTTTCTCCATCTCTCAAATCTAACTCCCGTTCCTCCTTGTAGTGGCGTGCCTGATTTGCTCTAGCTTTCTGCCACTTCACCCTGAAAAAACAGGCTGATTGCAGTTCTTTACACAGACAGACTGGATTTCTTGCCAGTCCACTTCTGGAGAGAAAAGTGCTCTTGGGAGAGAACAGATTCAGTTCTCTCTTCTAGAAGAGTTTGGCTCTCAGATAATCTGGAGTGTGAATCGTGTCCTGCAGATGCTGCCATTGATGAATTCAGCACAGCATCTTTAGACTTTATTTATTTATATATATATGTGCTGCAAGAAGACTTGCAGCTGTAGGGTCCACACAAGCTCCTAAGTTGAGCTCCAAATCCTTGTTCATGGGTACTATTGCACTACATGAGGAATGAATCGTGGTAAAGCCAGACTTTTTTTTTTTTTTTTTTCCTCCTTTCTTCCTTGTTGCCTTCAGAAACGGATCTGGGAAATACCATGATCTGTGGGCTCTTTAAAAAAATACCCTGCTGTTGTTGCTTGATGGTCATGAGGCTGTTTCCAGCGGTGCCTTGGGATTTGGAATGGTAGCATGGAGGAGCTATTATTTCTATTTATATTTCTGCTAATTTCTCTTTGAATTTTGTTTCCTTTTCGCATGGAATTGAGTTGTGTGCATCACTTGATACCAACGCAGCAGTCTCCCTCCCTATCTAAAATAAAAAAAATAATTTCTCAAGTTACACTTGGGTTTTGTGAAAAATACGTTTTGCTGTCTTAGCAGAGTGCAGCAGCAGTCCCCTATGACAGCAGCAGTGCTACAGAGGTGCAAAATCCCGGTGCATAAGGATGAGGGCATCCCACCTTCCCAGTAAACATCTTGTTGCATCCTCTTCAGTGAGACACGGTGGCTGCTCCTTTGTAATGTATAATAATGGTTGCATACTACTTATTCTGTCCTACCTGACAAAATGTCCAGCATAGAGCTAGACATACACATGATATGATGAGTGTATGGCTGACAGGTCAGGCTTGAAGAGTTATAGTAAATGGGGTTACATCAGGCTGGTGGCCAGTCACTAGTGGGGCTCCCCAGGGCTCCATTTTAGGGCCAGTTCTCTTCAGTGTTTTGTAAGTGATCTGGATGCAGGGCTCATCTCATTTGCAAACTTAATTAGTACGTATACTAACTTAAGAGGAGCTGTTGGCTTCCTTGAGGGAGGAGGGGCCTTGCAAAGAGATCTTGACAAATTAGAGGGCTGGGCAATAAGCAACTGTTTGAAGTTCAAGAAGTTCTGTACCTGGGATGGGGCAACCCTGGCTGTACATGCAGACTGGGGGACAAGAGGCTGCAGAGCAGCCCAGCAGAAAGGAATCTGAGGTTTTGGTCAACAACAAGCTGAATATAAGCCAGCAGTGTGCCCTGGCAGCTGGGAGGACCAACTGTACCCTGTGGTGCATCAGGCTCAGCATGGCTAGCTGGGCGAGGAAAGGGACTGTCCTGCTCTGCTCTGCGCTGGGGCAACCTCACCTCAAGCACTGGGTGCAGTTTTGGGGAATGCAATATAAGAAGGACATAAAACCTTTAGAGAGTGTCCGAAGGAGGTGTACAAAGATGGTGAAGTGTCTAAAGGGCAAGACTTGTGAGGAGTGGCTGAGGTCCCTGGGTTTGTTCAGCCCAGAGCAGAACAGGCTGAGGGGAGGCCTCATGGCGGCCTGCAGCTCCCTCACGAGGGGAGTGGAGGGGCAGGCGCTGAGCTCTGCTCTCTGGGGACAGCGACAGGACCCGAGGGAACGGCATGGAGCTGGGACAGGGGAGGGTCAGGCTGGGGGTTAGGGAAAGGGTCTGCACCCAGAGGTGGTTGGGGACTTTCTCAGGAAAGTGGTCACAGCACTGAGCCTGCCAGAGTTGAAGAAACATTTGGACAACGCTCTTAGACATATGGGCTGATTGTTGGGTGGTCCAGTGTGGTGCCAGGAGCAGGACTCAGTGATACTTGTGGGTTCCTTCCAACTCAGGATATTCCATGATTCATATGAGGATCTCCCACAATGCTTGCATTTCTTTCTGATATCACTGTGTAATATTTGTATGGCATTTAGCAGTACCCTGTGAGCTAAAGAGGTAACTGTGAACACCTGCTTTTACAGATGAAGCAGACTGATTTAGTCACTTTTTACAGGGAGCAGAAGGCAGTTTGTGTCATCGTTGCTGGTAGACCTCATACTGATACCAGCAATAAAACCGATGTGAGGAAATAACAGCTGAAAAAGGTGTTAACTTCTGACTGTGTCAAACCCTGAGTGAAAAATGCACTGCCTTCTATTTCTGCAGAAGGTGGTTACTAACACAGCTGCACAGCGAGAGCAGCAGGTCATGAGGCTTCATCTGCTATATGTTGTCTTTTGGAGAATATTGGGGCAAGCAGCTGCGAGCTGAAGGCTGAAAGTGCTTAATGGTGGTATGGGCCCCCGTACTGAGGGAGGGGAGATTTCTGGCCATGCCGATGGCTGTCTGCACCGTGTTGTGCTCTTGCTGTGCATGTAGGCATGGATGCTCTGCCGTTGCTGGTCCTGAGGATGGGCTAGCAGTTTCAAATGGGAAATCTCTGAAAGTTTAAGGAAGTAACTTAGCGATGCCAGTTGGGCTCAGGTGTTGGAAGACTTGATTTTGGAGCATTGGAATTATCTGGAGGTCAGAGTTACAAAGGTTGTTCGTGTCTCGCATCCTATACCACAGTGGAGTTGGAGGTGTGCTGGCCTGACAGAGGTAGAAAGAAGTCTCTAGAAGGACAGTAGGAATAAGCAGTGGCCTCCAAGAAAAACATAAGTATTTTGGTTAGGAAACAATGAGCAAGAAAAGAAGTTATGTCTTAGAGGTGGAGTGATGGAGAGAGAATAACTGGAAGTCAAGCTGACTTACTCTTGCAAAGAAAAATTAAATTATAGCTAGAGGTTATTCAGCTACGGAAATAAAATTAGGAAAGTAGAAGTGGGACTGCCTTAATTCTGGATAAGGGTAAAAGATTAAATGTAATTGGTTATACCCAGGTTATCCCTTTCTTTTCTCAAAAGAAAGTTTACTAAAACTAAGTAACTGATACTTATACTCAGCCAGTTAGTAACCTCAGCCGTGTACTCAGTAATGAGCATCGCTTCAGGGAATTGGTGAAACTGGAGAAGATGAGAATTACTTACAGAATGGAGAATATGATGGAGGGCTTCATGTAAAGAAAAGACAGGCAGAGAGGGGATTGTTTGTGATGTGTGGTCTTAGAACTGGTCTTGGGAGGTATTGTATTTAATATTTCTATTAGTGATCATGCAGGAGGATTGTTCTAATGAAATATGCTGAGAATGGGAATTAGGACAGAATTATCAATATATAGAATTATCAATATGTCCTCTGCTGGGAGGAGGACGTTTGTGGAGATGGCTATAATATGAGCAGTATGAAATTTCATGCCATGAAGTGCAAGGATAATGCACTAAGAGACTACTAATAAAATGGATATATATAATTTTTTTTTAAACTATGAGCTTCTGAAGTCAATATTATTCCGTTTTTTGAAATGCCAAAGGAAGAAGAAAATGCTGTTTGCATCGGATGATTGCAGGTTAACTACTAGCCCCTAGTGAAATACATTCATGAAGAAGGTCAAGTATGATGCACCGTGTAAGAAACTTGCACGAGAGAGAGGGAAATAGTAATGGTACTGAATAAGCCTTCTGTCTTTTCTGAGAGACTGTTACTCTTGTCATCATTTGCAAGTGAAGGCTTCATACTGGGATCGAGCACAGAAGATGCGTTAATATGATTGAGGAGACCATGAACACGAGTGTCCTGAGAAGGTCAGAGGCAGCGCGTAGCATAGCAAACTGCTGCCTATAGGAGTATTGGAGAGCTGAAGAAGTGGTGAGAGGAGTCATTTTATCTGAATGCCAGCACTCACTGGCACAAAATATAAGTTGATGCAAACTGACAATTACTACTTTTAGGCTTGACATTGTAAGGCTTCTGACTGGGAGTGATGGCTGTGATGGACACAGTGGGTCTGGACACCCATCTGGCTTAAAGGAGAGCATGATCCCCTTTTAAAAGGGCTTATGTGAAGGAAGTGTGAAGTATAAGAAGTATATGAATGACATTGTAACTTGGATGGAGTTAATATAAACCTTCATGTATTTATCCCATTTCTGGAATTCGCTGAAGTGGCTGGCACAAATGGAGAATAAAAACAAACAGCATTTCAGGGGTCAGCCATCCATTGCTAACTGTAAGTATGGTAATGTGACATTATAAAGTAGTCATACATTTTGCAAAGGAATTGTACTTTCATGCTTCTTTGAGCAAAGTTTCAGGTTGGCTTTGCCTTTAGGATATGTATTTATATGGTGTTTTTTTAGTTCTAAACAAAATAGCAAAAAGCATCACTGTATTAGGGCATGTCCATGCAGCTGTGCAAAAAGAGATAATGGCGTATTCAGCTTTTGGCTAAGATTCAGTACTTTTCATCTGTCGTCAGAGGGTGAAGCAGTAATGCAGAGCAATGCTGGGGAAGTATTATTCTGCTACAGTGACAGCACCATTAAAATCGATAGAATTTTGTTGTTGTTGTTGTTTATAATCTCCTTTATAGCAAAAGAATTAACGTGCTGTTTAGTCGTATGAAAGTAGGAAATTATCTCTTTGTGTGCGCGTTTGTGGTGTGTTTGGTTTTAGAAGCCTTTGCCTGTCTTTTAAGGAACCCTATATCCTGCCCAGGGCTCTAAGGTCTTAAAAACATCAATATTAAGTTAAAAATCTATCCACTTTTTTTCAGGAAGGATAGATGTTTTGACATTATAAATCCCTTAAACACACTCGTTATAAAGATTACATTGACCACTGAGCTCTGCGGTATGCATAGTGAATGTAACATTAAAACCCGCGGTGATAAAATGTCCATGAGCAGAATGATGACCAGGTACAGCTGCTGCAGGGCTCCTTACCACCTCGTCTGCAACTCATCTATCTTTCACAACTTTATTACTGGAATTTAAAAACTGTTTCGTAGCTGAAAGTTTGCAGAAAGGATTTTTCACAATTTTTTTTCTCCCTTTTCCTGAAGGAAACCTTTTTTTTTTTTTTTTTTTTAAGCTCTAACCTTAGATAGATATACATTTCATTATTATTGGCCTATATTTTACCTCCTGAGAGCCTATTTATGGAAATAATTTGTATGTATTTAATATCATATATTAGTTTACTAAAGAAACTCATTTTATTTAAACCAGTCTTTAGTAAAACCAGGGAGCGTTAGATACTTATTTTCAAAGGCTGGGTTTAATTAGCTTTCCTGAGATTACAGGGGAAATCTGTGGCATAAAAGAGAATTGCCAACTTCTTATCTTTTCCACAAGGTTATAAAAATATTTTGTTACAGTTCTTCAAACACAGGTCTGTACCGAAGGAAGACAATGCTGCGTTTATTACCAAAGTAATTCAGGCTGTTGAACTGAGGTTTCCAAAGGTGAAAGGTGGATACATTAACCCACTGATCTGCGAGGGTATGACAGTTTGTGAAAAATGTTATGTATCGTTCTCCTTCAAATAGTGTGGCAAAGAGCATGATAAAATGGACTGGAAACAAATGCAAATGTTAGCCGAGCCTGTTGTAGCAGAAAGTGTGTTTTTTATATGTCACGAGGCACACAAAGGCTCAGTTGTGTTTTTTTTGGTGTTGGGGTGAGGTTTTCTGAAGAAATCCTGGGGGTCTGAGCCATCAGTTATCCAAACCTGCCTCAGTTGCTCAGGCTTTAATTTCAGGAGAATTTTTCAGTGGAAGGCAACAGACGTATGAAGAATGGTTCATTGATCGAAAAGTTTTTGAATGGCCGTTCTGTTTGCTTTTCAGCATTTCCCCAAACTCATTTATTTAATTGTAAAATAAATGCTCTCTGTAAAATGAACTTGCTGTTCCTAGGGGGTGGTGTGCTTGCATGCTGCAGCTGAAAGCTGCTCTGTGCAACTGAGCCCTCATGTGGGATGTGCTCTTCTGCTGGATGTTGGTGTTATTTTCACCGTCCATAACCTCTGTAACCCCTGCTGTATTTTGAGTCTCCTTTAATCTCCCATCCTTCAGACGCCCTGAATCTAAGGCCAAAGCATCCATCCTTCACATAGCTCTTCTGGGGGATGGATGTAACATAAGAGCTTGCTGCATGCAAACTTCTGAAACTCCGCAGTTTTTGCACATAAATGTTGTGAGTAATTTCTGAGAGATGCCTATCAAAGTATTCATCAAAGAGATTCATCAAAGTACTTTTTTCCATAATTTCTGGCTCCATATTATTTTCCTTGTTTTCCCTGTAATGCTTGGGTATATGAGATATTTACTAGGTCATTATGTAGGGGACGTTGCCATTTAGAAGTCACCTCTGTGATAGCCCTGGAAAAACGAGGAAAGTGAGGAGAAAATTAGTTCTGGTGGAGAGAGACAGGTCCTCATTTTTCTGATCCTGTAACAGTTGTAAAACTTCAGCATTTCTTCCTCCTTCCTAGCAAAGGAAGTTCTTCCACTCTTATTTCTCAAGTGCTTCAAAACATTTCATTTATTTATTTTAACCTGGTGGCACTGGTGGGAAGAGGAAAGGAGCATCTCTGCAGCCAAGGTTTCAGCACACATTTTGGTGCTCATGGAAAGGAGTTTCAGGCTTTTTCTCCTGCTTCCTTGTGGAGATGTAGGATCTCATCTGTGGTACCAACAGCCCATAATTTCTCTTCCTCTCTCTAGCTGGGTGCATTCCTCTGTCAGTACCCGATGACCACTGCTCTTTCCAGAGCTGCTGTAGCTCTTGGTGAACAAGGTCAAGGTTCTCAAGAAATCAGGCTTTCACGTATTGCACAGTCTTTTTCCTACTTTTATCTTCATGGACAGACTTTGAAGCTAGCTCATGAGTCAAAGTTTTTAATTACCACGCTTCATTAGTAAAATAAGATTCATTTTCCTAGACCAATGCTGCTAAATGCAAAGATGTATTTGCTTGTAAAGATGTTAAAATATGACATTTTTGATTTACAAGGGAAAGGAAGCAATACAATTAGCTCCTCAAGCTCTGAAGTGGAGGCAGGAAACAGCAGACGAAGATCTGTTTAATTTGGTAATCACGAAAGAATCTTCTGGGTCATAATAATATATTAAAAAAAAAAAAAAAGATGCTTGCTTTGTTCTTTGAGGGATGTGCTTGAAACAAGAGATGCGACTTGTTTAGGGCTGGCACTTCAAAACACACACCCAACAACACAAACAACATGCTAACAACAACAACAAAACAAAAATTGAAAAAAGAAAAATCCCTTCTGGTGCATCTTCCCCATTTCTGGAATCTCAAAAGAGAGAGCAATTTAGATTTAGATGTTGGGTCAATTCTTTATTTAGAGAATAACCAGAAAGGCAGATTTGCACAAGAAAAGAAAATTTTCCCTTGTGTTTACCAGTTCTTCATCTAGCATCATCTCAGGGCCACAGACAAGATTCCTAGAGCTGATAGAAATGGGATATTCTCTCCTGTTGCTGAATATTTTTCTTCTGCCCTTCCAAATCCACATTCAGCACTCATACACAAGAAGAAATTAGATCATTTTTAGCTTCCTAAATGTGCAAGAAGTGCTTTTGGGATGTAATGTCCGTCCCCTTTACAGCCTTTATTGTTTGCCTGGGGAAAATACCAGCTGGTGCATGATCAAGTAGTATTCTAAGACATGGGGATGGTGGTGGTTGTAGTTGTTTTTAAATGAAACACGGGACTTAAAAGCGATACTTGATCTTCTGAATGCCTGTTCCCATATCTGCTCTACCTGTAGGAAGCAGAGTTTCCTGTCGTTTCTCCTAAAGGACAACTCTAAAATGCAGGTATCTGCCAATTCATCTGTCAGCAGCACAGCACCAAATACCATCAGCGGCCCTGGTCACGGTAGATTCTGTAGTGGCTGAAAAAAAAAAGATCCAAATGTGGGTTGGTATAAATGCATATTTACTAAGGGACAGAAAATTTTGAGCTGGTTACTACTTGCTCCTACCGTTAAAAGCTGTGATGCAAAGTCTTGGAAGGGACTGGACTGAAAGTGTAACCACGTCAGGGATGTCCACTAAATAACTGAATAATTCAGCAGTGCATGCAAATTTTAGCTAAACCCCTCAGGTTTCCTGGTATGAGGAGGGTTGACAATGTGAGGCAGAAATAAATATATTTTGTCCTGACTTGCAAAAACTTGCTTTTCAGACATCAGGTGCTCGGACAGCTTCCAGAGCCAGGATGTGGGCTAGATGGGCCAATTTTCAGCTGATAAATCTTACAATTCTGTTTTTACTGAGTCTTCAGAATTTTAATGATTTGGTATCTGCAGGCTTCAGCGTATAGTTCAGGGACTGGAATGCTGCCTAATTTATGCTGTCTGAAAAAATGGTTTCAACTTCATAACAATAATTCAACTCAACGTGAGCTGGGAAAGTCGACAAGAGCACAGGGAGTGGAGCTTGTAAGGGTGCTGCTGAGGGACTGATTTCCACGAAGCCAGAAGAAGAAAAAAGAAATCTCTCAATATAGGGTTCAACATAAGTAGTGGAGACAATGATTTAAGAAGTTTGAGATGGAGGTGTTCAGTTTGGTATACCTAAATGTGGAGCTTTCAGCCATATGTATGTGATTAATAGTCATTTTAATGATGTAGTTTATAAATTGCCCTTCCTTCATCTTTTTTTTTTTTTTTTTTTAATTTGGTTGTCAATTTTGTTTTTGGGCAGGAAGGACGTGAGAGGTGGAAGATTGGAAGAAGAGGTGGTTGAGTATGACTTAGTGAAAAGTTAGACTTTTTTCTTTATAGGAAAGTGTAAGTTTCTTAATACAAAAAAAAAAAAAAGCTATTTTTTTCCAATTCAGATATTACTTAAAAACAAATGTTAGGGTTGTTTTTTCTAGTTAAAAAAGCAGTTGATGTTTTCATTGATTAAAATACTTATAGGAAGTTTGTATTTGTCAGATATTTAAATAATTACCTTTTGGTACCTTAAATAATGATTTTCAGTTTAAGATGGTGGTGCAGAGAAATACATAGTTATGTCTTCTTCTTGTTTTAATATAAATGGTGTAAAACTGTTATCCCTCAAAAAGCATAGTTTGTCCCCTAAGCAGACTGTATATACGTATTTATCTTGATTTTATTTTTTTATGTAATAGAACAACATTGTCATGTCTTTAAAACAACATTGTCATGAAGACATGAACCATTGTTGCGATAAATGAGTACTTCGTTTCCAATCATTAAGGCTGGAGGACAATACACAACAAACATTTGTACAGTGAAAATGAATGCATTGCTATCTCAGGGTTAGAAATTTTTTGTAGCGATGTCAGCGCATAGCTGAAAATCCATTAGGTTTATGGTACGTAGTGCCCGTCTATCTGCTGGGTTTGACAAGGAGAACACTTTAGAGCGTGATCAATCCTACACCTACCAATGTTCCTGGTGCTTCTGGTTCAGCTGTGCTGATACATATACTCTAGAGTTACAGCCAAGGATGGAATTTAGGAGGGCTTTTTGTATAAGAGGTCATCAACTCCATTAGGAGTGTCTGGGTGCACAACACAAACTACAGTTAGGAAGTCTGTAGATTTGTCATCTGAAGGTTTGGAAAATCAGCTAGATGAAACGCCGGGTCGTCAGGTTTGTGAGCTGAGCATCTTCATCAGGGACACAACTGCTGAGATCAGACCCTTGCAGACTTAGGCTTGCCCTTTCTTTGGAGGGATCTGGCCACCTCTTGGTGCCTACAAGGGGTATATTTGATGTGCTCTTTGCAAATGTCAGTGGAATTGGAGTGAAGTGGAAGTGGCCCTTCATCTCGTTCAGCCTGGAGGTCTCTCATCAAGTGAGTTTCTCCCCCAAAATGCCCATTTCTCTCTGCAGATAGCCTAACACGGCGAGCCCATCTGTAGATGAGCACCAGCCTCTGTGCTCACAATTAGTGACCGTGGCTGAAAATCACACCTGATGCCCGTAGGGTAGATGTGTGTACTGCATCCCCACAGACGTGTGTGTAAAGAAAAAGAGTGTTTATGTGCACACACAGAGATGCATTTATTTTACCATTCTAATACTTTATTGAATTTAAATTAAAACAGATCTTCTACAACTTGAACTTTTAACGGACTAGTTATTGTCGCTCTGCTGTAATTGCACTTTAATGTCATTTGAATAACAATCGGAAAGGGGCAAACAAAATTTATGTGCAATTAAACAGCTGCAGCTGCACCAAACACAAGTGTGTGAAAGTTTCCAAATAGGAACTTTAATTTGGCAGTGATTTTGGCAAAATAATTGTCCTTTTAGTACGGCTCAACATCTGTGTGTAGTTTAAAAGTTTTGTTACCTCTCAGATAATTAGCTGCTGAGCTTTCATTGTGTTTTAATGTGGTAAAAGACCCCAGCATAAAATATTCCAACTTTAAAAATAGCAAACTGTGCTGTACTCTTGTTAAATTTATGTGCATTTCCACAGTTATCCATCGCTAGCGGGTATGAAAATATCTGAGCTGTGTTCCCTATAAAGAGCATTTCGAGGAGTAGTGTACCAGCAAATACTTGGGGGAAAGCGATGCACGCAGACACGCTTCCCACACTTGGCTAGGAAAAATGTGTTGTTATTTTGAATTGTCGTTGAATCGAAGGGCAAAGTTTTACTTGGAAAAAATACGGAGAGGTTCTCCGGGGATGGATCCTTTCTGCTTAATAAAAGCCGTGCCGAGTTTGGGGTGTGTGGCTTTGCGAGTCCCACGTGTGCAGCAGCCCCTCTTAAAAGCCTTAATTTCTCAGCCCCAAATGCTGACTTTTAATCTGCCATTTTTATGGAGACCCTTTACAAGCCTCAGTGAATACACCGCTGGGCAGGGCTCTTGCTCCATCAAATCCTTCGGCGTTAAAAGCAGGGGGCAATTTAATGGATCTGGTGGGAGATCAGCTTAAAACAGATGAAATAAATGAGTTATGCAGCATGTGGTAGACCTCCAGATCTCCCTGCTGTGGGAGGTTGAAAAGGCGGATCATGCCCAGCCGATGGACTAAAATAGGGACTGGACGAGCTCTTGGATATCAGGTACATGGCACTAAAAGGAATCCCCAGGGATGTGTCCTCAAACGCCAGATGTGTAGGTGCTGGGACTGCATCTGTAGGTGATGGACTGCATCATCTCAGAACTTCAACCTCTGAAACATTTTCTTTGAACCAACTTGGATTTTAAAAGTCTTGCTGTGAAACCACCTGTCACACGAACATTGCATTTTTAGGGTTTTTCCATCCTGCGCTGATCCTTCTCGGAGGTGGGCAGTCTTCCCCTAATGCCCTCCTGGCTCTGGGGTTGCAGGGCGAGGAGGCGAGGCCCTACAAGATGAATGGGCTCAGGTCAAAATGAACAAAAACCTCTCTCAGGGTTAAAAACCACCTTTCAACCATCCTTACCTCCAGCTGTTGTGACGTGTTAAATCTTTTTGAATACTCAGTAAGTCAAATAAGAAGCCATGCAATCTACACAGACATCTTCAGGCAGACCTTCCTTCTCTTTGCGTACTGTGACAGAGCCAGAAAATGTTGGAAGGGAGCAGTTTTTGTTTTTATAGGCGTGTTACTGCCAGGTAGAGAGATTGTTGTCTTGTGCTGTGGTTCTTTCCCTGTTTTAAGCTCAAGAGCAGAAAATTAAAGTCAGCCTTTTGGGTTATATGATTTTTATCTGCTTACAGTTCTGCTCCAGAAAATTGTTTTAAGCTCAATTAATTTTGCCATTATTTAACCTCTTGTTCATATGGGTAATAATAAAAAGAAAAAAAAAATACAGACTCTTGTGGAAGGCTTGTAAGAGGCAAATAATTCAACTTTTAAAATGAGTTGTAACTTGATTTCTTGGCCTCAGATGTGCTCCATCTGTGCAATTAAAGCACCTCCCAGTCTGTCCTCCAGATTCCCAGATAAAGCTTAAACTTTTTATTTTTCTAAATTTCTGGCCTAACTATACATATTTTCAGCACTAACCACTTCTTGCTAGTCCAAGATAATTTATCCTCACTGAAATAGTGCCCTTAAAAAATGCGCTGCTTGAAGAATCTGGCTAACTTTTTAGGGTCTAACTGCAGTAAATGCATCCTGCTGTTCCTCCTGGTGCTTTTGCAGTATTATTTGGTAATAGGAGAGCTTGGTTTCCTCCCCTTTCTTCTTTTGCCTCAGAAAACAGAGTGTAAATGATGACTGAAGATCTACGGCAGGGCTTGAAGTCAAGGCAGATCCAACTCGGAGGGGACATGGAGCTCCGGGCTGCTCTTGCACGAGCTGGATGAGCAGAAATGATCTCCGCTGCCATCAGTAAACCCCGCTGGCTCTGCTTCGGACAGCCCCAAGCAGCGAATTACTGCATGATTAGAAAAGCATTGTGGATGCTCAGAGCTTTCTGACCATGGCCAAAGACAGGATGGTGAGCCAGCAGCATCTTTGGTCTGAGCCAGGCCAGCAGTTCCTTTGTTTTTAGGGAGTGTAGGTGTCAGACACCTGTAGGGAGCGAGGATTCCCAGGAGAAAAGTGTTCAATGCAGGACAAGAAGCACAAGTGCAAAACGTTTTGGAGTATGCAGTTATGCCGTTGGGCTTTTAACAAATAATTTATCTTCCCCTTAGATGCTTTCACAACTTTAATTTCTGCACTTAATCACTTGATACTTAATAAGCTTAATTTTCATGTATTTAGTTATATTTGCCATTTAGATGTGCAGAGCTGCAGTTTCTCAAAATTACGTAGGAAGTTCATTTTCAACATGTTTGTTCCTTGAAAGGCTGAAATGTACAACTCTATATGCATGTGACAGAGTCATTTCATCAGTCTGTCAACAACAAAGATAGGTTTAGAATGGATTTATTGTGTGGCTTGAGTCGTTTTGGACAAGAGTCCCGGAGATTTTTATTTGATGTATCTTTAATTTAAAAAATGTCTTGGATTAAATAGGAGAAGTTATTATATATTAATACATTTTTAAAGTATTACACCACCCTTAAATCATATTCTTTCTCACACATTATATAGACTTTGTAATACCAGAAGTGAAAAACAGCTTATAGACTTGAGCAGCAAAGATTGCCAGCATTTATCTGGATATGACAGAAAGAAAATTAATTGAAGGCAAGGAAAAAAAAATGACGGTACGTGGCGATATTTTTTACCATACTTGAAGTCAGGAAGATTTTCTTCATTTGGAGCTGGAAGCGTAATGTGTTCTTGTTTTCTCCTCAGCTATAGGAGGGGCTGATGTACTTAGGGCTTCCTAATGCAGCTCGGCAGAGCCATTATCGGTTTCCATCAGCTGAAGTGTGCTCTCACAAATTACCAAAGGGGAACCAGAAGCTTTGGGCTTCTGAGGCGTAGCTCCGCTGCTCTTTGTTGTTACGGCGCTAAGTAGGCAGTGGCACTGACATCTTGGGGTCGGGTTTTGATGGAGTTTGTGCATAAAAGACGCTTCCTAAATCTTTAATGTGCATCGTTACGTGCTGCCATCCGTTTCTGTTTGCTTTGGTCAGGCTCCTGATAAATTCGTGTTTAGTAAAACAAAGGGCATTACTTCTCCTGTTTCTCTTTTTTACCGATGTAAATTATATTTTAGCAACTTAATTTTGCACTTTCTCCCTCCCCAGATATACACAGGCCTAGAAACTAACAGAGGGCAGCGTATTACACTTTCTGTTTGCCAACTGCAGGAGCGAGGCTGAATTTCTGCAGTGGTTTTTGGTCACGTACCTGAGGTGCTCATCCCTTGCAACCCAGCTCAACGGGCTTCTTGCGCAATTGCTCTTCCATAGCCTCCCCTTCTCAAGCTGGCATTGGGAACATCAGTGCCAGAACCAGCACCGAGGTTGCTGTGGTTTGTAAAAGGGCTATCTAGAACTAACTCTCAGGAAAATAAACCAAAACTGCCTGAAGTGGGAGAACTTTGAAGTTTTTCATTGCACTGTTTTGTCTCCACCTGGTGTGGTTGACAATGACATTGCAATGGCCTCTGTCGATTATTGTGCAAGTGGTGCCAGAGGTGATTAAAGGGCTATGGGTAAGAAATGCAAGAGAAATGGTATTGCTATTTGGTTTACAGATGAGTGGGGAAAGGCACAAAGAAAAAAAAAAAAAGAAAAATAGTCTTGTTATTGGTTTCTAAAAGCATGTTGGATGGTTGGGTCCTTTCATTTTACGTAAAGGGAACCTCTTGCCTTTTACTGAGATTAATTTTTTCTTCACGCTGTTTATATTTGTGGAAGCAGCAGTGAAGGAGGAGGAATTCTGTGCTCCCAGGGGATGCCAGGTAGGGCCATCCGTGGGTACCAGCCAAGGGCTCAAGTTCCTAACCAGGCTGGCGTAGGAAACTGCCTGACTTCGTATTGCACAGCTGGCTGGTGATGAATTCGGTGAGGTCAGCAAAGTCCCGTCAGCCACCCGGGCCTCCTCCATCTGCCTTATCTGCCTCATCTCGAGTCCTCGTGCGGAGCTCACACCATGGGGCCGTGATTTCATCTGGCGGCTTCACAATGTTACTGGAATAAAAGGATAACAATAGGTTGCTTGGAAATGTTTTAAGATGTCCTATTGCTCATCTGGTTGATTTTCCAGCAATAAACGAGGGCTTCCAAGTTAATTTTGGCATCCGTTGCAATAAAAGTGCCTTCCGCTATATGTGGGAGCTTCAGGTGTCTTAAATGTAGAAATAGTGTGTTTTGTATGTATATATTTACGTGTGTGTCAGTCTTCCAAAAACCTGCAAACACACATTTTGATTGGATGAGCTCAGGCTCAGAAATGGAATCACCCCATTTGTGTGCATATGAGACATGAAGTATTTGGGAAATGTAAAAATGATGCATCTCAGATGGAGCCTACTCAGCTTCGCTGCCTTTCCAACTGCATGCAAGTCTTTAGTTCACTGGTAATTTTTTTCTCTTCTAGCAATCTAATGGTTGAGTTTTGCATACATTCGCTGCAAGAAATCACTGAATTAGTAATGTGACTTTTCAAATATATTTTATTATTTTATAGACAACATGTATTCTTTTAAGACAATACTGAGTTACTTATGGTTGTACAGTTGTAAATCTTGTAACTGTACTGTCACCGGTACAAAAACATTCTGTAAAACTTAGGTAAAACTAGTATAAAAATGTAAAAATGGTGTAAAGCTGGTTTGGGATGAACTACCTACTAATGTTACCTCACTCTAAACAGGACCAACACCAGGACTCAGGAGTAATGATAATGAATTTATTTGCAAATACAGTTAATGTCTTTGTGCATGGTTATAGTGGCTGTAGCATATAAATTAGCTGTTTTTCATATTAAATGAATAAAATAGGATAGCATCAACTTTTAAGGGAATTCCTTCTTACCAAGAAAATTAAAATAAAAGAGGATAAAAGAGGAATAGCAGCAATAATTTGTTTTTACTGTATTTTCCCCTACATCAAATAAAGCAGGAGTGCCAGGACATTTATCTCATTTGCCAGGATGTCCAAATTGTTTGTCATCACCCCTCAAAAAGAACAGTCTGTCCCCTGTGTTAGACTCAGCTGGTCAGAAGAAAGCCTTCGTGTTACAGACAGATAGTACAGAGAGGGTGGCAACTGCACAAGTGAAACAAAAATCTGCAGAAACTTGTTATTTGTAAGTACACCTTGGGATTCGTCCTGAAGGTCATCTGGTTTCTTGCAGTTGCTGAACTCAACAAAGAAAAACTAAATGGATTTTGTTTATTCCACTTGCATCAGACAGTACCTAAAGCGCCAATTTCCAGTCTTTCTTTTGTTCTCGCAACAGAAAGAAAGATGATTCCAGCTGCTTGGTCAGTACTGAAATACAGGGGGGAAAATAAAGAAACAAAGGAAAATGAAGGGGTGTCTGGAAGAACAACCAGCTCTCCCTCCCCAGACCTGCTTGTGCTGTGGCAAAGAAGCCTAACAACCCTGTTCGTGGGAAAGGGCCCACAAAGCACCCGAGTAACTGTGCTTTCATGGAAAGGACCATTTGAAAAGGCTGCCTTGCCACATTTTTATTTGGAGAGCTGGGCACAGAGTGAGGCTGGGATGCCCTGCAGGGCCAGCGGCTTTCAGAGGGCTGCCGCTGCTTGGAAAGCCCCCGGAACAGATGTGGAAAGAGATGGGCCAAATTATTCACTGGTTGCTCTCTGAAGGGTTTACGGGTCTTCCATGATTTGATGGCCAAGCATTTGGTTTCTGTACTCTCGGCAAAGCCAACTCAAGTCTGGTCTCGTCGCTGAGCTCGGTGCTCCCAGTTGGGCAGCTCTGGTGGGGACGTGATGGTTGGGGAGCCTCACGACTCACACCGGGTTTTGCTTCTCCTACCTCTTGCAGATGCGAGAAACAAAAATTCACGGCAAAACCACTCTGCACCTGTAGAACTCTTCCATCTGGCAAAGAAACCAGGATTGTCTTTTCATCATTGGACTTATTTTTTTTTTTTCACATAAAGACATGTTGTGTCAAATTAGTCAGAAGTTTGGAATATGTACAAACCGCAGTGACTGTATTTTATTTTTGTATATAACATGGAAAACCTCCATTTTTTTATAATTTAATCACATGCATATTCAATATTTATTTTTTAATTTCTAATAAGTATTTTAAAATACCTAAGTTATTCACATTCTGTTGATGCTGTTTCTCCCATCTGTTTCTATTCTTTTTTTAATTTTCTGACCTTCATCTTTTTCATTTAGTACAGTAAATTTTCTCTCTGATGCCAAGTGCTACTTTTCTTGAAATCCTTTTTGTACCGTTTCTTGATTTTTTTTCTTTTAATTGATGAACCATGTAGGCCATTAGAAGAAAGAAAACTGTAACTAGTACAAGTAGCATTAAAGACATCATCAGGTGAAACAGGTAGACATCTGGTGGTTTGGGTAAGGTGTGTAATGTGGAATTCTCTCCAATTCTTATTCCTTTCTAGGAAAAAGTACTGACATCTGTATGTCCTGGTGCTGCTTCCAGTTTAACTCTACCATTTAAGTATCACTCAGTGTTCCTCAGTCTTACTGCGTGCCGACGTTGCAAATGGAAATAATATTTTTGTGCCTTGCATGCTTCTCATGCTCTCTGGTCTGGGAAAAACTGGCATTCTGGCCTGGAAAGATCCAGGCTTTGAATGTTTTACATATGTATTAAAATATTTCTTTGTATCTTTTGACAGATTATTTGCATTTTGATTTTTCACCTAGGTTTTGCATTGCATCAGCACAAGTAGTTCTGCACCAAAACCCCTTTGTTACAGAGCATATTCCGCTTCTTACAGCAGAAGCTAATAAGAAATGTGTTGAAAGATCTGTTGAATTGTATTTCTTCAAATGACACAGCGCTAATCATCAGTAAGACTTGGGAAGGCAGAAATGCAGTATTTGTTTTGCAAACACTGTTTTCTTCCTTTTGTGTGCGCTGTCAGCTCAGCTTCTTGATCTTCCCTTGGTTAAGCCGAGGAAGGAAACGAAGATTGAAGTGGCGATTACAGGCACATCGCCTCTTGCAAATGTCTTTAGTAAATAATTTAGCAAAAGAATTACTTCCCTGCATTTGACTAGAGCACGACTTAGTAAGATTGACTATATTTTAATCATCACATTTGTGCTTTCAGTTATTAGAAGTATTTTGTTACATGGCTATAAAGGCTTGCAATTAAAACGTAATGCTTCTGTCTCATACAAGAATGATAAACTCCTATTTAAACATTTCAGGAGATGGCCAATCTGCATCCGTTGAATTGGTGTTTTGTTACCCAAACACCCATTTTGGTTTTCAATGCATCTCATGCACAAATATACGCATATATATATATTTTTTTGTAGCCCTCTATTTCCCTTCATCTGCTGTATGGACTTAGATACTGGATGTGGCATGTTGTCTTCCAGTCCAGTATTTTATTTTCAGTAGGGCTTTTATTTTACAGGAGAGCTGCCTCTTCCCACGAGAGATTTTTGAGATACCACTTGGCCCTTGCTGTTCTATGTTTATTTCATACCTGCAGCATGAGAAACGCTTTGGGGCTTTATTTTCCTTTATTCTTAGATTATAAAGCCTTTAGGGATCCTCTTCTTTTGCCCTTGCTTTTGGGAACGCTATATTCTATGTCATTCTGTGCCTTATGCCGTATTGTAGTAATAATTCACTATGTAAGTAATTGTTCCATTCCTGGTTATACCTTCTACGTAGCTCACTCCCACTTTAATTCCCCTTTTAGCTGCAAACCTGCCAGGTACTCAACAGAGAGCAAATATTTACTTCCTGGAGATTTTCTTTAATCAAATGACACAGCTGTATTACCCTTCCCTTTGGCTGGAACATGAACTGGCTATTCACAGGGAGAAATTTCCTCCTTGAGAAGCAGACAGATAATTCAAGTAAATTCGATAACCTCAGGGTATATTGTTTTCGTACCGGTCTGCGCTGACGTTAAATCTGTTCATCTTTGCAACCCTTGGTGTCAAAATATTTGTGATGTTAAGGCAGAATTTACTGAAAGTCCCATTGCCAAGTGTGTATTATAAACGGGAGGATGGAAACGTAGGTGGTTGTTTTCCAGGAGATGCCAACTTCGGTTACGCGGGCTGAACGGCGGCGGTACGTAACACGGCACGTCCCGAGGAGGTGGTTTTTGGGGGGCTGGCAGCTTCTCCGTGCTGGCTGGGAGCATGATAGTGCCTCCTGGTCATGTTCCTGTGTGACCTTATCTAGGTGTTCCTGCTCCAGCAGGGGGATCGGACCAGATGATCTTTCAAGGTCCCTTCCAGTCCCTACCATTGTGTGATTCTGTGATAGAGAAGAGACGTGGGAAGAAAGCATGATCCCGAGCTCTGAGGCTTGCTCCTTTTCTGGTCAACTTTATTTTTTTTCCAAGTAAACCAACCAGATTTAGTTATCTTTAGGATAGACTCCAAAGCTTGAAGGTTGTTTTTGAGAGAGGACTGGGGCGTTTTGTTCATTGTGATGGTGAGTATAGGGAAATCTCTGCGTGTCTTCTGAGGTACTGCCATGTCTGATTGTAACTCATGAATTTGTTTTGTAAATAAACACAGTTGTTTTCCTTTTTTTCCGCAATTGTGATCAAATTACAGAATAAGTAGAAAACATAAATCTGTGTTACGAGAAGCTGTCAGCAGAATTTTCAGATCTTGCCTTTCAGTCTCGTAATGCAGGAGAACAACCCAAATGGAGTCAGCTCAGTAACATCGTCAGGATCCAACACATCTCTTGCATCTACCTTCATCAGAAGTAGGATGTAGAAATGTTACTTTCAACAAGACAATTTATTTTTCCTCTCTATACTATCTCACAGAATTGCCAAAATTTGCAGTTAGGCCATATTAAACATTGAAGTCAAGAGGAGCACACACTGTGTGTTAAATTTAGTAGTATTTCAACACTATATGAAAAGGTTTTCACTAAAACCTTTATTTCTATCGAAAATTGACTTGATTTTTTTTTCTAGTAGCTGAAAAAGAATTATTTCAGATAGTGTAGTGCCAGTTTGAAATCCACTCATTGCTATAGCCAGGTGTGTGCTAAAAAACCCAAACCTGCCCCTAGCCTATGTATTGCCGATGCCATAGGAAATACCGGGGAGGATTTGAGGGTGAGTGCAGGCTGCCAGAGGTTACCCCCAGGAGCAAATTCTGTCTCAAAGCAGCCGCAAAAATTCTGTCTCAAAGCAGGCTGTGCAAGCTCCTACATCACCGTGCCACTTGCGATGTCTTCACACAGAAAGAAATCGGAATAAGTCAACGTTGTTAAAAACTGCAGGTATGCTGATTTCAGGTTCAAAAGCGCCTTGGCGTGTTGCCATTTGTTTTTTTTTTTTTTGTTTTTTTTTTTTTTCCCCCCTACTCAATTCAGTGATTTATGCCAGAAAATCACTCCCGTGATTTGGTCCGGGTGGTTTGAGGTAATGAGTATCAAAAACACTTACATGAAATGTACTTTTAAAAAATGATCTGAAATTAGTGATTAGGAATGAAAAGGCCATCAATTTAATAACTGTCATCAGTATAGTAGTATTTCCATGTATTATTTATGAACAAATATTTGATAATCTGGCCACATTTTTCATCTCTAGTGTCGTTTATTTGCTATTAAATAAAATATGAAAGCTATTAGAATTTTATTTAACCCAAGCAAACTCTGTAGTAAAACAAAAATCAGTTTGTCATCAGTTATACTTGGTGGAGTTTCAAATTATCTTCCTTTGATAGGAACATTTAGCAGATTGAGGCATATTTAAATTATGAGGTTTGCACTTAGATCACCTGAAGGCGGATTACTATTTATATATTAAAAAAAAGCAAAATACACAGAAAAACACAACCCTGTGCTCTCTTTTCAGTAGTGATGAATGCAAGAAAGAAAAAAGCTCCATCGTTGAATTTTAAGTGTGATGTATTTACTTAGCCGTGCTTGTGTATCTACTACTAAAATGCCATTTATACAACTTGGTCTATAACCACGTTTACAGACTATACCAAGGGATGATACTTGTGTGGCTGCCAGAAGAGGGTAATTGGGGTATTGGCTATTTTTTTTAATTGCTCAAGTTGCGTTTTCTTCACCTAAAAATAACTAAATGGATATTTCTTTCTGAACAGTCATACCATTGCTCGTATTGTTTAGCACAGATGAGAACTGAAGGAGAGTCTTAGGCAACGGTTGAATTAAATTGTAGAAGCCGTGCTTATCATATGAGCTGTAATTTCACTCCCAGTAGGGCTTTAGATGCTACTGAGCTGTCATCTAAGTCCTATAATAGATCGTAATGTTTCTTAAGTTAGGTTTTGTTTAAAAAGAAAAAAAAAAAAAACTTTTTCCTGAATGAAACATGGAAGCAAGCAATGAGGCTGCATTGCTCGGAAAACAATTCATGTAAATTGGAACTGCGAAGGAGTCATCCTGCAGCCTCCGGTGAGCTTGGAAATGGGAGGACGTAATGGGGAGGTAGCAATGAAACTTAGGGCAAAGATTTGGGAAGCTGGTAGGTGGGTGGGGTCCCATGGGAGGCTGCATTGGTGTCCCAAGGAGCTGGCAGCACCCTGAGGACAGCAACCTCCTGGAGGATGGCTGGGGAGGATGAGCAGATGTATCAGCAGGGGCTGAGCTGCGCCGGTGCAAAAGGGCAACGTATGGGTGGAAGAAGGGAGAGGCTGCAAAGTAGGAATTTGGAAATCCTGCCCTGGCACGCAGGGATGGTGTGAGGAAAATCCAAGCTCAAGTTGAGACTTGAAAGGGATGTCAAGGGCAAGAAGAGGTTCCTGCCAGTGCAAGAGCAGCGTTAAGGACCTGGAACTTGTCTCTGATGGGGCTCAGTGGGGTGTGCTCTACCCTGAGGCTGGCAGCAAGTGGAGGGTTGCAGGGCTCGATTGAATTAGAAGATCCTGTTCATCTGGCATCAGCAGATGAAGGCATCCAACGATACTAGGTTGGTTCTGTAGCTTTTGACTATAGCCAATAACTTCAGATTTCCAAGTTTTGATGTATTTCTGAATCATATGCACTTGGGTCTTTGCTGAGAAGGTGTTAGTGTTGACTCTACCTATGCTAAAGGAGAGTAAGGAGTTCAGGACAAAGCCAATGAAGATTTTACACCCCCAATAAACTTACTAATGCCATCCTCTTGGAAGCCCTTTTAATGCTCAGGGAAGATCCTGCTTAGCTAACGCTTGCGAAAAGTTGGGACGAAGGCAGGAGGTAAATCAGTGGGCAGGTCAACAGCTTGAGCTCAGAGGGTTTCCTCGAAAGGGTTCCTCAGCTGCAAAAATTGCCCCTTCAACTTTGTATGCTGCCCCGTGGGGTGTTCATGCAGATGCCCTTCTGCTCCTTTGGCTTCTCGTCCCACAAATACCTGTTTAGCTGGTGTTTGGTTTTCTTATCATCTTGCCTATGGCTAACTGCAGTGGGTTGGGTGGTTTAAAGGAGACAGGGTAGTAAAAGATGGCTTTTACTATCCGTGTTTTTCTAAAAATCAGGAAAAACTCTGGGTATGGTTAAACGTAAAACAAGCAACGTCCAAGGTAGTGTACAGTCCAGATTTAAACATTTACTTTGTGATGGCATATGTTATTTCTTCAGCTATAGCAAGCATGCTAATTAAATATGGATTTATTTTACTGAAAATCTTTCACGTTTCTAATACAGCTGTGAGCTGAAGTTTATTTTGGCACACTGAACTGTGCTGTCCTCTACAGTTTATTAAATGCTTAATTGAATCCCTCTGGTCTTTCATTGTAACCACCTGAAAACTACTGTCTGAATAACAGTGATCTTTGTTTCATGTTCATAATTTAGAGCTCTGGGAAGCAGAAATTAGCTTGCATTAATTGTTATTTTGCGCAGTAATGAGTTACAAGTTTAACTTGAAACTTCAGTCTTAGCACATTGGGGTCTCTTTCACTTTAATGGCAAACTGTCATTGATTTCAATAACATCAAGGCTTGGTCTGTAAAGAAAAGAAATATTCCAATTTATTTGGAAAATTAAGTACAGAAAAATGCTGTTTTCAGGCTTATTCGATTGTGTAAACTGTGGAACAATGCATATTTCACACTCACTTCATGTGCCGTAATTCCTACAGTTCTCAAGTTATGCGTGCATTGTCTTCATGGGTTCCAGAAAAAGATTTTGTTCTCCAAGAAGCTGTTTTGCAATTAGCGACAGTGCTGGGGGTGTAATGGGGAGCCGGGACTGGAGTGCCAGGATCCGTGCACACGAGGCCGGGCGATGGGACATCAGCAACTTGAGCAGAAACTCATGAACCTCTCCGCTGAACGAAGCCAAAGTTTAGGATGAGAATCCAGGCAGATGGAGGAGCCACCACGAGGTATTAAGGAGCGCAGTTGTGATAGGAGTGGGGTTGCACAGGCTGCTAACAGCGAGGAGCTGAGGTAGCCAGTTGTTTGCATCTTGTGAAAGCAATCCTGTCTTACACACCCTAATTCTTTTATGCAACACAGATATACCTATCACTAAGAAAATAAATGTATAAACCAGACTGGCACTGGCAGTCCTTTCTGATTCCAACAACAACAACTTCTTTGGTTGTGGAAATGTTTCGTTGACAGATGAATATGATTTTTATTGGTCTTAATTTCTACTTTTCGTACTCGTGTCTCTGAATGACTAATTCATGACTGTTTTGGTGATCTTTCAAGGGTTTACCCAACAGGATTCTGTCATCATTTTTATGGTTTTGTTTCCCAAATGGCTTTTTATCATACGGCTTTTTTTTGTGTTAGAATGACAGTAAGTTTTTTCCTAACCTGGACCTGCCAGGATTTTCTTGTCTGGACCTTACAAAGGACCACTCCTCTCTCCTTAACTTCACTTTTCACGTAACATTAAAATGTTCAGCACTAGTAGGCAATACCAAGAAGTAAATCAAAGTGTGCACATGACTCTGTTTGAGGCTGCTCTAGGTGATATTTCCCAAACACAGTAGTTTTAATAACACAAATATAATTTTACAGGCCTGCAAATGTCTATTGTAGTTTGTTGCTGGCAGTAGGAACTTCAATTAATTGGATGTTGGGAGACCTTGGTGCATGCGACAGAGCAGAAGTGTGAGCTGCAGGCTATATAGCTGACTTCTTACAGGTCGTGCTTTAAGGTTTTTCTTTAAGGGTAACACAATCTAAGTTTTGCATACCCTTTTGAAACTGGGACAGTGACGTATTGCTGACGCGACTAATGTCTATACCAGGGCTGAATGTATACCTGTCCTTGGTCTCATTTGATGTACCTATCGAGGGTGACACCTCAGTTGTAATGGGAGGTCTAAATATTTTATGGATTAGCTCTCACAGCAAACTTGAGTGTTTAATAAGTGAATACTATACATATTTTAAAGATGAAGAACCTGGATACATAGAAGGGAAGTGAATTAGGATGACAAGGGTGATGGGAGGCTGGTGACAAAGTCGGGAATTGATTGTACTTTTCCTGAATCCTTGCTTGTGCCTTAATCCACCTAATTTCTCCCAGTTACGAGACTCCTCGGTACCCTTACAAAAGCACTTGCCAACAGATTTCCTCTAGGCTCCATCTTACGCAATGATTTTGCAAACCGAACAGAAAGGACTGTGCTGTGTCATCAATTGAGATGTCAGCGACTTAAATACCAAAAATTGATGGGCAGCATCCAGTTCTACTTGTCAGATACAAGAATAGTCTTGCTGTGCATGATAGAGGAGGTGCTTAAGGAAGTGCTAACTGAGCTAAACCCAAGCAGGACGGCAAGTAGCATTGGTATGTAAGCAGTATGCATTGCCATCTCATCATCTGTCACTGGAAACACCTCTGCCAGCGATGTGCCCTGGGTAGTATGAACTTGAGGTCATTGCAGACCCGTGCTTAAAGGCTGACCTGGCACAGTTCGTTCATTGCTAGGCTCCAAACATCCCTGTTGCTGTGCACTGGGCAGCATAAGAGCCCAAGTCTTTGAGTTATTTAATACCAATAAAGCCAACTTGTTATTAATTTCTTGATAAAAGTCGTTGAGTTCAGCGGTGTGGGTTCTGCATGGGACTTCTTGCAGAATTCCAGTTGAAATCTGGTGATCCACGGTCTCTGGTGCTCTCAGAGGGGCCACTGTGGGCTCTCTTCTCAAGTTTATTTCTTTCACGATGCTCTATAGTATAGACATCCCTCTTCATCAGAACTTCTCGGTAATAATTGCTTCTTGTTAATAGACGTCAGGAGCGGGGTAAGATTTATATCGATAGGTGATGCCAATGAAAGATTGAGATTATCCGTTCTCTTCATGCCTGGTGGGAGCAGAGCAATAGCCAACAGTTAGTGGTGAGTTTTTGGAGCTGCAGCTCTGCAGGGCACAGAGCTGGAAGGGAATTTCTAGGTTACCTTGAACTCCTTTGTATCGCGTCTATCACCTGATATAGCTCAGCCCCCAAGATTTTATTGGGCTGATGTTGATCTTTCTTGAACGCCTTTGAAGTACTCAGGAGCAGGTGAAGACAGCAACATAACCCTTGGTAGTGTAGTCAATAACCCCCACCAAAACAAACAAAAAACCCACAGCAACCTAGAAAACACAGTCTTTTGGTGCCCGGTATTTCTTTCTACAAAGGTAGTCGTGTATCTTTCTTTTTTTTTTTTTTTTATTTTCTTGGTAATCTGAATACAGTGTGTTCTTTAAGACATTCTTCTCCAGCATTGATTTCTATTTTTGCACCCTTTCCAACATACAAACCACGGATGCCAGAGCTGGCAGCAGTGTTTAACTGTTTTTCTTAGTAATCCCATCCACAATGGCAAAATTGCCCCCCCTCCCCACTTGCATTTAAGTATTTCAAGGGAAACGTGATCTCCTCCTCTCTTGGTGTGCAACTTGGAGTTGAGCAGCACACCCAGAATCACCGCTTTTTGGGCTTCAGTCCCCTACTCTGTCAGTGTGACAGAAGTCTTTTCTGATGGCAAAGCTTTAAATTTTGGTTTTATCAAAGCACATTTTGTTGGTGCAGTCCTCCTTTATCCATGTTCCAAAATGCCTGTGTGATTGGACTGTTGCTATTATTTTTTACAGACAACTATTACTGTTTTTGTGATGTTCACAGTCATTTTGGCCAAGATTTTCCATGTCTGCATTGTTCGTGAAGATGATGACAGATACCCATTAGAAACATCTCTATTCAGAGAGTTCTTAATTGACAAATATGTCCTAGGGTCTGTCAGCTAACTGACTCCTAATCCTTTTAATATGTGTTTGTTTTTATCAGTGTTGTATAGCACTCAGTTTTTGGCCAGAACACCGTGTAGTGCTAACTCGGACATCCTGCAAAGCTCTAATACCTCATGCCTTCATGGTTACCTTAGGTGTTGGGTGTTTAGGAATAAAAATCAAGATGATTACTAATGAGAAGGATTTGCTATTTGGTATAAATAATCAGTGATGTGCATGCTTGCAGTGTCCGGATTTCACCAGTCACTCATTCTGCGCTTACATTTGCCAGATCTAGTTTGGAAATAGATGTTTGTACAATGGCCCATCAGTTTCTACAGTCGTACTTTATTGAGAGCATAATCTGCTACTACAAAAGAGATACAAACCAGCCTTTAATAAATACTCATGGAGTAGCATTCTAGTAGAGGAAGTGAACATGGGATCTCTATTAGCGTTTGGCTCGAACATGAACGTGCATGCGGAGCTGCACAAAATTAGAATTATTCTTTCTAATGCATCTGTGTGGGTGTTCCTGGTTCCTGGAGAAAAGACATATTGCGTTCTGCAGCGTAACTCCGTGTGTACCAAGGGGAATATGTAGTACAACTTGTTTGGATCAGAAAAAGGTAAAATTATACTGTGATGTTCTTACATACTCGGTAGTGTGAGCTGCTCAAAATTCTGTTTTTGTAATTATCCTGATTATTTACGTTCTTTGAATGTCCTTGTGAGAGTGATGTGTCGTTCTTTCTGGCTAAAATTATTTAGCTGTTTCTTTCCTCAGTTAAAGTAGGGGGAGAAAATCAATATAAAAGATAATATTTTAGCATTAGTTGATCCTACAGTCTTATTCAATTCCAGCATAGCAGGCTAAGTAGCAAATGCTCTTAGCAATTGTTTCTGTTAGTGGAATTTTGAAAGCACTAAGAGAAATCTTGATCCGTGGAGACAGTACAATAATTCACATTGACATATTTTCCCCATTTGCCACAGGCCAAGTGGAACTCTTAATGCTCCTGTACAAAACCTTTTTCTCCTTTACTCTCTCTTTTTTTTTTTTTTTTTTTCTTTTCTCTAAGAGCAGAACGGTAACAGTGGTGATCATAACAATGGGTTATATGTAAAAATTCAGACTGCCCTGAAGCCACCAAAGGGGAAAAAATCCAGAAAATTTACTGTCACTGTATCTTTGCCTTTTTTAATGGAAACTGTCGTGCAATGAATATACATATATATATATATATATATATATTTGCATACTTGGTAGTGTTTTGGGAGGTTTGATGGCTTTTTTAAGCAGGGAGGCACCTCTGGGGTCAGCGAGCAGGTAGCAGTGTAAAACAAGCTTGTTTGAGCTCTGCGTATGCACATGAATTGATTCAAACAAAAAAAATCTCTTCTGAGTCCATTCTGTGCCCCTCGACATACACTCAGCGCCCAACAGAGGCAGCCATGCCAGTGATGTATACACAAGGAATATTTGTTATCCATTGTAGTATTTTGCCTCCAGCTTTGAGAGACCCAATTTTATCTCCCCTTCAGCAGTAGCAATGATGTCAGCGTGCCACTTTTTTCCTTGGATGGTTAAAGAGCTGAGAAACTGAACTGTTCAGTGATAAAGATTTATGTAAAATATATATAAATTTAAGCCATTTCACCCATTTAGTACAGTGAAACTGTCTCTGAAATGAGATTTAAAGATGAGTTCTTGAAAACTTTGGTTGGATGTTCAGGAAATAATAGACAGTTGACTTCTAATAGTGCCAGAAAGAAAAATTGCACTGCGAGGAGCAGTAATGATAGATGGCCAGATGTATTTCTACTCAATGTGCGTTGTGTTGGATGTATATGCTACAAAAATGTGAGTGTTTTATTAGATTAAAAATTAACGAGAACAGTTTTCTAGGTAAATTAGCAAACAATTTCATTGGTGTCTCTCTGTCTTTCCCCTCTCTCCTCCCCACCCCCCTTTTTTTTTATTTAAGACCGCCAAGAGACTAGGCTTAGGTCACAAATGAGATGAGTTTGATGACCTCAGCCCATGGCCTCGCAGACATCTGTCTACATCTCAAAACATCCATAGATTTTAGGACAATTGGAAATCTCTTGTTAGGAGCGATCCAGGAATAGACTGAGAACACAACTCTGGTTGCGATTGTAAGACCTCAGCAAACAAAAACTCCTCCTTTTCTGCTCAGCACTTGATACTGTGTTGAATTTACAGTTGTGGTGCTTGAAAGGGAAAGCATTCAAAGCACTCTAATTGAACCAAGGTAGTGTGGGTTGTTTCATTTATTTTTTTTTTTCATTAGACTATTTGTTATCTACATGAATTATGCTCATTCCTCTCTTGTGATAGTTCTCTGATGTGGGTGCCTCTGTAATGTTAATCACGTAGGTGCAGCCTCTGGGAAAGACACCAACTTTAACCTTTCTGGGTCATGGGTCTCAGAAGCCACGTTACTTAGAGATCAGCACAGTACAGCCATACACAAAGTATTCCCATTTATTTCCAGGTCCTTCAGGAAAAATTGATTAATTATTTATATGTTATCTATAGACGTTTATTTATTATTGCAGCTCAGTTCTCTCTGGCCTCCAGTAGTTAACTTAAAGTACATTTTTCCAAGGTGACTTCTGCATCTGTGCTATGTCTTGCACTGCTCATAAGGCATATCAAATCATTTCAATTAAGAACCCAATCTGTTTGCAAAGACGTGGTAGTATTTCCCTTTTTGTCTACGTCTGCTGAACTTTCCTCTTCCCACAGTGATGTACAGGCCTGTACTGTGATCACTCCTTCAGATGCATAAAATAATGCAAATTAATAAAAGCTGATTCTAAGATCAGCACCTCTTCTTCTGGTCATAGGGATAGATAGGACCCAAGTAAAACATGGGAAATTGGAGCAAGGGAAAAGCAGCTTGTGTGTTTATATGCCATAAGATGTTTCCTAGAATTAGGTGATGAAGCAAAATCTTGTGGTTTTTTGATTGCATTGGTGTTGCCGATTTTTAATTGTTAAATGTGTTTCTTGTGACCTGGAGGTTCACGTGGCATGTCAGTGTAGTGAGAAGTAATAATTCGTTACACAAAAGGAATATTAGATACCTTGCTTCATGAAAAAGAAGACAGAATACGTTAAGAGGCTGAATAATTGTCTCGACAAAAGAAATAAAAAAACTGAAAAGAGTGAGATAAGCAACGTGGCATTAACTGAAGCTGACATAATGTTCCCAGTGCCGTTCTGCGTAGCCCTCTGTTGTCGGAGGCTTACCTTGTAAAACTACCATAGAAAGTTCTTGTCTTTATTTTAATGCCTTCTGTTTGCAGAGCAGGATAAACTCTTTGAGGGCTTTTTAGGGTCATCATGAGCCGTGAGCGCTGCCAGTGTGTCCACACGGCAGCCTTCCTGCACCTGCCTGGCCCGACAGTAACCAGCTTCATAATCCATAGCAGTCGCCGTGAGGTGGTGGAGCTCCCAAAAACACCCTTGTAGGACCACAGCTGTGATGGGCTGTGGTACAAATCGGACACAAGAGCTGTCAGGTACCCTTTGGCCGCGTGGAAGAGCCGAACCACTCCCAAGACAAGGGGTTGGCAAACGCTTTCATGAGCTGTGTCCCTCTACAGCATTTTCTTCTTGTAACGGGGGAAGGCTTTTGGCAAGTTTACCCATAGATCTTAACGTAATACCATCATGTGTGGTGCTGAAGCGCTGCCTTAGCCTGTAAGTCACAGTATTTGGCAATAAATGCAAACTCAAATAGCGCTAAATCTGTTGATACTGATTATCACCTACCTGAATCAACTCGTACGCTGAAGTTGTGTATTATACAAATACAAGTGGCATGATCAAGTCATGTTTTTGTTAGGAAAACAGGCATTTTCTCTCTTTGCATTATTCAGCAATACAAAGGGAGCTTTTTCAAAGTACATGGTTACCTTATTACTGTGTAAATTGCCACCTCAACTGATGTCTTTTAGGATTCGAGTCGTATCTCAAGCCTCGCATAGTGATAAGGATTTCTTGCAGCTTACTTGTCAGATGTTGAGATTTAAATCTTCAGCACGGGAAAGTGAAAAAAATATTGCACAAGAATCAGTATTTTGGTTTAGTTAAAGAAAAAAATGTGTATGTTCAAATAAAAATCTTTGTTAGGTAACTATACACGTTAGGAGGGGTATAAAAATATTAGTTTTCTGCTAGATGTATGGAGACACAGCACATATAAAATGTGTTTCCGTGGCCAATGGGGTATGCATTTTACTTACGAAATCTTGCTAGTTTCTTTTTACTGTTCCAAAACCATCAGCCGTTCCCTGTTACGGATTGCCTTGCCCCTATATTGTTCCATATGTTGTAACTATGGAATTGATTTTCACTGCCTGTCTCTTACTTGCTGCTGTTTTCTCCATTCGAATTTTTCTGGTTTCTTGGAGTACAAAGGGCTGTTTGTGGAGATTGCTACTGTCTTTTACCTATTTAATAGGATGTTTTTCTAATTTTAGTACAAATTGCTGGATATACTACTTTTAAAATGAAATTGAAGCGAGTCAAATGTGATCCAGTTAGAGCTTACACTTTTCATCATAGCCCATTCAATTCTTTAATAGTTATCCGTGGGTAGATTTTGTTACATTCAGAGAAATTTTTTCATTTTTTTTTGGCAAGCCAAGGGTTTTCTGCTGCTGGTTACAGCTGCTGCTCGATGTGCAAATACTGAAGGTGTCTGTGCACAAATGCTGATGATTTACATTGTGGTATTATCAGATTTTAATTGCTTATGGACATGATCAGCCAGAGGAAGGGAAGGCGCTGCTGGGAGCTGCGGCGTGTTTCAGGCTCTGGAGCAATGCTTCACTAGAGGTCACTTTTTGCTCACTAATGAACCATCTCTTATCTGAGTGGTGGGTGACAGCGGAGTGCTGGCAGTGCAGTATTTCATACGGGCACAAAGCTGGCAGTGTTCAGTCGGGAAGAGGATGAAATTCAAGACTGATAACTTGTAGTCATCCCAAGTGAATTTGACAAAGCAAAAGGGTTCACTTCAATGTCACAGACGTCTGCAATCCTCGCGCGTGGTTGTGTTCATGGCCCGTGGTAGCAAAGCCACTTTATTTAACACAGTTTTGGCTTTTGCATCCTTTAGCATCCTTCCTAGTTTATCGGATGTGTTATCCTCTTCGTTACTTTGGGAGACAAGTCTTCAGATGAAAACTTAGTGAGATGTTATTTTGATTTCATGCGCTTTTTAATAGTTTTTGGTGGATTCCTCAGTTTTCTGTTACGTTTCAAACACGGAAGTATGATATTCTCTATGCCACTTAATGAATGGGTTTGTAAGTGTGACTGTAATTGTTTAGCAACTTTAAAATTACCTCTGCTCAAACTACAGCTTTTTTTTTTTTTTCTGGCTCCTAGTTTTATAACTTCTACAAAAATAAGGTCTTAAGTGTGTTGTGAGGGAACTAAGGAGACAGCAGAGCCTACCGGAGTGCAAATCCCATTACAGCACAGGGACCATTACCTTACTGCCAGTGCAAGCAGGTAGGAGTGCACAGCATTTTTAAAGGTGCCAAGTGCTGCTGCTTTAGCCTCGTGCCAGGCCCAAAATAGTAAATCCCACTTCTGAGCAGAAAATTGCCTCGGGTTTGGAGTAACATTAGTTAACTGCTCATGGCTTCAGAACTAGAGCAGAGAGAGATGAAACTCCTGAGCATCTCTCTGCTGTCTTCTGGAAGTGGCAGCGGCATTGACGTGTCCTTGTCCTTCTGAATTTGAATTTCTGCATCCACTGAGTTTCGTGGCTATAGCAAAGACTGAAACAAAAATGAAGACGTACCCTGACAAGAAGTTCATTCAGGACGTCTGCTGGTGCTGCTCGGCCACTGGAGAGTTATTTATTCTCCATATTACCTTTGAAATGACTATGACCGAGCAGGTTATTGAATGTATGACAAACTTGCAGGTTTTTGATCCCTGCAGTTGGCTTTGATATGTATGTCTGTCTGCCACTTCACTTGCTGCGTCTTGGCGTACGGAGCACAGCATCACAAAGAGGATCTATTTTTCATTAGGAAGAGGAACTCAGATTTCAGAACTGCCCTGTGTGAGTCTGAGCCTGCTGCCCTTCATCGTACAGAAAATAACACCTTGCTTCATGACCAGGCCCACAGATTTAAAACTTAAGAAGCAAATTACTGCTCAGCTGTAGCTTGCTACAACCCAGTTATGTACAAGTAGATGCAGAATGTTGTTATTCTCGTTCATTATGTTGAAAGGACGTTGTATTAAAATTTTTAATGGCACTTTTCATGTAATATATTCTTCCTAAGCGCCTGTTGGAACACCTTTGGAGACAGCTGGATTAGTGCTCTCACTCACTGATTGAGGGGCTCTCGGTAGCCTGCAGGATTTTGCTAGTAGCCATGGTTAGCTTTTTAAGGACTTCCCTGGGACGAGGAGCCTCAGCACAGCGTCTCTGCAACTTACACAATTTGAACGGGCTCCAAGATTTCAGACAGGTGAGAAGGAGAAAGCCTCCCCCTGGGTTACAAACACTGTTTGTTCTTTCATGTTAATTGGCTCTTCGTTCCTGGGAACACAGATTGTGCTGCTTCTCCTTTACCTCGTACAATGTCAAATCCCCAAAGCAGCCCTGGCAGCGCAGAAGGGAGCGAGCCATATGGGGCAGGTTGCAGTTGTTCCTTCAGGTCTGGACTGCTTCCACTGTGAACAGATGGACAATGGCTGACATCCACTAATGGTTCTCGATAGGTTTCTTCTGCTGTTCATCTCTATCTTCTTTTTCTCTTCAGCCAGAACGCAGACCTTCCTGGAAACGCTCTGTTAACTCCTCTTGACTAGATGGAAAATGATACTTCTTATTTCATGATAACCAGAAAATGCAGAGGATTTAATTCCACCCTGGTTCTTGTGGTTTCAGCACTTATATGAAGAGGGTGAGATCAAGAAGAAAATCCCTTAGTCACTTAATACAGATAACATCAGAGGAGAGAGGTTTTTTTGTGTTCACTGGTTTGAAGGGAATTTATTCTTCCTTTCATTCAGCACACTGCAAGCTTTTTCACTTTTGTGTGGCTGTTATTTCCAGTATAGAGCTAGTGTAGCCATTCCATTTTGAGAAAGGAGCGGTACGCGTTTGGCATTTCAGAAATGACTTTGAATGTTTGACACAGCTGAACTTCTTGTTCATTAAGTGGAACTTTAATCTACTGCTTTGATCCTTTGGTAAACCTTCTTTTCTACAGTGGATGAAGGTCCTCTATTTTATTTCATGCTTGTGATGACCACCATTTCTTAAAGATTAAATGTCTCCCTTTTGTCAATTACTCTTTTTTCCATTTTCCCCTCAGAACCTGCTGAAAATGGTTCTCCAAAATGGCCTTTCTCTTTCACATCTACCAGAAAGCATTAACTTTGTAAAGTGGGGGAGTTACACAGAGGAAGTTATACATTAAAAAAAAAAAAAAAAAAGCTCTAATTATAATATGCAGTTGCAAAATGAAAGTAGACTGATCTGTATGTGTGTGTTTTTATTAACAAATGCTTTTCAGGATCTCAGTGAAAGAAGGAAACATTTAAATCCAAAGTCTTCTTTCCAGATTTGAAATAAATTGCATTGACTTATTTTGATTACACATTTTCAAGATCTATTTTTAGGATAAAGTTGAAATGTTGAGCCTGCTTTATTCAGCCATTCTTTTCTTCTGACATAAATCCCCTTCAGGATCTCCTAATAGCATCTGCGAGATTTACTATTGACAAAAGCTAAGATATTCCTTTGAAACAGAATCTTAGATTTTGATTAAAAAGTGCACAAAGGTTTTAAATGATGGCTTTACAAACTGTTAAAACAGGCGTTCCTATGAATGCTGCATGTTTGATAATGAGGGAAAAACACGCATGAACGAGCCAGCACACACACCTATGGCAAAATAAGGAAAATTTGTAAGTACACAATCGCAGTATCTAGATGTAGGAATACTGTCAAATCGCATTATTCACTTTAAAAAGAATTCGGCAAGTATCTTGGCTCATGCTTAGATGATACAACAGTAAAACTTCCTCTTTCAGTATCTTCAAAGTCACATCTGCTAGAGATATCCTACCCTAATGTATCTAATTTGTGAAAGCCCAAGGTCATGCCCTCCTGATTAGAGATTCTGAGGGGAATAAAACTTGTACTTAAATTATACATATGGCTGTTAACAGATACACTTAAAGCAATGTATTTACTCTTCAGCACGTGTGCCTCCAGCTGACTCTTCAGAAGGCAGGAAACAGTTCGGGGGCTTTGAAAAATGTCGTAATTCTTGGTGCAAAACAGAGAAGACTCAGCAGCGTAATGTTACTGTGTTTTTTGTGTGTGTGGTTTTTTTTTTTTTTTTTTAGGTTATAGTGACATCAGTGCCAAAATGTCATAAAAGGTTTGAAATTGTTACATTCTGGGGAATATTTCCTTATATTGTAGCTGCACAAATCATAGCCTAAGAGATGTGAAGAGGACCGAATGTTTTGTGACCCAGAGGCGATCTTGAAGACATAGGAAATAAAATGGATAGGGGTAGCTAAAGGCCTGGCTGCAGTCAGCTGGTCTGCTCCTGGATTTTCTCACACTCGGTCTAAAACTAGGCCACTGAAAGCCACTTAGGGGAGAAGGAAAAGAAAGCCCCGAACTCTGGGTGAAAGCAAGCTTGATTTTCTTGCACAGAAACAGCATCGCATTGCGTTCTGCAGTTAAACTTCATTCCCTCCTCAGTTATTTTGTTTTCTTTTCCACCCTGAGAGTCTTCCCAGCTCCCTCCCTAGAGCAGGTGCCTTGTGGCAGCTGTCAGAGAGCAGGGTGGAGAGACCTTGCGACTTGGGAGACAGGGTCAGATAACCTCTCTCCTTTAGCAGGTGCAAATCAGCTTGCTGCTATTGAAAGAAACGCGGTTGGCCGGTTACAATCAGCCGAGGGTCCGGCCCTTGGTGTTTTCCCAGGAACCATGAATTTGTGATGCGTGCGCGCCCAGGGAGGGGAGCAGGCACGTCATTACCTACAGCCTGCGTATTTGTTAAGCCTGCATACAATCAGAAAAGAAAAAGAGCAAGCATATGAGTCCCTTCATGAAGTAGCGTAGAGAATACCAAACTGCAGTATTAATAACCTCCTGTTATTGAATACTCCATCTGTTCATCATGCCAACTTATCCTCACTTGGAGCACTCCCCTTGTCATAATATTTTGTACCACACTCCCCTCCCTCCTCGGAGCAGCAGCTCCACTTCAGAACTAAACATTCGCCCAGTCGCCTAACCCCACCGAGGAAATGGTCTCATTGCCTGGGTCTGTTTACGTTTCTATATTAAAAAAAAAGCTCAGATTTCCTTTCAGAATTTTCATTTTCGCTATTAATTTATTTTTTTTCCCCCGAGATGCTTCCATGTCCATATTGCTGTTCGCAGACACCGTGCTCGCCGTCTGAGCGCGCTCTATCCCTAACGCCTGCTCCTGCTGATACTTTGCCACATGGCAATGAAGAAAAAAAAATAATATATATATAAATATATCCCCATTTTCTCCCCAGAGCTTTGATACGTAGACATTTCCGTATTTGCTAACACCTATAATAAATAAATAAAGCGGTTAGCCACTTTAAAGTGATTAGAGCCCAATTTATTCATGTCAACCCCACATGAGGCACTCGGCTAGCTGCTGTCCTAGGGATGTGTAGGAACCGGGGGCTGTTTGAGGGGATTTTTGTCGGTGCCCGTGCTGAGGTGTGAGGAGATGGAGGCCGGTCAGGGGCTGCACCACCACGTCCTGGGAGGGGAGCCGCCTCCCCATCCCGCTGGGTAACGCGGAGGACGAAAGGGAAAGCCCAGCTTGGGTCGCCGAGGGCCATCTGTAAGCTAAAAGCAGGGTTTCCTAAAAAAAAAAGGGGTTTAGTTTACAGAGGGGGGGTCCCCAAAACCAGCCCCCCCCCTCCCACCCCGGGCCCAGCCCGCCTGAGGCGGGCGGCGCCGCGCACTCTTTGGTTGGCGGCCGCCGCCGCCGCCGTTTTGGCGGCTCGGGGGTCCCTGTGGCGAGCGGGGCGGGGCGGGACGGGGCGGGGCCCGCCGCCATCAGCGGTGGTAACCGAGAGCAAGAAGTTCCCGAAGTGAACCACCGGCGATTAATGTTAATAATTATTAATAATAATTCAATCGAACGATCCATCGATAATATTAACAGTAATTTCATCAAACGACCGATCAAGGAAAATTAGTAATAATTATTAATGTTTTCCCGAACGATCCATAAATAACCGTTATTAATAGTAATTACTAATAGTTTCCTAAAATGAGCCGTCAATAATAATTAATAGCTAATAATACGTTCCTGAAGTGAATAGGGTGACTCATGAGGTTACATTGCAGGGGAGCCCTGTTTGTTGTGAGGCGCCTTAGGGGGTGAGATGAGTGTATGGGGAGCCCCGGGTCTGCCCTTAAAGACCAAAATGAGGCAAAAAAACTCTGTTTTAAGTTCTCTTGGCTCTGTCAGAGAGCTGAGGTGTTGCCATGCTGCGGCACACGGGTTGTGCGGCCGGTGATATGAGCCACAAGCCTGCAGTGAGTGTGGTGTGTTTGTATATGGGTGGGCCAGGCGTCCCTACTAACTTCATGCCTTGACCCCAGTCTCTATCCCCATCCTGCTTCAGATGACAGGAGCAAGGTGCTGGGTTTCTGACTTCACAGGGCCGGGGAAGGACACATCTATTGCTGGGGATAACCAGCAGACCCTGTGCTAGGGGACCCTGGCACCTTTCTCCAGCGCCTCAGTGCTTATAGGCAGCACCCGCCATCACCTTAAGTGCGCACCATGTCAAGTGTTTTGTTTTGTGTCCATTTACAATTTTCTCCCAGTACTGTGTGAAAAAAAAAAAAAAAAGGAACTGTTATCACTTAGGCTTGTGCTATGGCCCTGTGTGGGGTGAGCGAGCAGGCCTGGGGTGAGGCAGTGCGGGGCTGGCAGGACAAGCAGGTTGTGTGTGGTCTGTAATCACTTGTGAAGGGGGAAAAACCACAGAAGAAAAAATAAAATGAGAGAAGGACTGATGTTTTGGAAATCTGGGGGGTCGCAGTGAGCATTAACACAGTTAATATCGAATGCAGTGTTAACGTTGGATGCAGTGTTAGCATTGAAGGCAGTGTTAAGGTTGAATGCTGTGGTGATGTCAGACAGCGTTAACGCTGGACACAGTGGTAATAATATTAAATAATAATGGTAAATAATGTATTAACATTGCACTCAGTGTTGATACTGGAGGCAGTACTAACGCCGAACACCAGCACCAATCTCCCACCACCACCACAAAAGTTCCCAAACCCCACCAGCACCGAGAGCTTTCCCTCCACCGCCCTCTCTGCCCGCCCCACTCACTCCCCATCCCCTCCACCCTCTGTGCACCACCAAATCGAGGCGGCGGCGGCGGCGGTGTGGAGCCACCCAGCCTCCAGCCTCCGCCGGCTCGCAGGCGGCGAAGCCGTGCGCGTGCGCGCGGCGGGCGCGGGGGGGGGGGGCGGGCGGTGCGCGCGGGCGCGGGCGGGCATGCGCGCGGGCGGGCGCGCGCGCGCCGAGGCGGCGGAGCCGAGGGGCGCCCAGGCAGCGGCCGCCATATGCCGCGGCGGCGCCCGCCTGCCCCCGGCCCAGCCCCAGCCCCGGCACCGGCTCCGGCCCGGCCGTGCCCCCCCCGCGGCTTCTTCCTTCCCCTCCTCTTCCTCCATCTCCTCCTCCTCCTCCTCCGCCCCGCCGCTGCTGCCGCCGCCCGCCCGGGCGCAGCGCTTCAATGGGAAGTTCGCACTTGCTGAACAAGGGCTTGCCGCTGGGTAAGGAGCTCGCCTCGCCTCGTCCCGGCCTGCCGGGATCCGGATTGGGATTGGGATCGGGATTGGGATCCGGATTGGGAGCGGGATCGGGGGGTGTGCGGGGAGCGGGGCTGGCCCGGCGGCTGCAGCACCGCTGGGAACTTTGCCTGGCCGCGGTGGGGGGCGGCAGTAACACAGGAGTCGGTTCCTTTTTTAACTTCAATTTTATTTCTTAATTCATTTTTTTAAATCTCAGTTTATATTTTTGATCCTTAACTTTCTTGATTTTAGTTATTTTTTATTTTCATTTTTATTATCTTCTCAATTTCATGTTTTTACCCTTTCATTTCATGTTTTTATCCTTTTAATTTCATCTTTCCATCCTTTTCATTTCACCTTTTTATCCTCTTAACTCCATCTTCTCATCCTTTTCATCTTTTCCTCTCTTTAACTTCGTCCTCCTATCTTTTTACATTTCTTATTTTTTTAAATTTCACCTTTCTAACTTTATCTTCCTATCTTCCCAACGTTACCTTCCTTCTTAATCTCCCCCCTCTCAAATTAAAACCGGGGTGGGGGGCAGAGACGGAAGGTTCACAACTTGCCCGCCGCTCGAACTCATCCTTTGGAAAATTAAAAAAAAATAATAAAAAAATAAAAGCAGCAGCGGGCTGAACGGCCCCGCTTTCCGCCGACCTGGTGCTCGCCCGTCCCTGCGGCCCTTTCCCAAAACAGGAAGTTTCCGAGCGGCGTTTTTCCCCTGGAAAAAAAAAAATAATAAAAAAAAAGTGCTCGAGGCCTGCCCGCTGCCACGGTCGCCCGAAATCCGCAGGCGGGTTGCGTGGCCCAGAGGTAAGGCTGTCCTCCGGGCGCTGGGCGTCTCTTCTCCTCCCTTTTCCTCTCCCCTTTTTGTATTTTTTATTTATTTTTTTGTCGCTGTTGAGGCGCTGCCGAAGGCATCTTGCGGCTGGCTGCTGGGTTTTGGGGTGACGAGGTTGGAGCTACGCCCCTGCGCGGGGTGGCCGTGCCTTATTGTGTGAACTCCTGGGGGATTTTTTTTTTTTTTTTCCTTCTCGCAGACCCAAGACAATGTCGAGCCTGTTTATAAACATTACCGTTTTGTAAGCAAATGATGCTGGGGGAAGGCTATGAAGCGGAGAGCGGGCTTGTTTACCGTGCAGGCACCCTTCCCTCTGCTCTGCTGCTTTGTTTCCCTCTTAAACAGTAAATTCAAAAGTCAGCTTCTGACCGACAGCACCGAGCAGGACAGGGTAACCGTAGAAAAAAACCTGGTTATCAGCGGTGGCTTTCAAAATTTCACCTGTTGTAACCTAAATTAAACAATTGGACGTCACGCTATATTTTAATAACTGCTGTCCTTATCGGGAAGAAATGTTTGCTTTTAGGCCACGGCGGAGCGGCTCCAGATAATCATCCCCGTAGCCCCGCTGAAAATAATGAGGCCTAATAAACCCGAGCGAGTGTGTACTTTTTACCCGGTGAATTAAAATCAGCTCTGATATTTGCGGTGTACGCGTGCGTTTCGAGTGCATCGCGCCGATTTCCTTCTCCGGGGTCTTAGGAGATGTAAATAGTCTTATTTAGCATTCCAGCCCCATGGCAAGGAGCCTGACGCCCCATTAAAATGTTTTGAATCTCCTCATTGTGTCCCCGTAGGAAGGGAACGAGAAAGCACAAAGAAAAATAAAATTTGTATGTAAATAATTTCTGCCGTGGGTCGAAAGCTCATTAATCAGCGCTTTAATTTTTTTTTTTTTTTGTCTTTGTAAATAAAGAAGGTTAAAAAGCTCATTATCAAGTAGACCATGCTAGGAGGGAGATAATTGTCCAGCGCATCTCTTTGTTCTATATTCATATCTGTTTTATCTATTTTTAGCTGTGTGGTAGTCAAGCAGGCATGTAAAATTAGCAGCCCAAAGTGCTAACTTTAGTATATTTTGTGCTGCCGCTCTTTATTGACCCCCCTCCTCCCCCAAAGGCAGCCAGATTTCACTGTTTGAGTGCCGTGGCGTTTGGCGAATAATACCCTCTTTGGTTTATTATCGTGTCAAGCATTCGGGGAGAGAGCTGGTAACCAAATACTTTGCCCACGTGCAATTCTCCGGTGTATTTCAAAGCCAAATGAAGCAAACGGCCCCCCCTGACAGTTTTCCAGTGTGAATGAGAGAGAAATAGGTGGGTGTGAGGTGGCTGCGATGCCTCGATGGGGCAGGAGAGGCCAGCTGGAGGGCTGAGCCTTCCCTCGCGTTGGTCAGAGATGTGAAATAATGTCAGCGAGGCCAAGGGAGTTTGTGTGTGTGTGTGTGTTTGGGCGTAAATGGGAGCAGTGCGCGTGGCGTCTTCGCCGTCCTGCTGGGAGCAGCCCCCGCCCCCAGTGCAGAGTCCGCGTTTCTCCATCAAGCGATGCGGTATTTTATGGCTGGCTCGGCGATCCAAGTCGTCCCAGTTCCCTAAATCGCCGTAGTCAATGAAAACGCTGTTGGAATCGAAGCTGCTCCGACCACCCTTGTGAATTTTTCAGCTCGGCGTTGTCATGTGTAGTTAGAGTGCACAGCTCCCAAGCACGCGATGAACTCTTTGTAAAAACCTCGTCCTCGTAAATACTGTGCATGGGATGGATTATGCTTTATCATACCGCCGAGCTCCTGATAGCGTGGCAAAACAAATGACAAGTGTCCCGACGGTTGTCAGTTTGGTTAGCTCTTGACTCGTCCTCCTGTATCGTAAAGATAAATGGCATCTGCTCTTTGTTAAAAACGTGCGATGCCTCAATTTACTAATCTCCCCGGTCCGGAGAGTTATAGTTTTATTTACAATGTAAACAGAGTGGTCACAGCGCTTAGCCAAAAGTGTGATCCGAGAGATTAGGGCCGGGCTGGAGACCGGGGAGGTGTTATCGAGCAGATACAGGAGCGCGCTCACCAGCGTTGGGAAGGGTGAAGTCAATCCCTCTTCGTCAAAGGAAGAACATCGACCCCGGTTCGGTGGCTGGTCCTTTCTGGGGACAAAACCCACGTTACCCCCAAGGTATCCGTTGACGTAAATGGCGTAAAATTGGGGAAAATAAATAAATAAATGACTTATTTTGCCAGAAAATAGTTTGGACGGCGCTAGGTGTCTGGAAAGGCACGGATTTAAATGTCTTGAGCGAAGAGGCCTGGGAAGCAACGCGATCTGTAATTTGCTGACGTGAAACACAACACTCAAAGCCATGCAAATACTCGGGGCCACAGTCGCTCGTTGCCATTTTGTCTTCCCCTACCCACGGTGAATTTCTCATCTCTGCGTTTCTCCAAAGTATCAGGGGAGGCTGGCGGCTCGTGTGTGTGCTGGAGACCCGCGTTTAAGAGCACGAGAGTCAGGTTTTTGCCTCCCAGGCCAGCTGGGAGCACTGATGAGGTGATACTCTCCAGCATGTGTCAAGCTTTCAAATCCCTGAGCAGTTGGCAGCGTAGCAGCATAGCAGCCTCAGCTGAGGCTCCCTAACCTTCTGGCCCCGTAATTATTTATTTAGTGAGGGAGCGGAGATGGAGTTACACGTTTAATACGTGTCCTAAAATTTAAGGTGAGGATATGAGTTGTACTACATGGCCCTTTAGCCTTAGTCCCTCTGCCGCACACTCCTTCACTGCCAGACAGCGTGGAAAGGGATTTACAGCCTCGGGAGACGGAAGCTCCCAGCTGTGTTTTTGGATTTCTTTCTCCCCCACTGCCATAGGAGCAAAGATGACGCTTCATTTGAACCTTTGTATTGATTAGGAGGAAAAGACAGCAAACATTGATTAGAGAGAAATGTAAACTTCCCATTTCCAGAACCGTAACCCGCTGCTCCCTCCCTCTGTTTCTCCGGGAGGAGTAGGGGAGCGCAGCAGTCCCTGCTCGTGGTTGGGCGTGCTGGGATCTCCGAGCTGCAGTCCCCATCGGATCTCTTCCAGCACCCGGTAATCCTCAGCCCATCTTCCCCAGTGATTAACGTGCTCAGCAGTGCTTTGGGAATGCGAGAGCATCCGAGTTTGCTTCAGTTTGCTGCTTGGAATGACCCCCCAAAAGTTTGAATTGCTTTTGAAGCTGACCAGAGAGCTGCCGGGTTCCTCCAGGAGTTTGAGACAGTCCTCAGCAAGGACAGGGAGCAAACCCCTCGAGGCACAACTGAACGCCCGATAAAAGGAAATCACCCAGAAGGAACATCTGTGTGGTAGATGGATAGGTTAATTATTTTTTGATGTGCAAAACAGAACATACTTATGTTTGCTGTAGTAGAGCAAGAATTTAATTTTTGAGGGAGATGATTATAAATTAACTTCTGTGAAATATTTTCATTTCATCTCAAACATATTACGCTTCCTGTATTACTATTCCATTTGCTAATTATCCAGTTTGTGTCTAATCAGCCTAATTGAAAATTGACATTGTTTGATTGTTATTATTTTTTTTTCTTCTTTGAACTAAACGCTCCTAATGCTGCCGTGGGTTTCATCTTGGTGTTCATTTCGGACGATCATTGCTCATCTCTGTACTTTCATCTTTTCCTCCCGTTCTCAGGGGGCTCTGGAGGGATTTCGTTGCCGTGTACCTGCCAGTGCAGCCGGCCTGCGGGGCTTCTCTACAGATAGCAGAAGGAGCAGATGGTAGGGCAGGGGGCAGTCGTTCGGAGTGGTTGTAAAATTGAGGCTTTTTAGTAGAAAGCTCTCATTTCCATCCCATGTGAAGGCATTCGGTATTAAAACACGACGTCCCTTACCCGTGCCCAAGTCACTGTCTGCAAGTTGTGTCAGCACCAACGAAGTTACAGAGGGCTGGGATGGAAGGAGCGCGGCCCTTGTGGCCCCCTGTGCCCGAGCTCAGTTCCCCCTCCTCTCCCTTCAATCCCTTCAGGGCATTTCTGATGCCAGCCCACTGTGAGGAAGGAAGCAGACGAGCTCCTTACTGTGCTTGAGCCGCAGCTCCGGGCTCCTGGCGGTCCCAATTCCTCACTTCTGGATGTGCACCCTCACATCCTGAGCAGCCCCAATGTTGTTTCTCAGCTTGCATCTGGCCTTGCCGTGCACACCCCGCGATAGGAGCGGTGAGAGACGCACCCAGCGGGATCTGTCGGGTCCCTGCCGTTAATCCACGCGTAACCATTTCTCTGCCTTTAAAGCAAGCGTGGCTTTTGCCACCTTCAGTGCTCGGCTGGGACGTGACCTGCAGAAACGAGAAGTGTCTGTGGCTGGGAAACCACGCGGGGACAGCCTGGCGTGCTACGTGTGGGCCTGAACGCTGCAGAAAAGGTTGCAAAAAGGTTGTGGGCCCCCATCTGCTTCGGGTGGTCAGAGCCGAGCATAACCATAGGCGAGAGGGGTGCTGGTTTAGGGCAGATGAGGGCTCTGCTTTCTTTTCTGTTCGTGTCAGAGCCTTGGGAAGCCAGGCTGGTGGCTGTTGCTGCTGCCACGTGAGGGTTTGTGCCTCTCTTCTACCCTCCAAAATGCTATCAGTAGTGATTAGCTCACGGCTGCTTTCTGATGACAGCAGGAATGGCAAATCCAACTCTCCAAGGCTCTCCCTGCTGTGTTCCTGTTGACCTGGGTAACTTTTCGGAGGCAGGAGCCTGCAGCTGGCCACACCAAGGAAAGATGTTCTTCTGTATCCCACCTGGCTGATGTGCTGGGCAGTCAGAAGGCGGCCAGGAGAGGAGCAGCACTGTAGGGTATTGTCATCATCTTCCACTGCGTGCACATTTTTGCTCTGCAGACTGCCCTCGTAGCCCCTGGCTGAGTCAGAAGTTGGGTAATTCAGCCCAAAGGGAGCTGCAGGCAGCAGTGTGCTGATCCACAGCGGGGCTTGTGGGTTGGGAGTGCTGCCCCCAGCCCTTCACATCCATGCACCCTAACAGAGGTGCTGCTGGGGGCTGCTTTCCCTACTCCCTCCCTTCCCACTGCCTTTAACTTACAGAAACAGAAAGTTTCTCTTGGCTGCTGCAGGAGTTTTACCCAGATATGAATTCGCAGACTGAGGCGCTGATTTTTCAGCCAAACCATCCAGAATGACTGCTCCTTCTCCCATATTTGCAGCCCGTCGTTCTCAGTCTCCTACAGAAAACGCGTGGCTTAGCAGAAACTGGTGCGGAGCCCTTGGTCGGAATTCCCAGATGAGTCAAATTTCATTAGATGGTTGCAGCCAGCTTGTCTCTTGCTGAGTACGTAGCTTTACTCTTTGCAGAGTCATGCAGGACACAAAAGTGTTTAGCAGAGATAACCACAAGCCAGGCTCCAAACTCTTAAACTGATATTTAAATATTTTTTCTCTTTAATGTGTTGTAGCAGATATGTTAAGCTGTTTATTTTCAACCGGGTAATGAGCGTTTTCACATTTGTGGTCTACCAACCATCTTAATGCGTGTCTGGTGCTTCGCTGAATAGTATTAATGTGTATCACAGCCTTTCTCATGCTGTTGATTTTCCCGTTGGTATAATCAGCATTACTGAGAGAAGGGATCTTCAGTAATTGTGCTGTATGGGTGAGTTCCCATGCTGCCTGGAACTGGCTAGCCACGTCCTCATAATGTACAGTTTCTGGGGTGAGAAAGAGCTTGGAGGTGCTGCCCAGAGCCTCCGCAGCATTTTAGGTTTGATTTTTACATCCTCACCGAGTTCTCTCCTGTGTGCTAAAAGCAGACCTCTGCTAGCGGAGCTCCTTTTTTTTTTTTTTTTTTTTTTTCACTGCCTTGTGCCAAGCTTTCTGTCTTTCACTTCTGCTGCAGGGTTTTGGTGTGGAAGGGCTTGTTCATTTAGGCTTGTTTACATGAACTTTTGGGATGCTTGAAGATGAAAAAAAGTAGCATCTACATGTATTTCCATTATCTCCAGTAATTTGCACCAAAAAGACTTGCTGCCTTCACCCTCAGTCAAGATCTGTGGTTAATACTGCAGTCACTTCACTCATTGGCTCTATCAAACTTTGCTTGATTTGTTTTCAGCTCCTGTGAGTCCTCACTGCCTGTATGAATTGTGCCAAGTTTCCAGATAGTTCTTCGTGTGGGACCTTCTCTTCTTATCCTAAAACTAAAGCAGCCTCCTGCATCTGCCATGGTGGAGTCTGGTGGGCAGCAGCATAGCTACCAAAGCCCTGCTCCTTTGTGATCTTCGGCCTCAGCTCAGCGAGGCAGCAGACTTCTATTTATTTATTTTTTTTGCAAGCAAAAGCAACATCTAAGAAAATAACTTTTTTATCTGCGTGGAGCTGGATGTATTTTAGCCACGCCAGTCTAGATAAAAAGAATGTCTTGCATTTTTTAAAAGCTTGTGGGAGGAGGCTCACAATAGAGGCTCCATTGTGCTCTTAGTACTGAGAGTACAGGAAATCACAAATTAGCTATGACGAGAGTATTGCAGGGGAGTTTTAAGTTTACTTAATTCCCATAGTATTGTATGGTTTTGAAAGGGTTTCACAATGCGTTGTTGCCTTTCGGGTTTAGTTGTGTATGTTGTTTGTATTTGGCAGTCCTCTGTTCAAGGCTTTCTCTTACCATGTCTTTGTTCATGTTTTGAATCCTTGAATCCAGATGACTTTCCTTCTTACTGTAAATACAGAGGCATACAAATACACTTGGTATTTATCTCATGACCACCCTGCAGCCATCTAAAATTTAAATCTAGCATTATGTATTCAGCAGCGAGAAAGAGCTCCTTAGAGCAAGCAATAAGAGAGGATTTTAAGTGGGAATCCGGAGAACAGAAAGCTGCAGGCGCAACTTTTCCTCTCCTTGCAGAATTTGATTTCTGATCCTGCAGGATGTGGAGTCATTCCACTTCCAACTGGTATCAAAGGGGGAACTGGAGGGGGCTTGCAAATCCATAGGCTCCTGGCTGCATCCTATACACCGAGCCAAAGTTACTGCAGGATAACCCTACGTGTTGTCCAGAGATTGTTTTGGCTCAGTACTTGCAGCTGAGGAACAAGTTCTGTCTCTCAACTGAAAGAATTATGATTATGAGAGCTCTTCAAGACCATGAATCTTTTTTTCCTAGTTCAGTGAATAAATAAATTTTACAAAACAGCATATTTTACTGAGTTGGTATGTTAGAAACTAAAGTACTGTGTGTACTATTGCTTTATTTTGCCTTTGTTTTGATGACTTTGTTAGGATCGTTGCTCTGGACTTGTTTGTCAGCCTGTTAAATTTTTTTTTGGTGATTTTTTTGAGCTTTGTAGCTCAAGAAAACGATCTGTTGACAAAATTAGTGCTCATGTTCTAAAAGGAAAATATTTTCTTAAAACCATAAAATTAAAGAAAAAAAACAACAAACAAACCAAGAAACAGAAAATGAAGCTTTTTTGCCTGTCTTAGGGATACTATCGTATAGAAATGATGAAGTTTTCAAAGTGTGCAATTCTAGCAGCTATTGAAATGAGGGTGTTTTTTGTGCAGGAATAAAAAGGGCCTCAGAAATCATCTAATTCTCTCTCAGACTTTCAAAGAGAATTAGTAAAGATTAGTTTTCATATTAGAAGACTAATTCAAACAGAACATTAAACAGGGATTATTTTTATAAATAGTAAATAACCTCCTGTCATATCTAAGGGTTCTTTGATCACAAAAATGCATAGTGAAAGAAGCAGTCCATGAATACGCCTTATGATACCTGGGAAACTGCTCACATTTAATTAAGTGCAATTTTAAATCAAGTTAGTTAAGCTAGTGCCTGCCTGTTTGAACTCTTTCACATTTGCATTAGGATGCTGAGGAATCGGGGAAGCCAAATCAGAAGGTGGTACTCTGCAATGACTTATATTGAGCGTTCGTGGTCTGGTGTCCGAGTGTCCTTTAGTGTGAGTACAGCTCCTGGGGGGGATTTGTACCTCTTCACATAGGGAACTCAGTTGAAGCACCTATATTAGGAAATTAATAACCAATATGGGAAGTGAATTGCCTCCTCCAACTCCTGAACTTCATTTTTTCCTCTTTAGTTATAGCAGTTGAGCATTGATCAAAATCTTGGGTGAGTAGTGAATAAGGTGAAGTGTGAACTTGTTGACTTTAGGGGAAATTCGGTCAAATTACTGACTGGAGGACTGGAAGAGAGGGGAGCAGAGGCAGCAGTGCCAGTAAGCGTGCTGGTGTTGGTGCTCTTCTCTCACTTGTGAGTAGCCTGCTGTGCATTAAATGCAGATAACTGGTGACCTTACTTGTGAAAACACCAAACTCGAGTACGATTCTCTTCTTAATGCTGCTCTGAGTCGGTGCTTGGTAGATGTTGTGTTTTGCTTACTTACAGGTAAAGGGTTTGGGAGGTGAAGCAGTGTGCTTTCAGTTGTGGCCTGAGTTAAAGTAAATGCGCGTACATGTAGGAAGAGACAGCCCGTGGCTTGACAGAACACAGCTCCGTACAAAACAAGCTGCTGTGATTGAAAGCCTCGCTTTTTTAAATTAAAAATGTACTTTCCGCTACGAAAGCTCTTTCTCTTCAAATAAAGAAAACCAAACAAACAAACAAAAAAAAGCCCCATACCCAAACCATCATCTATATTTGAATTGGGAAGCTGTATTTTGCCAATTAGCTTGACAGGACACGCATGCAAAGAAAGCAGCAAAACACTGCTGAGTGCTGAGGCTGCAGCTATGCTGTGCCCTGAAACACTTGTGCTAGCACCCAGTACTCCCGACCCTGCAGGGATACGAAGGTTTGGAGCAGAGACATGACTGCGAGCTATTTTTACTTAACAGTTGAACTTTGGAAGAGAAGAAGTAAGGGATAATTTCTTTCAGTTGGAGTTTGCACGTTGTGTGACTATTAAAAACTTCAAGACGACTGCTGAGTAGAGACAGCTCCTTGAAGTGCCAGATGGAAAAGAGCGAGAGAACTGCCTGCTGTTTGACACAGAAAGAGGATTTTCGCAAGTCGTGTTTTGGGGTCTTCCCCCAGCCTGCCCTGTTGCTGTGCCAGGCTCTTCGCTGTGCTGCGGTTTCTGTCACGGGGGCCCATCCAAACATGAGATAAGCAGCCCCCTCATTAATTACACGACAGAATACTGGCTTCAAACAGCATCTTCGTCACTCAAACAGCATCACCATCACTTCATTCAGGTCTGCATCACGGCTCCGTGCTGCTGGGATCAGCACGGCTCGGTTCCAGTTCCCGCTCGCCTCGTCCAGTAAGTGTTCTTACGGGCACGGCAAACATTTCTGCTATTCTAGAAATGCGCTGGCTTTTTTGAAAGCTGTCGTGCTTTGTGAAATACGAGTCTGACTGTTTGGTTTGGACGGGAGACCCCTCAATTCATTCTTCCGCAGGGTAGCCGGTCGTGTTATTGCACCCATTTTACATGGATTTCGTTCAATGCCTGTGTTTATACATAGTTGGGAGTCATTGGGAAATGTGAAAAATGCAGAGTATCCTTCAGTTGGCTAAAATTTGAAAAAAGGGAGTTTTTTTTTTTCCTGCCAGCAGCTGGAAGGCAGCCAGGTGAAAGTTAACATTCCCACAATACCTTTTTTTTTTTTTTTTTTTTTTTTTTGTGGGCTAATGGGCAAGTTCAGGGCAGCGTTCTTGCAGGATAAACACCGGGCCGGCCAAGGCTGTGGCACGGCTATTGCTGAGCGTGGAAGCCTTGCCGTTTGCCCTCGCGGTTGTTGCTTTGTTGACGATTTCATGTCATTATTGTTTTCCTGTTTATATTTAAATAATATGTTATTTAACAGGGAGCTGCTGAGGAGAGCCCGGCTGAGGCCCCCGAGCTGCTGCAGGGCCTGGGGCGCCTCTGCTGTGAGGAGAGGCCGAGGGCTGGGGAAGAGAGATGGGGGGGGGGTCCCACCAATGTCCCTAAACTCAGAGCCTGGCACAGGCTGCCCAGAGCCTTGGGGGGGCGCTTTGGGGATCTCCAGGAGCTGCCTGGACTTGGGGCTGGGCCCCCTGCTCGGTGTGGCCCTGCTGGGGCAGGGCTCGGAGCAGAAGGCCCCAGAGGCCCCTGCCAGCCTCGGCCATGCCATGGCTCTGTGGCGTCCTGTTCTGTTACCATTTGGGATGTTGCCTGAGGCAGCACTGTATGAAAAATCAGTGTAATCCAGAGATGACCTCATGTGTGGTAGTGAAACGAGGCAGCGAGTACAGAACTAACTTTCAGAAGCTTTCAGAAGCTCACTAGAGAGGTGTCTGTACAGCAGTGGTGTCTTTCTGACAGTGGCTGAGAAGAGGTGAAGGGGTGAGAAGCAGATCTGCCCTTTCCTCTTGCTCAGCTTTGTGCACCCCTGGTCCTTCAGAAAGAGCAGGCGAGGAGCTGGGCGTGCAGCTGGCGGCTCTGGCTGGCTCCCAGCTTGCAGTCACCGCTACTGCTTCGAGCGTTGGTAACTTTTATAATCCTAAAGCCTCATCAGATTTTATAAATACATTTTTTGCTTGTCAGAATTCACATCTTTGAACTTCCAGAGTCGCTAAGCAGTTTATGTACTGCAAAAAATATTGCAAAGTGCGTAACTTTGCATACATGGTTTGATCTACTAAGAATATTCAATGCTTTAAGTATTTGTGCAATTTTCTTTTTGATTCTTAAATAGCAGTGTCTCAAAGTAATAGCGTACTCTTGAAGAGCTGTGCAGGAATAGCGGCCTTTCCACCCAGCTGAATGATTATTTTTGAGCTACTCCAAAAACTAGTAATACTGGGTAGGTTAGCTGTGGCCATCTAGGGACAGTTTGGGGAAAGGGAATCAGAAACGTGGAGAATTTTGGAGCTGCTAAATGTCTATAGCTTTCTTGAGCTGTCGTATAAACGTTGTTCTTATTAGAAATCATCTTAGTAATTTAAGATCTTTTCAGCTTGATCATTTTCTACAAGAACGCCTTTTTGCCTTTGAAAGGCTATTTTCCTAGAAAATTGAAGGTTTTTTATTACTGATGCTTGTTTAAAAGGGTAGCAAGTGAGTGTCACATCTAAAAGTTCCATTTTTGCTGAGTTCTGAATTGACAAAAGAAGAAAGTCACCGGTGAAACTCGATCTATTGTGCTTTCTGGATAGGTTGCGACAAGGCCATGTAATTATTCCCCTTCATTCACTGATGTCCCCGAGGTCCTTATGCTCACCGAAACTAGTAAATGACCGTAAAGTTCATTATATGTAGATTTTCCATTTTTCCATGCAGTGAAGGCCCGTTGTCGTGTCGTCTGTACAGTCACATAATTATGGAATCACTAGGATCAGTATGAGCACTTGTAACCTTCTGTTCTCTTATTCAAAATACAGCAAAACAGTAAAATACAAGTGCACTAAGATGTATTCATGGTGGGATTTCCAACTCTCAGATCTGTGACCACGATTTTTCATCAGTTTTAAACCTCTAATGCCTCTTAATATGTTTTCAGAAACTAAGTAGGAAGAAAAGCACTGTTGCTTACTTGGCTAAAATACAGGCGCATTAGGAAACAGAAATCTATTGTCCTGTCTTCAATTTGTATTCATTTAGAACTCAGGTTTTATGGACCTGTTAGCAGGAGATTATTTTTCTCTCTACATTGTAAAGAACAAATACTTGAACTGCGGGTTTTATTGGACATAAATGCCAGTATCTTGGAACTGGCTATATTTAGATATATAGCATTCTTTTCTATTTAACATTTCCTTGCCTCCTTGCATAAAGTAAGCCTGGTTATTCCACAAACACACGTACATGCATGTGTGGACTACGTGCTCCCTAATTTTCAGCACAAACTTCAAACTTTGCTTTTTCTGTAGCACAAAGCGGTAGCATCCTTTTATCATCTCAGAAGCCAAACTCCTCCATACACGTAAAACGTATTAATTACGTCAGATATGTGTGTTCACATCAGCATGTGAGCCGCTGGGGTGCAGATGAGTATCTGCCTGTTCCCAGTGCCCTTGGTTTTGCAGCTAACCCTCGAGCAGCGGGCTGCCTTACCCTGCAAGCAGCTCTGCTGCCTGATTGCAGAACCCCAGTGCAACTCGGTGTGAATAGGGAACAAAAAGCGAGACCTTAGACGAAGACAGAAAATAAAATCCTAATGAAAGATGTGCACTGAATAGTAACTTGCGCTTTCATGTCTACCAACTGTGAAACCTCCGTAAGAATTGCTACTATTGTGCGAGTGTTCCCTCCTTCTTAATAGAGGTGTTCTGTATCCTGTTTTTCTTGTTGACTAGAGAATGACAGCTTTTAGAAGTATTGTAATGATGAAGTGCCATTAGCTGTATACCATTCATGTCTTAAATTGCATCCTTTGTTGTGTTCCTTGCTATTCTTGTAAAATAGTTGGGTATGGTCAGGGTCTTGATTTCCAGCACTTCTGCTTTCTTTTTATTTTCTTGTTTTGTAGGTTATTCATTTTTTTTTGTTGTTGAATTATATGTATTTCTGTGATCAGTTGGCATGGAAACATGGCTGCTTTATAGGCCAGTTGCTTTTAGCATTAATTTGCAGGTACTTGTTTTTGAATGTGAAAATGGAAACCATTTATGTTCTTCATCATTCCCCATCATTAATACTTGCATGCTTTCCGACGCAACATAAATTATCTTTCTTTCTGTCTTAAGGGGAAAAATGTACTTTTTTTAAAGTGGAAAAAAACAAAGTACTCTGCTGCTTCACATACACCATATTAACACGGCAATACTTGGTATAAAAATAATTTCTATATAGATAGCTTGACAGTACAGTGAAGCAAAGACTAACACCAAATCTTACTTTAAAACCAGAAAGCCTATAACACTTTTCACAAACTCAGTCTTTTTTTCACGAACCTTACTTTAATTACTCTTCCTCTTTTGATTTCTGAAGAGCCCTGTTTTCTTAGAGGGGTTTGCTGAGTTTCGCTTGAAGAGAAGTTAGCAGTTTGCTTTGATCAGTAGTGAAGAAAATGGAGGAATACTTTTTGCTGTTCTGTGACTTGAGTTAGTGGGGTTTGTGGTTTCTGGAATACCTCGGTATGGGCAGAAGTGAATTTGTAGGCTCTTCTCTGCTCACAGTTGCAGTGGTGACGGGACGCTTCAGTGCCTGCTGCTTGGGGAAAAACAAGTTGCACTGTCACACGTCTTCATAATGAAGAATAGCTGGACTATCGGCCTGTGTTCACATTTATAGAAATCTGAAACTGCCGGATCAGGTACTATTTTAAGTATAGGTAACTAAATACCTCATTTAAGACATATTATAAGCAGGTGCAGATTGTCTGCTCTCAGGGTAGTAGCTTTCAACTCCTTTAGGATCAGGTTGAACCTCATTTTAATTTCTAATGGCTAAGACCGTTGTCTGAAGAGCTTATACAGATTGGATATGTGGAATAAAAATAAGATTTGAATTAATTTACTTTGGCTCTTACTTCTTCATCCCGTTCCAGACTTCCAACGCTTTGTTTCGGTAACTGTTTCATAGGGAGCATGCAAAACAAACAAATTCAATCGATAATGCTCTTAACTGTTTCACATACTGTTTTCTTTGCAGAAAGACTTCAGTACAGGAGGTGAGGGCTTTCTGTCTCACTCTTGGCAGTTTACAGATGAGATTTTCACTAACCCCGATGCAGCTGTGAAAGAAGTTAGGCTGTGCCGCTTCCTGTGTGACAGCATCTCATCACAGGCACAGAATAAACCCATTTCTCTCCCCGCTTTCCCACCCCCCTTCTACTACATTCTCTCTGATAAACAAATAGATCTTGTTAAGAGCAAAAAATAAATATGTCCCACCCTCTCAGCATCTCGGTGTACTTGTCAGAGTGACTGGAGACAGGATGTCCTTCTTCCCCGGCTGTTGTAAACTGCTCTTTTTTGGTTCCCGTCCTCCCCTGAAGAGCCTGATGGCACTCCTGATCCGGGAAAGGCAGCAGAGAGAACCACGGTGGGGAAAAAAATACGCTATTCATTGCCTTAATTGCCATGCAGAATTACTTTTTTTTTTTTTCTTCTGGGTTTGACTGATCACCTCGTATTTTTTCTCTGCAACTCATTTTTTTCAGTACTCGGCTTAGCTTCTTTCTGTGTTCTCAGTTGTTTGTCCAAGTGGCTGTCCTTGTTCCTTTGTCCTTGGTTGTTCTCCTGCAGCGCTCCCAGCTCTCGGTTCTGCCCGACAGAAGACGTAAGCTCACGTAGCAGCTGCCAGTTGTGCGGTTTGGGGTTAGGTGCCCCCAGATTTCAGGACAAAGCTAGTACATTGAGTACGCTTGCTGTCGCTTGATCCCAGCTTTATACAACAGTGGGAAGAGAAGGTTTGTCTTGAGTTTGTTTATGGACAGGTTGGATGCTGTCCTCATTGAAATCAGTTCCTCTTCTGCTGGGGAACGCTCCCATGGGCTTCTGTGGGTGTTTCACAGACCTCCCAGAGAATTAAACTACCAACTGTGTTGTCCCTTTAGCATTTCTGACATAAGTTGTTACCACAGCTCTTGTTTGATTAACAGGCATTAAAAAATAAATAGGCCGGCTTAATTTGAGTATTTTATCTAAGCGTTTGGAGAACCACTTACAGAACAAGTATGGAAAGAAAGGTGTCAAAACATAGGTGTCAAACTGTATCCAGAAAAAGGTTTGTATTCTTCGAGGGAAAAATGTCTTTTATTAGCTGTGCAGTTTTCAGTATTTCCATTCATCGTACGAGCCATTTGGCTGCTGGGAGATCCTTGTCTTTTAACTTTGTATGATGCCTTCCCCAAAGTTGGTTGTCTGCGAGGGAATAATGCAATAAGGGGGTTTCATGGCATTTTGTTAACAAGTTGCTATGTTGCAATTTGCATGCCAGGTAATTTCACAGTCACTAGCATTCAGGAGTTGTTGGCAAGCAAATTCCTGATGAAAATACTTCTAGGAAGCCCGAATGGCATTGGTACTCTTACTCGGAGTAGCAGCTCAGAAAAGCTCCAGAGGGACACATTTTGCAAGATATTACAGTGATGTAACCTGTGTAAGAAATAATGATGCTAATTAATTATTTTTCCAAAAACTAATTGCAAGTGCATACAGGTGGAGTTGCCTCTTAAAGCATTTCGCTCTCCGAGCAGCACCAGCTCGTCCACCCCTTGTAGCTACCATATATTTTATGTGCTGTGAGGTTCAGACCTGATAAATGATCCTTGTCTGGGGTGCCTGTGGATGTTGGCTTTTCACTGCGAGTTATTTTCCAGATTTCATCTGCTATTCTCAGCACTCGTTTCCCTTCTTCGTAACCGGGATGACAGTCCTGACCCAGAAGGGACAGAAGGAAAGAAAAGATTGATCTTTTGGAATAAAGTCTCTGAGGAAAATACCATGAGAGCTGAAATTTCCTCTGAATTCACTCTGGTGAAATAGCAAGTATGTTATCAAAGTACCTAATAAACACAAATAAAAACAAAAATAAAAAGTGGCAGTAACCAAAGATAGGGAGCAGAAGTAGTAATTTCTCAATTTATTACTTTTGCAGTGATACGCCTGCTCTAATTTGGTTTGCTTTACATCCAGAAAATAAGGACAAATCGGTCTCTTGCGAAGATCTGCCTGTTCTGCTGTTGTTTCTCAGCCTCAGGAACAAGGATTTGTGTTTTCTAGCCACATTTTAGAAAATAGTCTAATGCTCTTGATTTCTGGGGGTTGTCAGATAAATATTTTGCAGCTAGCAAGCAAAAAGTTGTAATTTCCTTCTGTTTTTTCAGGAATTGCAGGCAGCAGGAAGCAGTTAGACTTTGATTTCCAGCATCTCTGCTGCATTCATTTTTCAAACACCAGAAGCAGTTTCAATATAGATTTTAGGTATTTGTGTGAAGTTGGTGATCCTTTATCTTTTGATGATAAAATTCAAAGTGATTTGAGCGTTTCCTGTGCCGGAGTGCTTTTAGAAACGTGATGCCCATGCAAGCTGTCCAGCACGGCACTGTTTGCCCTGCTGCTGACATTCCTCCTGTTTTTGCTTTCAGGGTACATAGAAATGGCACAGAACAGGCTGCCTGATTTTGGAAATTCTTCCTCGAGTCTAATACATTTATCTAGTCTCCACTTAGCTCGCTTCTCGATCTGTTGTCACTCTCTCTTTTGTTTTGAAAGGAAGTCGCTGCGGTCCCTTTCGGTAACTGTCCATTTCTCACAAACTGCCGTGCTGCACAACTCTGAGGCTGTCAGAGCGAGAGGGGGAGATGACATTTGGGTGACGCACATGTGCGCCGTGGGCAGGCTTCCTAAATGTCTCTGCCTGCAGGCTGGGGGACACGGGCGCTATCACAAGTTGATTTTTTTAAGATCAGGCATAGATGGAGAAGGCAAGAATAAAACTGCAAACTGACATCTTGACGCTGTTTGCTAGGAAAGGTAATTGTGAACTCATTTCCAAAATACAGTGCTGGATCACACCAAGAATGCACGGTAGGAAAGATGACCTGTTTAGAAATCTTGCCTGTGTGATGAATGAAGGGTACCCTTACGCCTTAAGATCTTGTGACTCTTAACAGAATCGATAATTCCTTTTATAACACTTTCTTGGAGCTGCTGTTTTAGCGCTGATTAAGGCTTTATGCAATTTAGAGAGATGGGACATGATTTGTGCCCTGAAAAATTGATAATTTGAAGCCTTTATCTGCAGACAAAGCATTTTTATGCCTGTGAATGAACCCTTTTCAAGTTGAAAATGGTTAAACTACAGAGACTAAAATAAATGCTATAAAGCCTAGTGAAAAAATGCAAATACGGGTCATTTTTAAACACTTCTGACTTCTCACCAGATCAGTGGAAATAACTTAAAGCGTTCAAAAACCTTCTATAAACCCCTTTAGTATGTGGTATGTGTGGGAAGAAATATTTTGCTTGTCTCATCAAGTCATGGGAATAAGTCCCAGTTTTAACTGTGTTTTTCAGTACAGCTTTAACTGTGATATTGGGACCAGAGCCTTTGTAATTGAAACTCAAAATCTACTTGAAGAAAAGCTCAGTAGAACAGCTCTCTTACATCATGTGCTTTTATTATATTATGATTAAATGTAACACGATAATATAAACCCAGCCTTTGCCTTAAACTGCCTGTTTTATTTGGCACTTTGGCTGTTGTTACTGGCCCGTTCTCAGGGAGCTTGTCATTTTCATACATCCTGTTTGCTTACCTTCAAAATGAACATCTTTTTTAGAAAATCCTCTGTATTCAAGGTCGGTTCGGTTAGCATGGGTTAGGTTCCTGCGTACCCAGGATGGGAGGTAGGTGCAAGACTTTGGTTTCATCGTGCTGCAGACTTTCTCCTTTTCCCGTTTTTATGATAGAAGGGCTCTCCAGCTTGCAATCCTCATCAGCCGTTTGCTTAATATTGATGGAGAATGGCAGAGGTCAGTGGCTGTGGGAGGAACCAGAAAGGGGGAGAAATTCAGAAGAGCTTTAAGGAGCCCTTTACACTGGTTGGGTGTTAGTCAGGGTTGCTTTGGCTTTCAGGAAAACACAAGGGAGTGTAACTGAGGAAAGAGCGTGTTAGCCTCATTTACCAGAAACCATAATACTGTGTTGAACTCCCCCTTTTTAATTACACTGGTCTTAAATATATGTACATATGTATAGCGCAGGCTTTGGAGAATTTTAGCTGTAAATCTTAAGGAAAGTGCCTAGCTCCCCTCCCCTCTTTGCATCCCTACCCAAGAGAATTGTAGTATTTTTGTCACTCTGAGATAGCTAACAATAATAGCACCATGATTTTCAGCTGAAAGTGAAGAGCATTAGATGCTTTCCTAACAATACACATAAAAAAACCTTACAAAGTAAATGGAGAACTGTGCTCCAGAGGCAGAATACTTCGGTACTGTTATTTTTAGTATCAGTGGAATGTGTTGCGCTGATCTCAAAAAATTAAACCTTGTGAAACTAATTTGATTATCCAAGGCCCCACACTTGCTTATCTTCATCCTTTTTGATAAGGAAAATAAGGAGTGCCCCGGGTAATAGTTTAACGTTCTTGGTCAAAGTACAGGTGTGCTGTTAGAGAAATTGCTTTCAGTGTTTGGGATCGGAATAAAGGAAGCCTTTGATGTTGGCTTTGCTTGGGTTATTGGGTTTCTTTCTCGGAGACAGCATCCTGTGCAACATCTAAAATAAGAGAAAAGCACCAAGAGTCGCCATTATAACTTCTGAATATAGTCTGTCGTATTTTGTAGTACATTATTGGCAGCGCCGCTCAAACATCATGTGAAATTAATGCTCCGAAAGCGGCTGTATTGATAGCGCTAGTAGATGGTATTTTTTTCCCCAAGCGTACTTACAGCTCAGGTGGTGGTTTAAAACAAATCCAAACCTGCTGTAATAATACAGCTTACTGTAAGAGCAACATTTTAGGAGGAGAGGGGGGAAAAAAGTCTTTTTTATTTCTTCCTAGTTCAAATACATAATATTTTACAGGCGAATCAAGAGCAGCTCCTTGAGTGTATTACGTTGTAAATTAACGTTATGTGGCTGCTCAGCTTTTATGCAATTCACGGCCATGATGCTGATCCTGATAAGATGACAAAGTAAGAAATAAAAGCATTGCTTCCTTTATATTGAACACATGGGTGAAGGAGCTAGGCTAGGGGCTGCTGATGGATCGCGCTTTGCGTGGCCGTGTGGCTCTGTTGTGCCAGCCCCTCCGGGCTTGTGCTCTGTATCCGATGCATTGTCCTCAAAATCTCCAGGACCGCGTCCTTCTGTGGAAAGTGTTTCAGTAAGTCTTGGCATGGTCCGTATTGTTACTGGAATGGCTCGGGGAGTTAATCATGCTGCTCCTATTACAATAGTTGAAGCAGATTGTTTTTCCAGTTCCTGTCAGCAGGAGTTCTCTTGCCTTTTTTTTTTTTTTTTTTTTTTTCAAGTCACACCCACCAACCTATAAAGTTTATGGGCTGAAATGTAAGTTCCATTGTATTTTAAACTAAAAGCTTGGGTGTGTGAGGGTGGGTGGCTGCTCCCCCCCCAGCCTCTTTGGTGGCCGCGCCAAGGTGGCAGCAGCTCTGTGCCCAGGTGTGCTGCGGGGATGCCTCCAGTGCAGGCTTGATTCATGCATTCGGTTCTCTATTTTGGGGATGTGGCCTCGCCAGTAAGGGGAAATCGATGCCTGGAACTTGGTGTGGGCATAAGTGAGGGCTGGAGTGTGCCGATTCCCACCTTGTGCATGTCATAGGGGGCTTCTGCTGGTTCCCAAATAGCTTTGGCCTCAGGCACAGCCTGCAGGCAGGGGCACTTCGCAGCCATCTCAAAACTGGAGTTACAGGAACAAATTTGGCAGCCGTAGCCAGGAGCTCTCTGCAGCTGGGACTGATGGGAGTGTACTCAGGGCAGTTCCACCATCGCTGATTTTTTTTTTTTCCCCGTCCTTCTTCCTTTTCTTGTTACTTACTGCAGCTAAAAATACTCGAAGCAGACCTTTCAACTGTCCTTTAAAATGTTTTTGCCTTTCTCTGGGGCTTGCTTTCATGCATCTGTTACTTGAAAATGGGGCTTCTGCGATGTTCTTTCTTCTGTGTGTTTTATTGCTGACACTTGTGCTTTCTTATTTTAGTACTTGATGTAGTAGTTACTGAATATTGTCATTTGCTTTTGCTTTTTAAACCTTGTTAGACAATTAAAACATTTTACAGCAACTCATTATGTTATTATTGCTTGTTCATTTGACATTAAATAGGTGTGATTCATATTGGTTTTGTTCCTATTTTGAAAAGTATTGGTGAAGATTAGGCATATCATTACAGCCTGCTCCTGAATACGTTGAGTAATTTTTTGACAGATGTGCAATACTTCCAGTTTTCACCTGGATGTTTGAAGTACACGTGTAATTAGTAGAAAGTGATGCCAGATGATTTTATTTCCCCTTAACAGAACTTTATTTCTGATCACTGGCTTTCAAAATCTGTCACGTGGGACATCTGTCTATGTACCCTGACAAGCATTTAGGATTTCATGTACATGCTGCCAGGTATCCGACAAATAAGCGTAGAATTACTAGATGTTTAATAAAGACAGGTTAGGGAACACTAATAAAAAAGACACAACAGAAATGCTCATCCACATAGTTATCAGCCTAATATCTGAGAATGACACATTTATTTTTTTGTGTCACTGTGGAGGAGTAATGAGAAATCATGACTCCAGGTCCCAGGAACAGCAGGGAAATGTGACATTTTATAAACAGAAATTACTGGCTTACTTTCTTCAGATAATATTAAAAGGGAAGATCAAATAAGCTGGTGGCATGGAAATATTCTCTGCTTAGGGCTTTGTACTGGATGCTGTAGAAATCTTCTTGGGATACCCATGCTGATTCCTCACAAGTGGTAAAATAATGATGTGATGCATTCATAAGTCTCTACCGTGGAAGTCTGTGGATGAGGGTGGTAATTAGAGATAGCAGTGCTGTTGCTTATGTATTTTGTGTAAGGGAAAGAGCAGCGAGTGTCCCGGAGAGCGGCTGGGTGTATTTCAGTCTTTGCAATTAGCAAGAGGATATATGTGGGTGTGACTGCTGTGCACATCATTGGGTCAGCACAGCGCCGGAAACCACTTCTATTTTTCTTGGTCTCTTGCAAATTAAAAAGAAAAGAAGGAAGATGACTTGTTTTTACTGGGTTTAGGTAAATAAAAAAGCACAGAGTGCTATAGTATTCATCATCTATGCTTTTTCAGGGTGCTTAGCATTCACTTCCAAGCCCTGTAGACTTCAGAGACTGTACATATGCTTTAAGTGAAGCTAATGCTTAGTTTTCTCTTACATGTATGCTACGAAGTCCAAATCTTATTCCTTTGAAAATCATCTTGGGATTGTTCCCATTAATTTCAGGAAGATTTACAGCAGGTTCCCACAATCTTAAGAAGCATAGTTAGAAACCTTTAATGAGAAAAGACAAAAAGTCATCTACTAAGAAATTCAGGCTTGCAAGGCTAGCTACCACTTTTTTGTATGCTCTGCTTGTTGGTGCTGTTGTATATTTACCCCATACCCAAAGTCTTAATCCCACATCCCAAGTCATGGGAGATGACAACCTGCTTTTGCTGAAGGCAATGCCAAAAGATGCTGGATCTGATTCTGGTGGAATCAGGACATTTGTTTTGCATATTCAGCATATTTACATGCTGGTAAGCACTCTTTTTTTCCCCCTCCCCTCTCGCATCTACATGTATTTCACTGATCCGTGTACCTGCATTTCATTTCAAAGTTTATTTCTACTTGATTGCTTTTTAGTTTTGTTCTACCTCGAATCTAAATGTCACCTGAGGTCACGGCACACACAGGAACGAGCCTACCAAAACAAAGTCCAAAATTTAAAAATGCATTACGTGTCAGGAGCCATAACATATGCTTTTTAAGTATGGCGTTTCTGGGAATTTTAATAGCGCATTTTGGCAAATCTAATTCATAACAGCTTCTGTGTTCATGTTCTGAGAGGGATATTTTTTGTTTGTTTTGACAACTTGTTCTTTATTTGAATTAATATTAACATTTATTTTAAAAAAACATGGTATTTTTTTGGAGGACTCCTGGTAAATAAGTGACAGCTCTGACTACATTTATAGCCTAGGTAAGAATATAAAGCGAAGGTAAATGCCAGAGGGGATTAGTCTTGTGTTACATGTGCAAGATTGTAAATTAGTTGAATGTCCAACCTGTCATTTTAGGGTCTTGTTTTTGTAAATATAGATCAGATTTTTCAGCAGTTTGCATTTTTTTTAAAAACCGAAATCCCTTTGATGTTTTTACTGTGTGTAAGGGAAGTTTTGTAGGGAAAAATCTTTTAAAAGGACATTGTCAAGGGAGTTTTCCTGCTTGTTTAATCCTTGCACTTGTGAGGATCCTCAGAAACGTGAAAATGTAAAGTCCCCTTCCCAAGGCTGCTGTCCTCCATTTCATGTACTATTGGTTTGTCATTATAGGGTTACTGATAAGTGTTGTGCTTTTTGGCATTGATGTATTTTTCAGAAAAAAGCATTGAAGCATTTGTTTTGAAAAAAGAACAGCACATTTAAAGAATTACATGGACTTTGCAAACAGATTTAAGAAAATGAAAGGTAGGTCAAACTTTGGGCCTACAAACCTGACAATGTCCTTTACTTATAACGTGTATGCCTTATTTGAGAGACAGTCGTGATCCTAATGATGTCATGTTAATCAGCAGCAGAAAAATGTGAAAATAACATTGCTAATCCTCTTTACTCTTAATAGCTTATCTTGTTGCGTTTGGTATGTTTTCTCATGTCAGCGAACGCTGACAGACTGCTTTGAGATCTCTGTTGTGCGGCCTGATGACTTTAATTACTGTCGGCCCCTGACATAAATGGCTGTTTTGGGAAAGGCTTAAAACAAGCTAAAAGGGCCCAGAATATGTCAGGGCGAACCCTCCTACCCTCCAGTGGCCTCCAAAGCCGCTGTGCCCTGGCAGCTCGGCGCGCTGAGGTGCGCCTTTGTTTCAGGAGGGGCAGGTAGGCCTCAGGAGGGGGAGGAAACCACCACGCTTGGGTAGGTCTTTGTTTTCTTTCAAGTATTTAACAAAAAAAAAAAAAAAAGACATCTAGGGCTAAGGCTGGGCTGATAATTCGTAAGTCACCACACAGGCAGAGGTGTGGAGGCGGTAGTTGGCGAGCCTCCCCCTCAGGTTTTGGTTACAAGAGCTGAGGGATAAGTTCGTCGATCCTCTGGTTTGCGAGCGCTGGGCTGACCTCTGATCGATCAGGCACACGGCTGAAAGCTGCTGTGTGAATTTTTCAAGCTTTTTCCATAAAGGCTGGACCAGAAAAGGGTTTAGACGCTGTTTTTGTAGAGCAGCTAGTCCAAATTGTCAGTCTCAAAAGGCACTTCTGCCGTCCATCCATAACAGCTGTGCGCCACGCTGTGACCGCTCTGTCCACATGCACCCTACACGTGGTATTATTTTAGAAAAATTCCAGCAGTCACTGGCACGGGAGCTGCTACTGGGGCAAGAGCTTCACCACCAGATTATTTCCATAGTGAGGAACAAAAAAACCCAAACCCACTCATAGCTGGATTGAGCATACTTTAAGGCTAACCTTTGGGGATAACCCTTTGAGGGTAGCCTTTGCTTTCCTTAAATACATTTAGATAACCTTAAGGGCCTGACTTCTACCCAGCCAACCACCACGTTCAGAGTAAAGGCTTCTCACTCCATCCTCGGTAGTCTCTCCGGTGCTTGGCTCTCAGCACGGTGCTACGGGAGATCACATGCTCTCCTCGCATCCCTGCTCACCTAGGCAAAAGCTTTGCCACAAGAGTGGTGCCGACTGGTCCAGGTACGTCTCTTTACAATGCACCTGCTTGTCCTGCTCTGGTGCTGTGTGTGTCCTGACAGTCCCTGGTATGTTAATGGCCGGTGGCAGCACAGCAGGTGTGGTGAAAAACCAGCAGCCAAATGGGGAAGGGTGCAGATGCAGTGAGAAGCTTTGACTTTGAGTTTCCTGGCTTCTGTGAGCACAAGTCAGACCCTTAATGTTGTTTTAATGTATTGTTTGTGTTTAATTTTTTAGTAAAAATTTGAACACGATCCAGGCTACAGAGGTTGCAGTGGATAAGAAGTTTAAAAGCTTTGGTTCAAGATTACAGGAGGCTGCAAGAAAAGTTAAAGACATGGAAATGAGGATCGAATGACAGGCTGCTATTTTGCCTCAGAATACTGAAGATTGTAAAGCATTGAGAAATCGAATTCATGACCCCGGAAATCAAGCTCAGATTAAGAAATGTCAGGTTGGTAGGGGTTCCTGAAAGTCTCAAGTTAGGATAAACTGAGATTGTTTTCCCTTAACAAAGGTTCTAGGATGTGGGGGTGGATGGTATACTTGTTATTGTCTGTGTTATATAAAATGCTACTATACTTAAATAAGCCAACTAAGTGAAATTTATTTATTTATTTTTTAAAAAAAATGAGTTTTGTGCTTGTGGTTCTGAATGTTGCTTTTGACCAGTTTACAGTCATACTCCTCTCTGGCACTGAGCTGCATGATTTACTGTTAATGCAGGAATGGAAAATACTGCTGTTAAATACACATTGCTTTATCCTGCCACACCAAGGGTCTGCTGCAAAACCAAGCACGGGGTGCAGTGTGACATTTCTAGATAAGAACCAGGCCGAACATATCTAAATGGTGAAAGAAGTAGTTTTTCGTTCAAACAGTTCTGATTCATAGCGAAACTGTGTCTTTGCAAATGTAAACTTTAAATAGTGACTGCCACTGTGATTAAGTTACTGTGAGCTTACTGAAGTGTTGAGTTATTGTCTGCGATTTAGTGATACGGTATTTAGGCAGAAAGATTGTGCAACAGGAAGTCCATGCTGAAGTTCTGAGAGGATTTTGGCAAGCAAAGGTTTGTGGGGTTTTTGTGGTCAAGGTCACTGGGTATATTTGAGTTCTGGGGACTCTGTTAACAAGCCTGAGATACTCCTGGGGAGGGTTACCCTCCCACTTGTTTTTCTGACTTCAGTTCTTATATTTTGGGGCTTGGTCTGGCATGCTACTTAGCAACAACATCAGACAAGAGTCCCTTGGTTCAAATGGGTAGTTACACTGGCCTAAGGGAAAAAGAGAGCACAGCCTTAGGTATTTTAGATGAATTGTTCTTTTTAAAGAGCTGTGTTAGTCCTGTGGTACTGTATTTTTCTGAGAGAGTTCTAGATGGAAGAGTGATTCTTGAAGGGGACAGCTTTTAATCTTGTTATCTCTTTGGACTGTGTGCACTCCTCTGTTGACAGAGATGCTTCTGCTGTAGCTCTGGGGGAAATGAACTATGTCATGTTCTTCCTCCATTTTCAACAGCTTTAGGATCAAAGTTCTATACATTTTCTCGTATTTACTTGAGCTTGGATTCAGACTTGTCATTGAAATCCTGGCTTTGCCGGACTGACAGTTAAGAAGCTGACCATAACATCTCGCTTGTAAAACAAGCACAGTTATTATATTCAATATGAACAGGGCTTGCAATGTCATTTTTACATTTATGTTTCAAAACATAATTGCATTTTATTAATGCTATTACATACACTATTCTGAAAGAAACATGAACAAGTCTGTAACATGCTTTACTTTAGGGTGTTTCAAAGTAAATTTAATATGGGGTTTTATAATTAAGTTCCCATTAAAAGATAGTAATTATTCTTGGGATAAATATGTAGCATTTGCATTGTGTATTCATGCTGTGTTTGTCCTGTGCCACATTATTAGTGTGTGGTTAGTTTATTAAAAATGACTGTATGAAGGTTATGTGGCCACTTCTGGTTCAAATGCGTAACAACAAGCAGTAAGTTAGTAAGATGCAGGATTTCTGAAAATGATATTAAAAATGCTCCCATTTCATTTTGGTGGTTGGATATTAAGCGCTGGTTTAGAAATAATTGGTGAGATTTTTCTGTGCACCAGAATCGATGGATTTGTAACGCAGAATATTTGCCATGAGTGTTGTACCCATGGAAAACTTTGTTGGTGAATACTTTTCACATCTGAATGCCTGTCTGCTATGGTGAGAATGCTGCAGGTGCACTCCTGTTGGCATAATCAGTTGTTGAAAGACATTAAGACTAATATGAAAAAGAACCAAATGTAGTTCAGTGATCAAATGCAGAAGGATTGGTGAGGATCTGTTGTCTGTCTGCCTTCAGTCTGAAAGATCCTTTTGCTGCTGAATAAGCAATTAAGCATTATGCAGTTACAGTTAAATTAAAGCCAGCTGCCCTTTTTATAAGTTTTCCAGGTAGGGCACTAGCTGCAAGTGCATGCATGTAGGAAAAATTCCAGTGACCCTTGTTGAGCTGTCTTCAAGTCTAAAAACCATTTGAAGAGGTAAAGAACTTGAATGCCAGATGACAGGAAGCCCTAGCCCGAGCCTTACTGCATTGGGTAGGGGTGCACATGAAATTTATGGGTGCAGGCTAGACAGGTAATTGAGGCTGAAGGTAATGATCTCCTTGGTGCAGCTCCTTCAGCACTAGATTTGGGCTTGGCCCCAGCAGGGAAGTAATGTGCTACTTCTGTTGACTTGTGAAAATCCCTTTTCCCAACAGCTGTTTTCCTTCACTGGGTATCTTGTATGCAGAACTGGGACTCTACTAATTTTCCATCCACTTACAATGCAGATGAGTCTTTCAGGGCTTGCTTTGTGATGCAGTCTGAGGCTTCAGATGCAGGGATTTCTAATAGGAGGTAGCTGGGGAACCTCAGTCCTTCTGCATTCATATTGGGCTAATTCATATTACCAAGCAATAAGCAAAATTTTAAAATTCACACTGCAGCAAATGTATGTTGTTGACATTTGCATACAAGAAATATCTAGCCTGCTTCACTCTGCAGTGTTTAAAACTACTTGTTTTGAAAGACAAAAAATCATGTACTGTATTCTTGTTTTCATTTTTCTTTCTCTCTTCAGGAAGTCCCTTTTTTCCACCCACGCTTAACTACTTTTGTGTAAATGTAATGGTTTAATATTATTCCCTTGAGTACTTTTGTATATTTATAGCATCTATACAGTAAAAAGATGCTCTCTGAATATTCTGCTGTAAGGATTACTTTTCATTTTAAGACGCCATAAAGAGGATATAAATTAAGGCTGCACTTTGAACTGATTTTTCTCTCCCCCACATGTTTAACGTGTTTATTTGTCACTCTACAATGTTCCAAGTGTGATGCTGGTTTAAGGATGGGCGTTTTGCTCACATTTTGTCAGAGAGCTTTCAGTGGTGGATTAAGTATGATGCATTAATTTGAACCTTACAGAATCATTGTGTAAAATTTATGAGTTTAAGCAGGCCTACGTAGATTAGCACTAAGCCTGTGTACTTGGACAGTGGATCCTCAGTAAATACACATTTTTGCTGCTGTAGGTTTTTTCAGTTAAATTTTAGTGTCAGCAGATCATAGTGATATATGTAAATTGAATACTCAACTCCTTACTGAATTGCGTATGGTATTCCATCAGCGACGTTCTTACAAGCCTGGACAAGATTGTTCTCACTCTGTCTAGAGCTCACAAAGGTGTGGAATCCAATCAAAATATGAATCTTGGATAAGATTGCACAGACACTTCTTAATAGTGCAGTGAGGGTGTCTGTTTAAAAAATTATGCTATTCCCTTAACATTTTTGACCATCTTTTATTGTTCAGCCTCCTGAGCCTTCATGGCATTTTCTTTAGGGGTCTATGTTTGTTAACCATAAAATTTGTTGCTGTTTTTATTCGCTCTAAATCTTTTTCTGCCATCAGAATAAAGAGGCTAGCTATAATGTGTTTTTGTTATATTTACATCCCTTGAATAACTCATCTTCTCTGTTTCTTCATAGGCATTCGACCTCCGATCATGAATGGGCCCATGCACCCACGCCCTTTGGTAGCATTGCTGGATGGCAGGGATTGTACAGTAGAAATGCCTATTCTGAAGGATGTAGCCACGGTGGCATTTTGTGATGCTCAGTCTACACAAGAAATTCACGAAAAGGTAATATTACAAAGATGTAATTTAATAATTATTAAAATATCTTCTTTTTCTAAAATAATGAATAGATCCGGTGTTAGCTATGAAAATGCGTTAGGCACTGCAGTTTGGTTAATTGTTGATTAGAAATGACCACCAGATCATTAAGGTAATAAATGATGAACAAAGACAAATGTATCCGTTGAAGTATGTTTCTGTGCAGCATATCTGTGGCTGGATGTTGTCCATATGCTTACCAGCTGAATTAGATTCATGGAGAGAGTTAAATCAGGGAAAATTATATTATTACATGATATTTTGAAATGCTTCTTGGAAACACTGTTGCTAAGCTTTCAACTGGAAAGCCAAATATTAGTGTCAGATTGGAAGTTCTTCTCACAGCCAAACTTCTCTGCTTAGCCAAGGAATTGTGCAGATTGGATTAGAAGGCTGCATGCGCTGCAAATTGACGCTGGAAAAGAGTTTTGGAACAAATGCTAACAAAAAATGTATTTAGAAAATGAATTTAAGAAATGCATTGTGTGTGTTATCCCAAAAGTTTGTACCTTACCTATGATTTGGGCAGGTGTAAAACAACCAGTTGTTCTTAATATTGTCAAAGGTTTTCTCGTTTTCTTAGAGGGATACCCATTTTTTGTGATGATAGCTGAGGATACCAGCTGGCACATATGCCTGAATTTTCTCTTCAGAGACTTCTTTCAGCACAAAGGCCTAGCATCTACCCCAAATCTTTGCTGCTCTCCAGGCAGCAATAGAGCCTTTTCACATCCATATTTCTGCAGAGGTAGAATTAATTTGATGAAGTTATTGTTGGCTGGCAGAGTAAGCCTCAAATGTCAAGTATTCCTTCACCTGATGAAGGATGAAACCAGCTTCTGTGGAGGTAAAAAAAAAAAAAAAAAAAAAAAAAAAAAAAAATCGTAATAAATATGACAGCAAAGGAGGGCAATCAGGGGTCTCTTCCAGGGGAATTTATTTTCCTCCTCTTCAGTGAAGATCCATGATAGACAAGTACAATCAAAGTATTAACTTAAAGGCTTGTTGGGTGAGTGTCTAAATCCACTTCTGTGAACAGTGCCTGTGGTTTGTGTGTACTGCTGAGTGCGCTTCAGCTGTGAAGGAATTCTGTCAGCTGAACTGAGGTGCACCGATATTCCTGCTTCTCTACAAATACATCGTTGGACTCGTTCTATGCTAATTATGGTAATCCTCAGGCTTGTTACAGGTTTTCAGAACCTTTTCACTAACTTGTAATTGCTTATTTGCTTTTCATTTTCTTACGTAGCACTGTTTAAACATTTTAGAGCCTGGTGTCTGTATATAATGGGAGACTTGATCTTTTCTTTGACTTTCTTACAAAGCCAGCCACTTGCAAATAATACTGATACAATAATTTCCCATCTGGCATTAGGTGAATAAACTTTTTTTCTGTAGTTCCTTTCACGTCAGCATCTTCTTGGTGAGAACTCACCAACAAACAATTCAGCTTGTAATTATCTAAGAAAAATATTGTTATACAGTAAAAAAAAAAATTAAAAAATCATTGTTAAAGCTTTGAAAATTTTTAAGAGCTACTGTTGCATTTTTCCTTTTTTTTTTTTTTTTTTTTTTTTTTCCCCAACACTGAAAGAGAAGATTGAAGAGGCTTTTACTCTGTATGATACAGCAAGCTAGAATAGCTGATTCTCATGCTTCAGGCAAACATAAGAGATGAATCCCCTCTTCTGAAGCCCTGCATGTAGTTCCTCAGTGGCTCTCTGCAGACAGATTTCCTGTCTAACCTTCACCCCTCTCCCCATATAGGAATATGCTGTTCCCCTATAGAACATTAGTCAAGAATGATCTTTGAAATTGTTTTTGGCATCATCAATACTGACTGAATGTCACTAACTTGTTTTGTTCAGCTACTTTTTAGATAGGAAATAATTCTAATGTGAATAGGAGAGTGGAAAAGAAAAAAATAATTGTTCCTACCAGGAAATCTGCATTCCAAACACCTTCTTTTCAGTTCATTAGTTGTTTCTCACAGGATAGTTAAGACTTCTCAGGTTATTCTTGAATTGTAGGCTAGAATCAGTGTTGGAAAATTTATAGTTCATGACTTCTTTAATGCACTTGCACAGTCATATAGAAAGCCATCTTTATAGTTGGCAGTCAGGGGGATGGAATAATCTCAAAGTCTGTTTTGTTGTGACATTAAGTTTTGAAAGAGTAAAATTTTACTGAAACGGAATGCAAATTTCAACCTGGTTTTTACCATCTCTTGAAGGAGACCAGTGTTTTCGCTGTGCATGTGACCAGGACTATTCACTATTGTGGCAGTGAAAGAGAACCTGGAAGTAATGAGAGAACAAATGCAAAAAAATAAAAACTTCTCTGTATTCATAAGTAATTTGACATGCTATTTTTTGTAAAAAAGAGTTAATTTGTAAGGGTCAAAACCAGTAACAATAATCGAAGTATAATACTGTTCTTTCATTTAAAGAACTACTTAACCCAGCCATTTTTTTCTCATTTTTATGTATTCAGAATTAAAATGTAACATAATGCTTTATTTCTGTCTTGTCTATTTTTCATCATGTTTAAGTTGTTTTTATCTTACTGTTCTCTGCCTCATGCCATTGTCAGACATGTGATACATGAAATAGCTAGATTCTAGTGACAAGGACTAAATAGTGGGTGGAGAGTAAGAAATACAAACGCTGTTTCACTCCCTTAATAGGTAAGAGCAATCTGCTCTTCAGGTGAATGCTGACAGCTGCACCATCTGTATGGTCTTCTGCTTTGTTTACTGAAATCAACATATTTTTTTTCTGATGCAGCAAGGCTGGGGAATTCCTGAGTGACATGAATGCCTTTCCTTAGAAACACTAAATATTTTCTCTTATCAGCGGTGTGTAGCAAATGAATTTTTCAGATCTTGAGACTGAAAGTCAGAACGTGCATCTCAAAATGTAGCTTTGGAAAAGTATTTAAAGTAACTGAAACTTGATGAGTAACAGGTAATCTGTTGATCTTCACAAGAGTGTATTCAGCTCATATACTTAAGTTTGCTTCCTTTTCTTCTTATCACGTCAAACCAATTCATTCTTCGTGAACTCAGTCATTTATCTGGAAAATGTGTTTTCACTAGCAACCAGTATGTTGTCATAATAGAGCTTTTCGCAAGTCAAAAGGGTGATGAAGTCCAAAAATGTTTGAATTTACAAAGTGTTTGCCAGGTGATAGGTTTCTGCAGCAAAAATCACAAACCCTAATCCATTTTCATATTGTTAAAGTAATATAAGGTAGATCAATTTAATGAAGTGCTGAGCACTGCTTACTTCCATGTGAAAAAAGCGTTCGCTTTTTACTTCCACTGTTCACTTGCAGTGAAAAAATAACTGTTTCCAAACCATATTTGAGGTACAGGAGAGAATATCTTTATTTTTGTCCTGCTTGTTGAATACCTTATTTGGAAATGTAGTTTTAATAAATCTTCAGAAAAAGGTTTAAGATTAGAGGTTGCATGTTTAAAGCAACATCTAAAATGTTTGTAGATTTGTAATGCATATTCCTGGCTGTTCTAAATGGCATTGCCTAGTTAATTAAGATGCAGATTTTAGATAACAGCTGTTAATTTGCCTAGATCTGGCATTAACTCGGCTTGCGTGGTGATGTCTGATCATAGGGAAGTGAGGGGTCAGCGCTTGGGCAGTAAACATTTTGGAAAACAAGAGGGATTTTTGATGGTCGTAAGAGGGTTTCAGGGACAAGATGATAGTTTACATTTCTGTTTTAAGATGGCTAGACAATAAAGGAAATAAAGAGGGGAAAAAAAAAAAGGGTTGTGTAGTAGTTCCTTGAGACAGATACCAACAGACCACAGAGATTACATTTTTTCAGAGAAGCAGGGAGGCTGAGAGGTCTTAACACATGTAGTGAGAAGGAAAAGAAATTAGGATTTGAATGCCACTGGAATGGGTAAAAAGCAGGACGTTAGCAAATGCTGTTATACCTTAGTATGTGTGTTAGTTAAGGAAAGTTTTCATCAGATCGGGTAATGCCTCACTTTCAGTTCTGTAGTGATTTCCTTATGTCAAAGAGTTTATTCGTCATTCTCTTTTTATGGCTGAGGAAATTAAAGTATGGAAAATAAGTAACTCGCTTAAGGTCACAAATAAATAATAACATGTATTAGGACTCTACTTCATCGCAGGTCAAAGTATTCACTGCTGTTTTGGAAGGCAAATTGGATGGTGAGGCTGTTTCATTCCTTTGAAAAGGCTGCCAGTGCTTAAGTGAATACTGACATTTACTGAGAGTGACCCAAAGTACTGAAATGACTTTGTACTTGAGGACGTTTATTGCAGTTCTTCAGAAATCTTCTTTTATAAGGTTTTACTGACACCCCCTCATTCCCTCTGCAGTAGAGAAAGCGGTTTGTTTTCAGGACTGTCATAGATATTTGCATCTGAGAGGACACAGTATGCATTTAAACTTTGCCTTCTAGGTTCTCTTTTATTATAAATAGTATTTATGGCTCTGTGAAGTTGAGCATTATGCTTGTCAGACTGTATCATGGGGAGTGGTGGGAACTGGGTTATCTGTATCCTATCAGGGGAGTTAACTTAGTTGTTTGGAGTAAAAATCCACTTTAAGATTTTGGTGTTTGGTTTATTTTTTAAATAGGGATCATATTAATATCAATAACAGTTACCTGTTAAACTTGTTTTCTCTTTCGCAATCGTATATAAATCTGCCTTCTCAGAAACTGTCTCCAAATGTACACGGGGGTTTAGTTTGTTCCACCAAAAATGGTGGAACAGGAGTTGATCAATGAAATAATAATTAGGCTGCTTCCTTCCTCGTTCCAGATTGACTTGCTTTTTTTCTGTCCCTTGCCCTGTTCTATCCCCCTTTTCTATCCCCACAGTCCCTCTCCCTCTGAGTGCCATTCGCGGTTTGCTGCTCTTCCTCCCTCCCTGGCAGCTTCCCCAGCCAGCGCTTCTCCTTCCTGCAGTCTTGTTCCTTTATATATACATAAAGAGAGTAATATATATATATATATATGCATGTATATATATATAAAGAGCTTTCCAGCTACATAGAGCTAAACATAAAAATAATATGCAAGATCTGGTAATAGAAGTCTAAGGTAAACAGAGAGAAAATAGTTATCCCTGCAAACTTCAAAAGATAGGAAGCACAACTGACTAGGAATGGTTTTAAACCAAAATGCGTATGCTGGAAAGTCAATTTATGTGAATCTGTGTGTGTTTTCTCGTTCTGTGTTTTTTTGTGTGAATATGTGGTTTCCTACATGTTTTCTCAAATCATTTGGAAGGAGAAATTGGAGGATGGAGGGTGGGGTGGGCGGTGTTTCTGACTGGGTTTACTGCTTCGTGCAGATGCCCAGCTACTCAAAAATCGGAGGACCAGGGTTCTCAGTGGGAAGTGGGAATACAGCCTGGATGATAAATCTATATTCCAGCCTTACAAGTGCTTAAGTTAACATGCATCAAATCTCTGGACTCCTGTTAAAAGCACATAATGAAATCACCTTCACAGGGATACTGTGTTTCCGTATCTTTACTTTAAATATAAATGTTTAAAACCTGAACTTCCTGTTCAGTGGTGTAGGACGAGGAATTTTCAATCACTTGTGTACCTAGGAATTACCTGTAGAAGCATTTCCAGTCATTACAATTATTATCTAAGGCTGTTTCAAAGAAGAGCTGAAGAGCTTTCATAATGGAAGAAATGTTTTGAAACTGATGCAAACAAATCAAGCGTGCTGCTGTCATTCACATGAGTCTTTGATTTGTTCCTGTTTTATTAATGGTCAAGTAAGATGATCTTTCCAGGTTCTTGTTTGTTCAGCATTGAAGCTGTAATCTTGCATTTGTACCAACAAACTAACTACTGGTTGAGCATGCTGGGATTTATTTTTAGTTTTAACTGTGTTCGTTTGCAATGGATCCTTCACACTGTTCTGGTGAGACTTTGCAAGCAGCTGCGAGCCTGCTGCAGCCTTCCTCTGTGTTACCGAGTATCGATCACAAATTTGACATATTGCTGCTTTTTTGCAAGTCAGATAATACAAGTTCTACTCAAATTAAGTAAAGTCTACCTGGATGTGCAGAACACCTCAGGTCTGTTGGTGACACTGGAACATTTAACTGGCGATGACACAGCAAAATCCAAGCCCAAGAAATGCAGTACCCTGTGTTTTTAGAGCCAGATGAAATAGATCACTTTCTAGTGATGACTTCCAAGAGGCTGGTTTAAAAATAAAATAAGGCTATATTGTCATTCCGTGTGTATTTTATAAATGTATTCTGTCTCTGCGTTGAAGTAGCTTAGTATTTTATGTACTGTGTTACGTTTTTGTGCTCTGGATTGATCTACGAGCCTTTGAGATCAGTCTTTCAAAGTGAAAACTAGCAGGGTATGTTTAGATGACTGAAGAAGAAAAAACCTTCTGTTCCATTGTTAACATGCTGTATTTATGCTTTTGTAACATACTCAGGATCCTAAGTTCTTCTCCAAATCATGAGGCATGTATGCTGTAACGGTGACGGTGTGGCATTTGGCAGGATGGCTAAAAGAGCATGGTGGTGAAATGAGAAAAAATAAATAGGAAAATGTTTTAGAAGGATTTCAACCTTCAATATTCGCTGCTCAAGATCTGTTAAGCTCTTTGAAATAGAAATGTCTCCTGCTACAGTGTCATCAGTTCTCTAAGAGCCTTGGAGACCTGGCACGCTGTGAAAGCAAAGTAGTCATTTTGAGGTTGAAGAACAGCAGAAAGACCTGTCTGAACAGTTCTGATTGGAAACGATGTCAGCTTGTTGAAGAGGGTATGAAAAAGGCTTTCAACAAGCTGTAGCTTCACCTGGAAGTAAGTCAGTAACTGAAGGCATAAAAATTATGCAGATGGGCTACCTAATCATTTGGTAACAGAAGGAAGCCAACTCATGTCCTGTGTTTCAACTTTTATCTCAGATCCTTTCTTCCCGAAAAGCACAGCTGTAGTCAGATGAAAGCAGGAGTGGCTGCTGAAGGTACGCAGCTCCCTCTGCTTGTTCTCTATCTTCTCTATCAAATTTTGCCTGTTTCCTTTACATCCAGGGGATCTTGAAAGAGTGTTATCTGACTGCCACATACCTGAAATTGCTTGCTTGTTAAATCTGTATCTCACTCAGATTGACAGGAGTTGATATTTTAGTAATAAAATCATTGTACTAGAATTTGGTGATTGTTGCATCGATTGAGTTTATTATGGGGAGCTATGAAAAAGCACACAAAATCCCAGCACCTCTTATGCATTTGCCCCTGGGTGTACTTTTGTAAGTGATCACTAAATTACTCCTATGTGCAGTTGTTTCCTAAAGACTTGCCAGAACTGCTTACATTTATGTTGGATTTCAGTTTCCTATGTTACACTCTGGTTTAGTTCAAGTTTTGTTTCCACTCTGGCAAGCTTTTTAGACTTCCTTATGTGCATTTACTGTGTAATAGCTGAGTATATACTTTATAAAAATAATAACAAAGTACAGAAACTCTATTTTTTAAAATCTGTAAGTGGCGTTATTAAGTCATCAATGCTGAATGTTTCTAACTTCAGATTTTCTATTTTTTGCCTTTTTATTGTACTTTTATCACATGGCCAGCTGCAAAAAGCAGTAGCATAATAAATTGATGCAAGATAATGCACAATACCAAGAGACTACATTTTGGCAGTGCATTTCCTTGCTAACTGGTCCATAATCCTACAAGTTCAAACACTATGAAGAAAATCCTGAAAGATCTGTCATGTGCATCTGTTTGTTACATATCTCATCTGGTGGGTAAACGAGTGTGGAAACGGCTAGTGTCAGCATTAAGCCATAGCTGAAAAATATTTTTCCTTTCACTGAACACATTCCCAAACTTCCAAATACTTTTCAGTCTCCGTCCAGTGCCAAGCCATAACCTGAACGGGCCCCACAATGTAGTGTAATGAGACCAGGCCGGAGATCTTAGAGACCAAATTACAGTCTTGTCTGGCTGAGTTAATAAAATGTCAGATTATGAAGTGAAATTCCCAGCTGAAACACTGATTTTAAAGCACAAAGGCCTCAGCCAATTCAGCTGTCTTTTAGCCCCTACTTCACGCGGCTTGCAGAGTAGCAGCAGCTCTGTGCACACAAACACAGGCCCCGTTGGCCTTTTTGGGGTGGGCAGCAGGGAAGGAAGGGTCTGCCTGCCACGGAAGACTTTAGATGGGCTGTCAGAAGCTGTAAACTACTTCAGGTTACGTATGAACAAAGGGTGTTTTCTCCTGGGTCACAGCCCTGGAAGGAGAGGATGTGGTGACGAGGCAGAATGGGGAACATGGCTAACTGGAGAGGGCCAGGAGGATATCACAGGGAGCAAGAGGTACCTGAAGGCAACAGGATAAAACTTGGGGTTGTGACTTGGAGAAGGAAGCCCTGCTAGAAGCTTGAGAGTGTGAAATAAGACATGCATGAGGAAGGGAAGGATTCAGCTGTGTGCTTTAGTCAAGGGATCGGCTGTCAGCGCGCCGCTGGCCATGCGGAAACACGGGTCAGGCGAGACTTCATTAGGAGAGCTCTCCAGTAACCATTGGGTTGCTGACAGTACTGGTGTTGGTGTAACAGAGTACGGAGAGAGACCTCAAATAGCACGGTGCCTGCAGCTCTGGTCACCCCAGGGGAGTTGAGTTTAGGCTTGTGTGAGCACAGCGAAGAAGTGTTAGACCAGCCAAGGGGTAGAGAGATGTTGTCCTAGAAAAGCCTGGAAGGACTAGGCTTGCGAAGTGCAGCCAGATTGTGACAGGGGATATCATCGTTGCCTATAAATAAAATTTGGACTGTAAACACCAAGGAGACAAAGTACGGTTGGAGCAAATGGCCAACACTGGCACCAGAACAAATGGATGCAAGCTGGGCTGTGAATAAATTGGGGCTGGAAACAAGAAGAAAACTCTGTGTTGTTGGAACAGGGGGATTTTAGAACAATCTTCTTTTAGGGATTAATGGGACAAAAAAAAAAAAAACAAAACACAAAAAAAAAAACTACCTAAAGGCATTTTAGGTGGGCATTTAGTCAAGTTACAAGGACTATTTCAGGTGCAGACCTCACCAGGCACATGGGCTTGGTGCCGTGGGAAGTCCCCACCAGCAACAATGCCACTGTGGAAGCAAACTCAATAAACTGTGTTCTTAACCTGTCTGTAGCAGCTCAAGTAAATGCCTTCTGATGAGTGCGGTCTTGCTGATTAGTGGCTGCTAGCTGTAATCTCCAAAGGACTTGTTTGTACCATTAAAATCAAGGAGTTTTGTGTGCATATAATTGTTTGTAGCATCAGAGCCTACAGCTGTTCTTTGAATTATGTTGTAGCCACATACTTCAAGGCTGTGTCATTTCTAATTTTCCTGTAGTTCTTCGTCTTACAAGTAAATCCAAATTCTGCTCAAAGGAATCCTGGTCTTTATCTGACTTAGAGCTGGGGTTACCAATCTGGGGGCACCTGTTGAAATACCATAGATTAGTTTATGAGATATTCATAAGGAGCAGTTTTCTTTCATTTTCATGGATTTTGTTTACATTTGCTTCTAAAACATTTTGTGTATCTTAATTTTTTAAAATTGTTGCTTCAGATCTTGGTTTTCCAGCAGGGAGTTGTAATGCTTTTTGTGAGATCATGTTTTGCCATAGTAGGGTTTTTTGAAATGATTTATGTTTATTAATGGTATATTTTTTCCTTACACTAGAAAATGCTCATAAGTAGCCCAGCTGATAGAATCTGTGCATGCACCAAGCCCAAAAGTGTATCAAATAAGAAATATAGAGCCTGCACAAAATGTTCACATAAGGTCCTTGATAGGAACCACATGAAGTCATTGCAGTAGCTTAGAAGTTGAAATGATTTGAGCGTGTTCTGTATCTTGTAGAACTTTTAGGTTATTAGGTAACACACTGAAGGTGGAAACCAAGAAGTATTTTGAAGAAGTGAAACAGTCCAGTTTGCATACAGAGGAAAATGTGTTCTGCTTTCTGAGCAATAAACTCGTATCAGCTGTGTGACATGCAGTTTCCTGGCTTGTTTGTTAGCGGAATTTGAAAACTCCTGGGCCTCGTGTGCTAACCTTTCTTCCCCTTCACACCCCCTCATTTTAATCTTTCTTGAGTAGGTTGGATGTACTTTCACATTATTTGAAAGATATTCAAACCCTTATGATCCTGTCAGTTTATTTTTGCTCACAAGTTTTTTCCTTTGCAATGTTTTTGTCTTGGTACAATTTCTTACTTCGTAGAGGTGTTAGTTTTTGTGGATAATCTTATTTATACCAATTTCTGTGACTTCAGTTTTCCATCTGTGAGAGCTCAGAGTGTTGCAGCATCAGTAAACTGCGGGACAGAGACTTTTTGTATAAATTGACAAATTTCAGTCTCTGTTGTCCCAGGGTTTTGTAATGATTACTGAATGTTTTCTATTCAGGTATCAAGTGGTTTAATAGTGCAGTGAATGCCTGTACCACTGTGTGTGTGGGGAAGAGATTGCTCTGTTACGCCATTCAAAACTGAATGTCAGCTGCTGAAGCATAAAAATGCTTGCTGTTTAAATTGAGTGCTTGCTCCCATGTGTTTTTAGGATGCATGTACAGATGCAGTCTGGTAATTCTTGTGTTTAGGGTCCAATATTGCAAAGTATCTCCTGTGAAATGAGAAGATCTTCCCTTCTTAATAAGAACACAAATACAGGTCACTTATCTCTTCCTAAAACTAGTCTCCTCGTGCTGGGACAGACATATCAGATGGGGAAAAAAGTCTAACAAGAGGCTGGGACATACTTGGGCAAATAACCTTTAAAACAAAAGACCTGGATTCAATGCTTTTACAGTCCTTTATCCCTGAAAATTTGTATACTTGATTAGGCTGAGATCCTATGAAAGAAAAAAAAAATAAGTATTTTTTTTCTTCCATTTTACTTGTAGGTACTAAATGAAGCAGTGGGTGCACTGATGTATCACACTATCACTTTAACACGAGAAGACCTGGAGAAATTTAAAGCACTTCGAATAATTGTCCGAATTGGCAGCGGTTTTGATAATATTGACATCAAATCTGCTGGAGATTTAGGTATGACTATTAAAGACATTGTTTTACATCTTATACTTGCCTCCAGAAATTTGATAGCATCTAAGTCTTTGCATTAATGTTTTCTGTATAATTTATACTAACATAGTATGTAAGCTGTATAATTTTCTCATCAAAGTGTTTAAAAATCATTATGGAGATATTAGCATTAGTTAATTGAGTGATAATATTAATAGCTTTGTGACAGGATGACAATCTGCCTGTTCAAGATAAATCCAAGGAGTACAGCCATAATTTTTCTTCTTTTTTTACCCCAGTTGTGTATTTTAACTACTGCCTACTGTAATCCAATCACAAAATATAATTCCATCAGCATGGAAAACTACTACTGTTTGAATAAAAAATGAGATCATTATCAACTGTCTGGGACTTATTTATGATGCATGAGATTTAGTACTAAAGCACTCCATAAAGTAGAAATATCGATTTTATAGGAGAATCAGTTGTTACAGCTTCAGAATAAATTTAGATACTGGAACTATGAAGAGATATTGCTTAGTGTTTCACTGCTTAAAAAAAAAAAGTCTGATTTATACTTTGCTTACTTCAGGATAACCTATCTATTATCTATAATCTACAGGTAAAACTGTACCACTGGATATCAATGTATACATTTTTTTTTGTTTTTTTTTTTTTTTTTTCTAATTAGGTTGAAATTATCAAGTATTATAGAATCACAGAATGGTTTGGGTTGGAAGGAATATTTAAGATCATCTAATTCCAGCCCCCTGCCATGGGCAGGGACACCTCCCACCTGCCCAGGCTGCCCAAGGCCCCATCCAGGCTGGCCTTGAGCACCTCCAGGGATGGGGCATCCACAGCTTCTCTGGGCAACCTGTTAAGTGCCTCATCACCCTCAGAGTAAAGACTTTCTTCCTAATACCTAATCTAACATGTTTCAATAATAAATGTGTTTTCCATTATGAAGATCTTGGAAACACTTAAATAAGTGTGACAGTGCTTAGTCTTACTAATAGCCCCACTGATAGAGTGAGGAGGTGTAATGTGGCTCTGCTTATCAGTAAAATAAAGTAAAATAATCCCCAGTGACTAATGGCTGTGTAGTTTGCACGACAGGCAGAGGCTAAGAACTTTTTCATGAGTTTCTATAAAGAACAGATAGATCTGAAGGCATGCACAAGGTTGCGTTCCTACTTACTCAAGTAGTGCCAAAGTTTGGTGCCTGAGTTGTAAGCCCCAGAAACCATGTTATGTATCTAGGGACTGCCCTGGAGTAAAATCCTGGATCCAAAGCCCCAAAACCTAGCTCCAAAAACCCGGAGCCATCATGAGTGTGGTTTCTGTAGAGAATCCCTGATGAGAGGAAAATCTTTGCAGGTTTGTTGGCTATTTGGGCAGGTCTCTGTGCTGGATGGTAACCTGAGCTTACAACTCAAATGTGAGGCTCAGGGGAGACCTCATTGCTTTCCACATTTACCTGAAAGGAAGCTGTGAGGAGCTGGGGGTTGGCCTCTTCTCACAGATAACCAGTGATAGGACTAGAGGGAATGGCCTCAAGTTGTGCCAGGGGAGGTTCAGGCTGGAAATGAGGAGACATTTCTGTCAGAAGGAGCAGTCAGGCGTTGGGACGGGTTGCCCAGGGAGGTGGTGGCGTCACCGTCCCTGGGGGTGTTCAAGGAAAGGTTGGGCCTGGTGCCTGGGGACATGGTTTGGTGATGACATTGATAGTAGAGTGATAGTTGGACCAGATGATCTTGGAGGTCTTTTCCAACCTTAATGATTCTATGATTGAAGCCACGGTATAGCAGACTGTGGACATTCTCATCCCTGTGGCATGGTAAACACCACATGCCTAATCAATCCTTCATTGAATCACATTGTGATTAGACTGTGAGTTACACAGTTAGGACCCATCCCATTTGTGCATTTCAGTATTTACAAAATAAAATTGTCCATTCTTTCAAAAGCCAGTAAATGCTGGAAGGCTTACAATGTAAAGTCTCTCCTAGTAGTTAGGGCCAAATGGTTGGAATTAGATACTAATGCATCGCTACTGGGACAAATCTCTTTCCATTCCTTGAATGTGCATCTCAAGGAGGTAACCCGAGAGTTAATTGCTCTTTGAAAAAGGCTTTGATTCAGTCTCGAAATACAGTACAGAGTTAGACCCTAAAGTACGACATTTTCCTGAAATTCCATAGTAACTTTTGGAGTAATTTTCAGGGAGCTTGCCGGTGAAGTTGTTACCAGTTTTTCCCGTTAAGTATTACTTTAATGTTAGTGCTTTTACTCTTCTTGAAATGGATGCAAACAGATGTTTCTTGAATAAAGCTAGATGATCTGGTCTTTTTTTTTCTTCAGTTTATTAATTGTTGAGTAGAAAATACGTATGAGTTGTAATTGTAACTGGATGCAAGTGAAATGGCAGTGAAGGGTAACACCAGTTGACTCCTGAGCTTTTCAGCATTGAACTTGTGCACAAGATCACTGAAAGCAGTGGGGAGTGGGAAAGGAGCACTGAAGCAGTTAGATATGAGAAACGAGAAGAGTACGTTATCTTTTCCTATGTGAAATGTCTCTTCTCTTCATATCATTGCCTCTGTACAGCTGCTTGTTGTGGTTTACGATACTCTTGCCTTTTCGAAATCAGCTGGTTTTAAAAGTGGGGGAAAATAGAGAATAAGAAATTTCTACAACTTATGAGAGAAATTGCCTCACCCTTTTCCCTAAAAGGGAAAACCTTTTATAGGAAGGAAGGTGTAAGGCGAGTTGAATTTCTTAGCTTCCCACATATGTAATATAACTTAAAGTCCTTTTAAACCATTTTTTTGTTGATGCCAGCCATTAGGATACATGCTTATTGAATTTGTTTTGCCATCTAAAACTCGCATTTTTGCTCCATGAAAAAGACCTTCTGAATAAACAAATGCAGCTGTTTAATGTGATGCACTTGAAGGGATTTTATGTTTCAGTCTAGTACTTTTTGTCCCATTCGTGCTCTTTTTTTTATTTTTAAAATACCGTGAGTTTCACACTGCCATTGATGTTAGCAGACTGCCAAGATTAATAATCCAGCAAATGATGCTGTTTTATCTTCGTGTAAGTCTACAGAGCAGTGACTCAGCAGAGACAAGAAAAATAGTTCTGCAGCTTCCTTCTGTTGGCTGTAGAAAGAAGGAAGGCGTTTGAATGGAAAACACAGATAAATTCAGTATAAGCTTATTATTTGTCAGATTATTGTTATTACTCTCACGGAAGAGCATGTTGGGTTTTCTTCCTTGCTTCACAAGATATACTGGTGTTAGCTGAAGACTCACTGAATACTTATTTATGTAAAACCCAAACAACTAGACAGTGAAAACAGTATTAGGGTGTTTTTTTAGTATACAAAACACTTTTTTTCTCCACCGTGAAATTACACTGTACACTGTTTGTGATCTCAGTCAGCAGGATTGGGAGCAAAAAATTAGCGGGAGCTGATGATTACAGGGAGAATGTAGTAAATAGAAAGGACACAAACTTTTTTCAAGGAAACATTTTGCTTCACTGCAGTATGTGTTCTGGAAGTACACGCTTATCCGAGAGAAACAGAATGGGGTGACTGACACGCAATTACATTTGCTGGCTGCCTGAGCTGTTTTTTGAAGTAAAAAATGGAATTTCGTGAGTCTTGGATCAGTCCACCTCCCACAGCTGTCTGTGGAAATCTGTAATGGTCTTTTTGATTCTTGATCTTGCACCTTTTTCAACTGTTAAGTCCATATCCTAATAGCTGTATTTTTGCATTACCTTTCCATACCATGCAGAAGTATTGTATTTCTGTATTGATATTTAGATGGGTTCTCTCTTTAATTTGAAGGACCAGGGAAGGACTTGGATTCTGTTTGTAGCAACTGCACAAACCCATGTGCAACAAGAAACAGATCGTTCCTCCCTGTGTTGTTACTACCCATATATGTACTGGAAATAATAGTTATCCCGTGAAGGTTTGTAAGAGTTACTTTCATTTTAAATCAATCTTTTTTATAATGTATAGATAGCTTTTGGGAGGGTATTTGCTCGGTAGTGGAAAGTAACTCATACAATGAAATGTAAACAGTGATCTTCAACCTTACTGGCTTTGTGCTGAGAGAAAGGCATATTTCCTTCTGCTATTCAAAGCACGTAGCCCAGTGTGCATGTAAAATGCTTACTAAGACATCAGCTTGGTTACTAAGCTGCCTGACATCTCGTATACTTCTGTGGTTTCAGTAGTCTGTTTGCCTTAGTTTGGAAAAACAAAAGTTAAAAAAAAAAAAAAAATCAGAACAAAACCTTTGCAAGTCTTTATGAACTGGTTTGTCATGTATTGTGTCAGGGATTGCAGTCAGAAACTTGGTATAGAAATACCTGTAAATTTAAACATCATGCTCCTGAATGGCCATCAAAAAGGAAGAAGTGAGAATTACTTGGCAACCTGGTATCCTTTCCACCCGTTCTTTGCAGGGATTGCAGTGTGTAATGTGCCAGCTGCCTCAGTAGAAGAGACGGCGGATTCTACCATGTGCCACATTCTGAACCTGTACAGACGAACCACCTGGCTTCACCAGGCTCTGCGAGAAGGCACGAGAGTACAAAGCGTCGAACAGATTCGGGAAGTGGCTTCCGGAGCTGCCAGGATCAGAGGGGAGACCTTGGGCATTATTGGATTAGGTATGTTGGCTGGTGAGGTGGTTTAATGCTCCTCGCCTCCTATTGCTTTAAAAAAATTACGAGGATTTGAGCTGTTAAAACAACACTAGTTCACTCCTTTCCATGCCAAGCATTCTGTATAATACCACTTCGTTCCTGGTGTTTATATATCTCAAATGTTTTCCCTGTAGGCATCATCATTTCCCTCAGACAACTATTTTTGCAATTTTTGCTGTTGATATTCCTCAGTTCTTTGAGCTTCTGGACATCTTTTTGCTGGTGTCAGGCACGCTGCTTGTAAGACTCCATCGCTTCCCTTTTCCAGAACAAGGATCCTGCTACACCAACCCATTGTCACCTGTATTTGTTGTATTCATCGTTTGTTGTCATATCTGGTTCTGTTTGTGCTGTTTTCCTTTTGCTGTTTTTAATATGTCTGAAAAGTGCTTGCTGCAGGAACAGCCTGCAGAGCAGTTACTTCTTGCATTTGGTTGGGCTGCATCTGAATCTGTAATTTCAGCTCAAATGAGAGGAAAAATAAATGCAAGAAAGTTTGAAATGCTTCCAGACCTAATAAAATCACCTACTTACCTCTCTGAATGTCCCTAAATGTGTTTCGGCATCTAACAGATGGACAAGCTTGCTTGAGACGAATTAATTGCTGTCTGTTACAGACGCAGAGAAGAAAAACAAGCAAGTCAGTTTCTATATAAAAATTATTCAGTCATGTGCTTGTCTTATCAAAGATCTGATGGACTGTGGATGCGATTGCCGTGGTATTCATCTGCAGGAATTAATAATACGATTTTGACAACAGGGCATCATACTTTAATGACTGTTCCAGTTACACATTGCTGTCAGATATTTCAAGCCATGAACTCTTACTTTTTGGAATCTGAAAATGCTTGGCGTTACGTACCACTCGTTTGAACGAGTGCACAAGGCAATAGAAAGCGTCTTCACACTTAAAGAACAGCCTTTAAAATGTGACTTTCAAGGAGCTAGTCATGAAGTTGCTTGCTCAAATCTATACCCGTGTATTAATGCATCTCATTTAAACGCGATTATTGCAGTCGCAGTCACAGCATCTGTACATAAATAATAGACAAATCACCTGCCGTGTTTTAAAAATGGAAATACGCATCAAGTTTTTGAACCTTAAGTCTTCGCTTACATGCTATGTGCTAATTTGCTGGAGACATCTGTCCTGTTGGCATTGTGTTTATTGTGTTACGCTTTAATTCCAGGCTGAGCTGAGAAAAAAGCCTTCATTTATTACTGAATTTCTTAAATGAGTTTTCTGTGTGCTGTTTTTGTTGCGAATGACTGGAAAGTATAGAGAAACAATTTGGATAATCAGATTGCCAGTATGTATGTAATGCTGCATGAGGTGCTAAGGGTTTTTTATTGCTTTTGTTTTGTTTCTGTTTGTTGGTGTTTTTTTTTTTTTAAAGATGCCTTTTGTGTGCGTGGCATAGTAAAAGGCTGGTAAATTCTGGTTTTAAAGGTACACTTCTGTTGCAGTTATTAACCAGCAATTTTCTGCAGTCTCTGTTCCTTTTTCTTTTCCTACAATGGAATATTCACAGCTTTTAAAGTGAGTATTTTAAAGTTTTGAACATATCCACTGCTTGGTTTTGCACATGTATGTGAATATGCCCAGCGTTGTGACTCTGAGCTCCTGTTCTAACAAACTCCGATATAGATGGGTATTTATGAAGAAGTCTTAGAAGCAGTCTTAGAAGACATGGAAACACAGCTATGCTGGATTTAGCATTTGGGCACTTGAGATGCTTAGACTTTGACATACTCCCTTCCCTGTTCCAGATCACTACAAGAGGGTAGCTATCTCTAGTTTTAATCTAAAATGTGTATTTACAGCCATGTTCAACAGACTGTTGCCCTTAGGTTATGTTTCTCTACTAGTGGCCTCTTCCCACATCTGTAGTTTTGCCTCAATTTCTAATTGTCTTATTAGGATGTGTCAGCATCAGAGCAGCTGAACCACTAAGAGGCTATGAAGCGAACGTAGCACATACAAAACTGTTCTCATCTTTTGTTCCTAAGTCCTGCTTCTTTCCTCCAGCTTTGTGTAGTGTCCTTTTGTGTTAACACACTTCTGAGATCATCCCTTATCTCAGCCCCAGCTATGTTGTGCTCTTGTCTTAAACTTGTGGTCTATTCGGCAGTGTGTTGCATAAATTGCATCACTTTGCTGCTGCAGCACCTCAATCCAGACCTTCACATCTGTTCCTGGGCATTTTTTGTAGTTTTTATTTTTATTTTTAGCCAAAGATAAGCATCCCAGCTCTTGCCTATCTCTGTGCTAGGGAACGACTACGTCATTCTCTCCAAAGCTCCAACTACTCACTTCCTTATCCACTGGTCTAGCCAAGCTTCATGACTCACTTGCCTTTTTCTTTCCATCACCCACTCTCTTTTCTTTGCCTCCTCTCATGCATATTCCTGCTTTGACACTTGGTCTATCCTGCTTAATCCTATTACTCAGTGCTCCTCCTTTAAAGTTAACCCCATCTCTCATCCTCTGCTTGTACTGGAGATAAGCAAAGACTCAACTACATAATGCCCCCTTCATGTGCTTGTTGGATACCATCCGTCATTGTTCTGTTGTTTGGTTAGCCTCTGGGTTCCTCAGGGCAGAGCCTGTGTTTCTTTCTGTCCTTCTGAAGTGTGTGATTCTCTGAGCCTAACATAAATAATAATATCACATCATCCAACAGCTGTCTTTGTCACTTCTAGTCTTTATTACTACCCAGTGCCCCATATTTCAAGCGATGCGTCACAAGCTTTGCAAGCTTGGATAGGAAGCCCTGCACTGAAAAAAAAGCTACCTTTTCACCTTTTATCTAGGCAGTTAGGTTGTGGGTATTTTTGTTGTGTGTTTTTTTTTTTTTTTTAAACAATATTTATGAGCAGCAGCATGTAAGTACTTGGATGAGTAGATAGCTAGAGCTGGTTCTGCTGTAAGGATGATTTTGCAGCAGCGAAGGCTGTGAAATCACACTCCCTTCCTCTTCCTTCCCAGTTACAAATGCTGGTGACTAATAGCTAATGCATTTCCTCGCTCAGAAGAGGTGAAATTCTTCCAGATCCATTTGACAGTGCATCATAATCAGCGTTCATCACTCCGTTTGTCTTTCCTCACCTGCTGTGTTGTCTCACTGGTTCCACATCCTGACTAGACGCTGGCCAAGGCACCGATCAGCATGTCAGACAGTGAGCTTTGAGCTGGGTGGCATTGCCATGCAATAAATGTGGCACCCCTAGCAGTCCTACGAGCTCATCTGATGTGCTCACCAGGAGATGTAACAAAAAGGCACGCTCCACGAAGCAAACCATGTATCAGAGATCTCCAGAAGGGATTAAAAATTGCCCAGATTCCCCACAGCTGTTGCAAAGAGCTGCTAATTGTGAGCACTTCTTATTTCCATGGAAGTCTACAGGCACCTCATCAACATTTCCACGGTACCGAGGGCATTTAATAAAACTGTGTAATACCAGAATAGAGGCAGGCTCTTTGCCCAGGGGCTGGGTGGAAATCTTTGACAACTGCAGCTCCTATATTGTTGTGCTTGGACCAGGTTCGTGTCGAGGTCAGGATCAGAGGCCTTGCAAACTAGGACACTGGGGGGAAGTCGCTGAGTCTGACTAACAGGAGACCCATGAGTTTCTGGTGTCTCTCTCTTCACACTGCTGGTTTGACTGGAGTGAAGAATGGGCTTTGCAAGAACCTTATATAAATATCTTTGTCTGAAATAGGCTTGGGTCATTTTTGCATTCCTGCAGCTGTATGGAGAGTGCATTTTGTGCATCCTTCCTGTATCACAGACCAAGAAGTTCATTTAATATTTTGTATTTCTGAATTTACCTCTCCTCGGAAGCACCCAAGTCTCGTCTGTATTCATAGCAGTTATATATGCTCCTCAGGTAAAGTTGCCTTGAAGGTGGATGCTTTTTGAACTGGTCCCTTCTTGCAGTGCTCAGGAAGATTTTTAGCCTCCCCTTGTGCCCAGAAGAGTCGCATGTAATAAAAGTCTTTCAGAGCAGGATGAAAACTCAGAGGTGTGCAGTTGGCTGCAGTTTAAAAGGAATTGGCAGTTTACAAATGTCCAGCTGTCTGTTTGTGTAAGGACTATGACTAAATATGAATTGTCATTTATGGAGGATTTTATCTCATAAAGTATTTGTAATATGACGATGCTCGCTATGTGATTCCTGAGTGATTCAAAAGGAAACTGAGCACATTTAAGAGTGTTTTTAGTATATTGGCCAGGCTGCAATGAATGGAAAGTGTAGGTTTAAATGGAGAAGCTGTTGTAAGAGATTTCTCTGCCGTGAATCCCCTCAGGTATTGATGTTGTAAAGAGTGCGAAAAAGAACAGATGACAGAACGTCGCATGTGAAAATGAATGGAGCTAGAGTAAAAGCGATCTGCTAGCTTAAAAAAAAAAAAAAAAAAAAAAAAAAAGATTGTTTACAGTTGTGTGACTGGTTTCCTGAGCTGTGAACATGCCAAAATCTGAAAATAATAGTGTTTGTGCTGAAAATAGTCTTAGTAATGTTTTTTAAAAAAAAAACAGCTTGAAAAACAAACAAATAACATGTACGCAGGTACTGAAATAAAATATCTTGAAGAGCTTTTTAAGTTGGTGTCCCCAAAGAAAAGCAGACAGCCCCCATCAGATTGACACGCTGTTTAATATTCCAAGCACATCTGTTCCTAAGCACTGCAGAACAACTGAGTTCAGGTTAAATGATCAACAAAAACCCTTTCTTCTTGTGGCTTCTTAAGTTTATTGAAAGAGAAACTGAAAAGCACAGGGAAATCCCTTCAAGCACAATTGGAAAGATACAGGGTTTCCCTGTGTTAATTCGGTTCTTTTTTAGAGCAAGCTCAGATGTTACAAAGGAAAACTCGTTGACTTTCTTTTTTTTCAAATGAGACGTGGTTATTATGGTCTATCTAGTGGCTGATACTCTTGAAATGTCTTTATCTAATATTTGTAATACCCTACTGCGTGTAGTCGTCTAAACTGAAGAGTTTTTATCCTCATTCTTCAAAATATCCTTACTCAATGAATATACTTGCTCCTTTTCTGTGTTTTACTGGTAGTGTTTCAAAGGGAAATACACACCTCCTGATACACATCCCCATGGAGTCATGCCCAAAAAGCAATTTTGAACACGAGCTCTCTAAAATAATACGACAGTAAGGAAAGATGAACAGGGAAAAGCTAAGGGAATTGTGAATGATGAATGGTACTGCACTCTTCTTAACTAGGTGCCTTGTGATGGACTGCATTTATTTATGATTTAAGGAAATGGGTACAGAATTTTTAAAAGCTTCAAATGACAGGATCCTTACAGGCATTTTAGTGCTGAAAGGATGTTACTCAAAATGAAAGAAAATGCTAGTGCAGAAAGGAGATCCTATGTGCTGAGAATCACTCAGCTTCAGATTAAACAAATTATCTTTTATTGCATCCATTTTTGAGGATTAATTTTATAGCTTTTTATTAAAGCCAGCTGGTCCGACATGGGTAAGAATAAGTCCTTGGCAGGATGTGTTCGCAAGCAGTAGTGTTTTACCATAAACAGGCCCAGCAGGCAGGCCCTTGTATTACACAGATTAGTGCAGATTACGTGGCATCTTCTGGCACTTCACATCCCTGGTTGCAAAAGGTGCAGACCTGCTTTGTTTGGAGCAAGGCTGCGTGAAGCAGTCCCGATGTAACGTTACTCATCTCAACGAGGATTTCGAGTGGGATGGGAGACGCCTCTGTTTTATCCCCTTCCAGTTGCTGTACAAAATGGTATCACTCGATGGAAGTGTTCGCAGTGGGAAGGAGGAGGGTGCTTTACACCAGCTGCTTCACATCTGTTCTCATTCCATCTCTTCTTGTTGCAGGGCGTGTTGGGCAAGCAGTAGCACTACGTGCCAAAGCTTTTGGCTTCAGTGTGATTTTTTATGACCCATACCTCTCAGATGGCATGGAGCGTGCTCTGGGACTGCAGCGGGTGAGCACTTTGCAGGACCTGCTGTTCCACAGTGACTGTGTTACCCTGCACTGCAACTTGAACGAACACAATCATCACCTTATTAACGACTTCACTATAAAGCAGGTAATAATCGCTGTGCGTGCCCTCCGCACAGGTGCCGGTGGCTGACACTGTACAGAGTTGCTTTATGTAAACGTGCAGATTCTCATTTGAAAGCAATTTCCCTTTTCCTACGTTGAAATTAAGCAGGTTTATAACTGACTGGGAGATAGCTGGTGCCTTATGTATCGTTGCTTTTCTTGTCTGTTTTCCTCAGTAACATTGCACTCGTGGAAATAACGTGCTCTTCTCCATGTTGTTTGGATTTAATGAAGTTGTGTTTATGCACTTTTTTCCTCTGTCTTCTGGTAGCTACCTCCTTTACCTAGACCTGCAGGTAGCAATTCTGTCTTTCACTCCCTCGGCTGGGATGGTCAGGCAGAACGGAAGGATTGTGACTAAATGCCGCCCCCCTGTGCTCAGTGCCGAGGCTTGCAGAGCACTTCCCAGGTCGATCACTTTTCCAACATCGCATTATTTGGGAAAATTAATCCTGTTTGAATTAGTCCCAAACTCTCCCTAAAGCTTTAGGTAATATTAAAATCACTTCAGAATGTAGGCGTGTAGAAACTGCTCCACTGCAGGCTAATTCAACAGTAAGCTTTTTGTTAAATCTCCAGGTTCCGACTCCAACCTCAGCATAGTTAACAGTAGGAAATAAAACATAGATATAAAGGTGTAGATAGTGTGCAGGAAAGAAATCCTAATGATACAGTAACTGATTTTTTATTTTTATGTTCATTATACATGTAGTATATCCATGTATTGGTTACAGTAACAGTTGCACTCTTTTGCAGTAAAATCATGGCTTGGTTTCTGAGAAGTAGTTTGAACCTACTGCTCTTGAACTTTAGAACTGAAGCAATTACTGAATGTGTTACATATACGTCTGATGATATCATGTGTCTTGATTTGAGAGTTGAGGGACATTGCAGACCCATCCCAATGTAAAATCAGGGCTTGGGATTTAAAACTTCAAAAAGTCATAAATTTAAAATGCAGATCACTCAGACAACTGAGCTCTGTCGCCCTGCCCTGAAGATTCTCTTTCTTCTCCGCTGATACATTACGCTGTATATTTTTTATATGGTTAGATGGCCAGACATCTGAACCCAAACAGAACTGCACTGAATTCAGCAGCACCAGTTAGAGGCTTAGCAGCAGTCACTGTCGTGGGCTGTGAAACTTGGGCCAGTTTATCACAGCAAGTTTTTAGGCAGAGGTGGATAAATGGGATCAGCTCTGGAGAGTGCTTAGTGCATTAATCAGAGAAGCAAACAGAAGAAGAGGTTAAAAGTGAGTGATACCATCTGAAATGAAATGCATATAATAAAACCTGTACTGGGAAGGATATCGTAAGCATTTATCTTGCTACTTCTTGTCCTTTATTTAGAAGCTTAGGTTAAAGTGTTAGTTTTTGCTTTGGATAGAAGTTTGGATGAAGCACTCTGTTTCGTAACAGCTGATGTGAATGTTACCCAGCACTGAAAACCAGAAAATCTGACTACCTCAGATCATTCTTGATTGCTTGGTTTGTGTAGACCAGATCTTCTGAATATCTATTGAAAAGAGCAGAACAGCTTTTTGAGGCTGCCAGATGCTGGAGTTGCTCTGAAATTTTTAGAGCACATCGCATGCCACTTTTACCCACTATTGCATGTTCACGTAATAACCAGGTTTTAAACAAATTGTGGAGAAGCATGGTGCATCTTACAAAATAGTTTGGGTTGGAAAAGACTTTAAAGATCATTAATTCCAACGCCCCTGCCTTGGGCAGGGACACCTTCCACTAGACCAGGCAAACTCATTTCCCTAAAGACCCACCCTGAATTTTTTTCAGAATCAGAAATCACATAGCCTTAAAATGTCTTCGAAAATTTGGTGCCAGTCTTCTCTTTCAGTGGCCTTTCCCTTTAATTAGTCAATGTTCTGCCTAACCTTGTAGTCCCAGAGCAGCTCAGAGAAGCGTTTCAAGCTTGTGTTTTTGAACCCATGGTAATCAAGCGCTCTTAAGAGAAACTGAGCTCATTTCAGTTCTACAAATTGGAGAAGATGATGCTGCAATTAAACACAATACGCTTTTAAAGCAGCTCTGCAGGTTTAATGCAGGTGAATACTAACAGCTGTCAGCAGTTCTGGCTGTGACATTCTCTTTCAAGCTTCCACCCATTGTAAGGGTCACCTCCAGCTGCATCCACCCTTCTGGTTTGTCGTGAGTCACGTAGTTCATTCCCACTAGAATGCATTTGTGTGTCCATGTTCTGTTTGATTTGGGCTTGCCTTAGTACTAGCTTTAGAGTTTTGTAAATAATCCCAAAAACTTCAGGTTCTTATGGATGGACAGAAGATTTTAACAGGGCTCACTGATGAAAATTTTCAAGTTCTTCAAAGCGCATATAAATGCACTAGGCTATACTTAAACCTCAAAATCACCCTTCCATTTCCAAGAACACAGAAATAGGAAGTCAGTACAAGCTCCCACAAGCCTACGTGCCATGTCTGTGTAGCAGGTGTGATTGCTAGTTGGGTGAGCCCTCCTGTGCTAGATTTAATCTAGTTCTCACAGCTTTCTAACTGAGTGGAGATGCAGTGATGGCTCCATCAGGAACGCCTTATTGTTGCAAGACCAACTTAAGGTCATGCCACCATTTCCTCACAGCACAAATTCCCAAGTTGATTGCATAAAACTGAAGTATCCCTTAATTCCACTGTAAATGGACTTTGGTTTTGCTATACAGACCAATAAATGTTCTCCTTTAAGCCCAAGTCTCTGCAAATGGGGAGAGGCAGGGACAGATGAAAGCTAGTGAGTTGGCCAGTAAAATATGTTTTCTTTTTTTTTCTTCAAACTTCACTGCAAGCATATGCATGTTAATTGTTTAATATATCCAATGAGCTCATGTAAAAAAAATTCTTGTAGCTGACTTTCATCCAAACCTCCTTGTTGTTCATGAATTTGGCATTTTGAATCCCTTTCAGAGAAAGGAGCCATTTACATAAGCTTCGGTTTGCTGTGTAGGCTTTAAGTAGTTGATGTGGTGTCAAAATGTTGGAGTTTTCTTCTTCTTACGGTGAGAGATGGAGTCAGTTCAAAATGGGATTTTTATCCTTCATCTTCATCATGGTTCCTGCTCTTCATACGCTTACCTTCGTATATTTAAATGTTTCTGAGATCAGAAGCTGTGTATGAGATAACTGCTAAAAGATGAAGCATTAGGGTGGCTGGAAGCAAGATGTAGGATTTCTTTTTTTTCCGTACCATCTCTCTTATTTAAACTTCCACTTTGTTTTTATGTTGTGGATATATTGTGGTATAAATTCTTGTAGTTCTCCCCACACAGTGTCATCTACAATGCTAATCTGCACAATGCACAACACAGCTTCTCTCCTGGGCACACAGCATTCTCAACCAAATTCATTTTCATGCCTTTTAACTGTATAACGTAAGAATCCTTTAGACCTTTATTTCAAAAGTCTTATGGGGAGGAGGAAGCTGAAGTCACAACAATAAATAAAACATAGGTCTACTGTGTTTTGGCAACTAAAGGGAAAAGTGTTTGAAAATCCAAAAGCGCTGATTTTTCTGAAAAATTCATACAGGCTTTTATTTGTGTGAAAGTTTAAAACCACAAAATATGAATTTGTTTAAGAATGTACTGTAGTTTCTGTCTCATGCAATTTCACAGTGGAATAAAAAGGCATAAAATGATCTGTCCGTTTCATATGCACAGTTGTATCTTTTGATCATGTTACTGCACAATATATGAAACAACGCTTCTATAAAAAGACACTACTTAAAAGAAACAAGGTTATTAAATGCTGTGAAATAGCATTTTATGTTAGAAGCATCACATTGTGTGGTACTTTCCAATGGAAAGGGAAGACAACTGTTACAGGTTAAATCAGCTGAATAGCCTTTGTTGTATTGGATGCTTCTTTTGAGTAAAAAAAATAATGCCACAACGATTTTATTTCATTTATTTTTATTTCATCATTCTTGTTTTTAACTTTCCCTAGATGAGACAAGGGGCTTTCCTGGTCAACACAGCTCGAGGTGGGTTAGTAGACGAAAAAGCACTTGCACAGGCCCTGAAGGAAGGAAGGATACGAGGGGCAGCCTTAGATGTACATGAGTCAGAACCATTCAGGTGCTTTTCCTTTTCTTTTCTTTTTATTTTGTTCACTTTCTTATTTTTAAGTCGTAGTGCATGATACGATCAACAGCAACAAGTAAATGAGTTTTCCCTTCATTTGGTAGCTAAATACTCCTTAGTAAAGCAACATGAATCTGCGCAGCACTGGACTAATGCAAAAGTAGATGGAGCTTGTGTATATTGTCAGAAGTGAAAAAATGACACCCAAGATTAATGCCTTTTTTAAAATAAAATAAAAATGCAATGGGTTTATTCAGTAGAAGTATCAGGGACACAAGTTCTAGTGCTGGGCACAGAATTGTGTCCTGGCTTTGAGAGGAAGTGTTCCTTTGTTGTTGATGAAACTCCAGAGGTAACTAATGATGATGTCTGAACAGGCTTTCAGAAGGCAAAGGGTTGAGCTTTGGTGTGAGAAACAAGTACTTTATGACACCTTTCTGGAGGAAAAAGCATGATTTCTGTCCAACTTCCCTCTTCAGGAAGGCCATAAACATACCAGGTTGAAAAAAAAAAAAAAAAAAAAAAAAAAAGTAAAGAAAGGTGGTGAGAGTTCAGGCCTGTTTTTTTTTTACCCTTTCTCTTTGTCAGGAGAGCAGTAACTGCTGTCATTAGCAGAGCTGGTAGCACTGGCCTTACTTTTCTGAAAGACACTGAGTATCTCCAGTGTTTTGGGCAGAAATGTACCACTCCCAAAGTGGCATTGGTATTCTGATACCAGCACTGCTAAACAGCAACGAGCCTTGTTTATATGTCCTGGAATTTTGAGCCTGACTTTGAATTATGAGAATAGACTGCACTAGCTTATAGTGCTTGTATGTGGCAAGCCTTTTTCGGATGCTCAGTCTGGGCAGGGAGAAATGTTAATTTTAACAGAAACCATCCATGTAGGTTTTTGAAGAGGAACGGATTCAAGACCCGAGGGCAGGTTGTGAAGACTGGAGAGAGGACAGTCTCTCTTGAATCAGCTTGCAAGAGGCGAATAGAACACTAAAAAAAATTGCAACAGTGTCCTTATAGATAGAATTTTGTTATCTGCTGAGACACAATGCCACATCACAAATATTTAATTTTATTTATGCATACCCTGCATTCATGTACTTCTAAATGTGGTCATTACAATGCAGTAGTGCTGTGCAAAGCTGGAGTCTAACAGCTCAAGAGACTTTCTGAGATACACATTCTTCACAATTCAGATCTCAGATCTGCACAAGCAGACCTTTGCACCTGTAGGAAGCCCCATTTACTGCATGGAGATGCCATCTGCAGAGATTCAGTTGCAGGATTACAGCCACAATTTCCTTTGGCTTCAGTGCTGCATGTCTATCTGAGCGCAGCATGCACCTCTTTATTCAAGAGTTTTGCCAAATATTCTGATGTTTATTAAACTCCGAATGTAATCTATAATTTTATGAATTCCTACCAACTTTGAATATACACTTTTGTCTTAAAATACTTGTTCTACAGTTGTTGCAGCTGACTGTAAAATTATTAAAACTGAAAATAGGTAGGAGGAGCAAGTTTCCACTATTTTCAGTTTTTTTACTTTGATTTTGTGATAGCACCTTATTCATTGCTTTCCCTGGAAATCAATCCATCATGTAAATTTCCTTCTTTCTTCGGAGTTTCTATACAGAACAGGAAAGAAACAAATAGTTTAAAATAACAGAACAAATACATGAATTATCAAAAAGTTGAGGATTCTGATTGATAAGCTTGTATAAACGTGCAAATAATTGTTAGATGTATTTTTTAATGACTAAGTGTCAGACCTTTGAGATAGCAAAGTTAGTGCAATAAAAGTAAAACTGATGGATGGACAAACAGAGTGGCATCCTGAATTGATTTAGGTCTTGCTTCATGCATTTCTGCACGAGTACTGGAATGGCAGTGGCTGTAGTTAGCAATAAGCGCATTGGACAGAAGCTGATATTGCTGCTAGTGCTACTTTACCTAGGTTCTACCCTTTAAGTCAATGTGAGGTGATTGCTCTTTATTTATACTATGAATAGTGTATTAAATTAATTGATGGAATGTAAAATAAACCCAACAAGGAATACAAATGCAGTTCTTTTCTGCTGTAGAAATTAATCTGAATGTATATACAAATCCCTCTGGATTTCCCCCTGCACCCCTTTTTTTCCCTTACACCCCCAATATTTTTTTGTCATTTGATCTTGTTTTAAATTTTCATTTAGCTTTAGTCAGGGCCCCTTGAAGGATGCACCAAACCTGATCTGTACCCCACATGCAGCGTGGTATAGTGAACAAGCCTCAATTGAGATGCGGGAGGAAGCAGCACGAGAGATCCGGAGGGCGATCACAGGTACTAACTCACCTCATTATCTTCTTTGCTGTGTATTTCGTCTTCACAGACATTTTCATTCTTCAGTCATGAAAGATGCTGAAAAGAACCATACTCAGGTTTTGTTTATGCTTTTAGTATTTGGGACATAGAAACCAGCAAATACAAGGTTTGTTGTCAGCGCTGGAACAGATAAATTTGGATGATTTATTACAATTACAAAGAAAAGGCAGGAAGTGCAGAAGAAGTATTTTTTCCATGTAACAGAAACATGTTTAACTGTGAAAAAACCCCTTTTTATTTTTGTTGCCTGTAAATACTAGCCATGTGATGGATTTTACTGCAAGTCAACCAGATATTACTGGCATCTTCCATAGGTTTTCATAGATGTCCCCTCAAACCTGTCATGAGCAGTTTCTTTTCCATTATTCTTTTCTCTTTGTATTTTCCAAATTTCATCTAAATTTGTCTTAGAGGACAGTCTGGAATTTCAGTGTCTTTCAGGTTGTAATACTTTAAGATAAAGCATGTAGAGTTCCATGCTGCTCCAAGCAAGACTTGTATCACAATTCAGTCTTAATATCAAAACAAAGTTTTCAGTATTTGTTGGTAGGTACTCTTTTTTTTTAGATGTTCCTTTTTTAAAAAGCATTGCTAAGGAGGGCTGGCATTTTAAAGGACAAAATCTGTTTGTTGTATAACTACCATGTAATTGTAAACTGTTCACATAAGAAAAAAACAGTTATGTCTTGAACATGCACTGCTAATAAATAAAATGAGAAGAGTGAGCCATTTGGCTTTGGTTTGAATCCCTTGTTAGCCTAAAATAAAAGGGAGTATTTTCATGCTGGAAAATGATTCATTAAGCACTAATGTTCTCTCTTTAGTAGGACTTTGCTGTTTTCCCCTTGGCAATATAGGCTGAATGCTCTACAGACGTGAAGGGCTGTCTGTGTCACCTTGAGAGTGGTGCAGTGCCAAGACATTGCTCTGCTGTACAAAAAGCACTAGCAGTAGCTTGTCCTGGATCTTATGCCTAGAGAGAGGCTAGACAATTCAGTTTCATTTATAGCCTGGGCAGAAAGAAGAGGATTCTCTGGATGGTGATCAAGGGCACCTCTAAAGCTCCTGATTCGAATTGCTCTTTGCAGGCCTATTTCTCTTTATTTGAGAGGTAACCTGAAGAGGCTGACCATCCTTTTCCTGGAATTAGTCTTTGTGCCTATCCTCCAGAAGAACTCGAACAGTACATTCATGAAGCTGTTGTATAACTATTACAAGTGTCCAAATAGCTCTGGGAGAGATTGCACAAACCAGCATACCATAGCTACAGTGGGGGATGATTGATGTGCAAATAAGCATTAATGAGCAAAGATCTGAAAACAGGAGTCAGCTATACAGAGCTAGTTTTAGGTTAAATATTGTGCAATAGCCCAAATGTATGTTCCTGGGAAGACAGGCCTGTATTTTCTTATAGTCTGAGATTGTGCTATCAGCGATCTAAATCATTGATTTGTATTGAAGCTGTCATCGCTTCAGTGTTTGCACATGGCTTGTACCAGGATCAAACTAAGGCCAACATTAGGGAGGTGAGAAAGACAATGAATTGCAGTGAAACAAATGTAGGAAAGGTACAGGAAGTGTGGGATGAAGCTGAATATGTGAACGCCACAGGGGAACAAAGAGGAGAAAGGGTGTTGAGAGAGAAACTAATTGGAAAAAGGTGTACAATAAATCAATGCATGCTGAAGACAAACATGCTAACTTGTTCTGCTGTTCCAAAAAAGTCAGTGATGTGCTGCTGTATAAAGTAAAAACAATAAGCAAAGATCCAATGTCCTTGAATATGAAAATAGTAAATAAGGAGGATTGCTGAAAACAATAATGGAAGAAATAAGAGGGCAAGCATGGCAAGTGAAAATACTGTTACGACATAAGTTTAAAATAAATAATATTTTGCAAGGGGAGACTAGTAGAGCATGCCTTACAGCAAATAAAGGCTGAGAGGGATGGGAAGAGATGGCCGCAGCCAAGAAATTCCTGAGAAGGGTAAACATCAGAAAAAGATACTGCTTAAATTTATGGTAATTTTGGTAGAAGATAAGGTGGTTATATATTTCAGCTAACATTAGAAAATGATTTCTAATCAGGGAAATGGTAGAAATACACTCGTAATGGGGCATTTACCTTACCTTGTCTAGTACTGGACTAAGAAGCCCTTTTGGGTTGTGCATGGGAGATATGGGAAGTTTTAGTAGTATAAGTGCAGGTCATGGAGGCAGAACTATTTGATAGCGTTCGCTAGATAAACTAAATTCTGTGAAAGGTCTTTTTTTGCAGTCCCATCATGGCCAGGCTGATGGATAGAAAGAGCAAGCAAAGAGTAGTAAGTCTTTGACCAAAAAAAATGAATTCTTAATGGTGGAGCATGGTTAAGTCTTGATAGTATTCTTTGAGTACTCTTGCCAGCAGAAGCAGTGGTTGTCTTCAGCTTTACAATTCTGCCTCTGTGTGCGCAAATCCACAGCAAGATTACACTTCAGAAGGGATACATTAAAACAGTTGTCAGAAAAAAACACAGGCTCCAAATGATCGTCTGTTGAAATAGGTGGAAGTACTCCTGTTGCCATGAAGAAAATCTGGATTGTATCTGTATATTGCATGTAATAATAAAATTGTATTATAATATATATACAGCCATGCTGTATGTTCAAATTTTAGGTTCTTGGGAAGTATGAATCTCAGTGATTATTGTTTTATTGAGACCATGTATATAAAGAACAGGATATATTAAAGAGAGAGAGAGAAATAAAAAGCAGCACATTAACAACTAAGTCCCAGGCAAAAGGAGAGCAGTGAGGATCAAAAATGATCTCTTAATGTGTTTTTATGTATTTTAAATACACAAATGTTTGTAACTCTGTTTTTAATCTGGATAAATTGAGAGTATATAACATGATTTAAATGTAATTTTTGTTTGTTTGTTTTCCCTTGCTTCATCCTAGGTCGTATTCCAGACAGTCTGAAAAACTGTGTTAACAAAGATCATTTGACTGCAGCTACACATTGGGCCAGCATGGATCCCGGAGTTGTTCATCCAGAGCTTAATGGTGCTGCATACAGGTAAGCACGCTGCAGGTGTAAAAGAAATACTTGCCTAAGTCAAAGGTAAGTATTCTGGAATAAAGAAATGACTTTCCTATTAATAAATGAAGTGTCTTTGGATCAGGCTTCCACTGTATTGTTTTCATAATTGTTGCATTCAGGAAGATAATCTTGTTTTGCTAGTTACTGAAATCAGTCATGCAGTGCATAAGTATGTTTCCTTTTCTTATCTTTCTTTTTTTTTTTTGTGGTTAGTAATATCTGAACAATATACGGTCTTCTATATGTTCCACTGAAACAATTCTGGTCATCTCGAGTGAGTGCAGTGGAAGTTTTTGTTCTTTTTTTCTGAGGGTAACGATAAAGCGGTAGGTTAAAGAAAGACTTTCAATAATAAAGTATTGCTGTGTGTTTTGTGGCCTCCAGACATGAGGGAACAAATAATTCAGTTAATGAATACAGTGGAATAGCCTGTGGTGTTTATGAAAATATGTTTCAAGTAGTGTTTTCTAAATTTTGCATTTTATTTTTGAGATGTTCTTTACAAGCATTTGAGGGTTTTAATCGATGCATTCTCAATCAACTGTGAAAGCAGCTTTTAATAATTAGTAGGAAGGGGTAATTTTTTCCACATTGAGTATGTATGTTCCTTAGTTTACTTTGCTTGGTAGTCTTTCTCTATCCCTTTAGCCCTAGCAGCTGTCCTAGCAGCAGATTTTCCTAGTACTGAGCGTCACGCAATTTTTATTAATAAAAAACTCTGCAATTTTTTTGTCTTCAAGTATGGTATTTACTCATAAGTAGGATGAAGGTGACTGAGAAAGCTACAAACAGCTGCTGAAAGACATTGACTTGAGGGGAAGGGGCAGTTCAATACTTTTTTTTTTTTTTTTAACCTTTCTTCTAATCTTTCTGCTCTTACTCTTCATACATCTTTTTTATCATTGTCCTTCTTCAGGAGGACTGTCCCTTAGTTTTATTGGGTGTAGGAATTTGTTTTGTGTTAACGCTGTATGAGAACCCAACCATGCAGTGCTGAGAAGTGTGGCAAAGCTCTTAAGTCCCAAGGAATTCTAGCAATCTCTTCAGAAAGTGATGGAGAGATGACAGAGGGAGCATCACCACCCTCTGCCTTAATCTCCTCAGCAGTAGCTGTAAGCTCACCGAAGGAAAAGAATAACCTTGATTTGATCAACATACACATACCTCAGTGCACGTCAAGATACTTTTTTTTGAGAAAAGTACCCATAGCCCTAAATATCTGAAGAAGGCTGTTTGTATTTGTTGAAGTGAAAAATTCAAGCATATGTATTCTCTTCCACACAGCATTTAGTTTCAGTGACTTCAATTTGAACTACTCAGGGCATATCTGAATGCAGCTGAGGATATTGGCAGGTGTTCCTGAACTGGGGGTAATAACTCTAACTATGTCGTGGCAGTTGAGTGCAGGGTTGTGTGCCCAAATAAAATGCAGTTGCTTGTTCCCTTCTGAGGGGAGTCACAAGCCCAGCAGAGGCAGGCTTCACAGTTAGAAATGGATTTTTAACTTAGGAACGTCTGGGGAGTTAACAATTTACAAGGTAAAGACCATATGTATTTAATTTAAGCAGGATAAGAACAGAAATAAATGCCTTTTGTAGACATTGTTTCGGTCAGTTTTTTCAAAGTATAAAATAAATCATAAGTTAAATGCGAATTCACATTTGTTTTCAAATCCAAAAGAGAACTCACTTTGGCAATTTTGAGGGAAACATGAGTAATACAAGAAATACGAAAAGCTTCTTTTTGGAGGGCTGATAGAGTGGTCTTTGAGTGTGGGCTAAAGCAGTTGTTATTTGTGCAGTATGAAATACATGGAACTTGAAGCTCAAGCTTTATGAAGAGATAGGTTTCAGTAGCAGTGTTTGCTGGTGCTTAATTCCTAGCTGTATTAAATACAGAATTTGAACCGGTTGTTTGAAACAAATTTTCCTGTCTTCCCTTTGCAATGCAAGATTATGCTCAACTAGCTGAGTTGTGGAGCCTTTCACAGGCAGTGTGATGTTTCAGATGTGCTAATAACTGTATCACAGTCATGTAATTGCATTAGAAGATAAGACCTGGGATAATAATTTATATGTTAAAAAATGCAAATAGCTCTTTCAGTGAACTAAAACTAACAAGGCTATTTAATTTGGGATATATCATTTACTTGAATTTTGATAAAGGAGAGTGCTCTTAAATTATCAGATATTATCACTAGCAAAGAACATTGAACATTCATCAGCAGAATATAATCTAGATATTCTGAATATCTTCATTTTTTGTGGAAAACAAAACCATTTGCTAGGCAAAAGGCAAGACACCCCATCAACACAAAGGGTTAGGCTCACAGGACCTATCCCATCAGTGCAGATTAACAATATTCCCGAGAAGGAAATATTTGTAATAGTCTTGGTGAAGCGGCATAATATACCCTGCTTTTGTGTTATTACTGTGAATTTGCTACTGAGCTGCCTGCTAAATAATACCCTGCCATTTTCTGTGTCACAGAGAGAGCAGGTTATAGGAGAAATGAAATACCACAGCCAGTAAACAGTAGTTGTACAATTTATAGACATCTTGACATATCTTTCTGCTTTCTAACAGGTAGGAGATGAGAATATCCCAGTCCTTAAGAGGTACTTGGATGAGAGTAGTTAGATAATGGTAACCATCCAGGAGATTTTTCACACCGAGGTATTTCACTGGTCATTTTTAGACTCTGCATGTAATGTAACATACAGTAGGTGCTTAACAGTACCACAGAGTGCCTGAGGCTGCCAGGGACCTCTGGGGCCTTCTGCTCCAAGCCCTGCCCCAGCAGGGTCACCCTGACCTGGGGGCACAGCCCCACGTCCAGGCGGCTCCTGGAGTACCCCAGGAGGAGCCCCCCAGGCTCTGGGCAGCCCCTGCCAGGCTCCATCCCTGCCCAGCCCAGCAGGGCTGCCTGGTGCTCAGAGGGAGCTCCTGGGTTCAGCCTGGCCCTGGGCACTTGAATTTTAAGTGCTTTTGGGACAGACTCATCTTTTTTTACAGTGCTTAGTGTAGTGAAAGGTGCTACTGTAATATAAAAAAATACTGGAGATTAACATGGAAATTAAAGTTGTATTTCAGTTCCAGTTAAGAGGACTATTGTATTTTTTTGCATAAAGACCACGTGGGAAGGGAGAAGGGAGAGTACGAAGTGGCAGATGAGATGTAACTGACCTCTCCTGCTTTTGCAAAAATTTAACTCAGTGTACATTTTACAAGGAAAATGTTTTGACTTACTGCTGCCAGAGGAGGAGGATTAGGAGCAACTCTATGAAGTGCAAGCTTGCTTCTGAGGAGAGGTGCTGGCTGGTAGAATCCCAGTTGTTACAACGCAGTGTACATGGGGATCATTTTTATGTACAGAAAGAATATCTGAAGTGCAGAATAACAGATGTGTGGTCTGGACTGCTTACCGTGCCCGTAAGATAACTGCTAGTGCTTCTCATCTAGTTCTGTCCACTTCCAGGAGGGGAAGCTCTGACTTTTCTTCCTGAGGGAAACACAGTTGGAGAATTTGCCCTGATCTGTCCCTGTTCTGCGTGTGTATGCTCAGGGAAGATGGCTTTGAAAAAGGGAGGGTCTGTGTTGGAAATGGTTGCTGTGTTGGGCTTATAAACAGGAATTCTTGTCATTTCTTGTTGTGATTTTTACAAAGCACCTAAAGTAACAGATAAGCTGTTTGAAAATTAAATTTGAATAAATAAAACAATACCCAGTCGGACAGTTTTCATAGGAATTGGAGCAAATTTGATTAATAAGATTCAAATTGAAGTACTGAAACAAGCAACTAATTCCATTAGCAACTGCAAATTAATTCTAAGGAACCTCTCTGGAGAAGGAATTAGCACAGGAAGCCCTGCAAATACGTGTACAAGTGGGAACAAAGTTCTCCAGCCTACAGGTGGTGTGGTCCTTCACATCCTGGTTATCCATCCCAGGTAACAGCCAGCACTAGGGTCTGTAGGAATCTTTCCCAGGATGAGTGGTCCAGCCTACAGTGTCCTCATTGTCACTGTGCCATCATATAGCCACGCTGAGCCCCTCTGGCACAGTCTGCAAAAAGCAGGTCCCGTGATGGAAAAAAGTGGAAAAAAGAACAAAAATAAAAGTGGTGGAAAAAAAGAACAAATAAATGGAATTTCATCCTGCTTTTCCTCAGAGTTTCCTGGCTGTTCTACATAAGTTCTGCGCTCATTTTGTATCAGTTTGAGGGAACTCGGGGTGAGCAGTACAAACATGCATTACTTTAGGAAAGATGTTACTGAAATGGGGTGAAATTCCCTGAGGGATTCAGTACGGAACTCAGAGGAGAGGAAAATCACCTGCAGAACAACATGGTATTTGAAAAAGCTTGCCTAGACTACATGCGCTTTTTCTTCCATTTAATTTTAAATAAACACCAGGCCAACAAATGCCACAATGAATAAGTGGCAGGATTGTGTGTTCAGGCTTTCAGTACGGGTAGCACTCTCACTAGGGAGCTTGAGTAAGCAGAACGCAGCAGAAGAGAAGAAGGAATAAGTGCAGCTGTTTGATGGAGTGATGGGGAATGGGACCAAAGGGGCAGTGTAAGTGGCCAGCGTGGGCCAGCAAGCTGGGATCAAGGTACTTGGCTAAAGAGAAAACATTTTTGTAAAAGTCACTTGTTTATAGCTGTTCTTTTTATGTATAGGCACCATGAGATACAAGTGTTCATCAATTCCATTTGAACATGGGGACTGAAACAGTAGATTGGAAAGATTTTTCTTCTAGCTTGATAGTATCAGAGCCATCATAAAATCAAGCTAAATCAGAGGGTGTTTTGTTTATTAAATTGCTAAAATTCCTAAAATTAAATTTATAAAGGGACTGTGGTGTTCATCCAGAAAGAGTAAGAAATCTTGAAAACCTTCCACAGTGTTCTGTGTTTGCATCTCTCTTTCTTGCAGTCTGCCTAAAGCAATTTGCCGTTTATATAACTAGCACTGGTTCTCTTTCAGACAACGCCTGTGGCAAGTTTGGAGCTTAAAAAAATAATAATTCTTGGGTGTAATAGGTGTTAATTTGTCCTCTTCAGAGTGTGAGTGTGATCCCTCTTTTAGGGGGCTGTCAGAAAGCTCTGATTGCAAGACTAGTCTAAAGAAATAGTTTTCAAACCACAACAGCAAAATGTCAAAATTTCAAAAAAATTTCCAAAGGTCAACTTGTGGAACAGTCCCAGAGGACATACATATTGTGCAGACCTAGCCCAAGTTGCTTTGAGACGAGCAGTTGTTTCCATTGCCATGCTGTCAATCTTGCTATTAAATCTCAAATTGGAGAAAACAAAACAAAACAAAAAAACAAACCAAAGCAAATCCTAGCAAGTCTTTATTTCTCATTTGGGCGAAACACAGCATGTTTTGCTTTATTTGACAGCATCCACATATGGTGTATCATTGTGAGCTTAACCAACTGTATGTCTCACTGGGCTGAAAATAAAATAAACATCTCTGTACCTTTGGGAGGAGGCAAGGTGGGCTTTCCTGTCAGCCATCTCTTGGTTTTAACATGTGGTCTCCTCTTCTTCTCTCAGCAGGTATCCCCCAGGTGTTGTAAGCGTGGCTCCAACTGGCATACCTACGGCAGTAGAAGGAATAGTCCCCAACCCCATGTCTTTATCACACGGCCTCCCTGCTGTAGCCCACCCGCCCCATGCTCCTTCCCCTGGCCAAACTGTCAAACCAGAAGCTGATAGAGACCACCCGAGCGACCAATTGTAGCCTACGAAAACAGCATTCCCAACATCAGAGATTTCAACTTCAGCGTGTGGAAAAAAAAAAATAACCAAACACAAAACCCTGGATTTTGATTAAAGGCAAAACCATGAACTTACAGGAGGAGACGATTATTGTTTTAGAAACTGGTCCAATATACAGTATAAAAGGAAAAGGTGGGAGACAAAAAGAAGATTTGGAAGCATTTTTTCCTCCGTATAAATTGTAGTTTGTCCCTGTCCAGTGGACTGATTCACTGTTTCTGTGTCCTATGGGTTCTTTGTTAAGCAAGAGAAGTTAGTAGTTAATTATATCATGAATGTACTTGTCTGTGTACAGTTTTTAGAACATTAAAAAGGGTTTGTTTGCTTAGCTGTCAACAAGGAAAAACATAAGGGAGGCATTCAACAAACCAATTTTGAGATTAAAAATCTTTTCTTTTATATTTTAAAACATGCCCAAAAATGAGGCAGTTGGCAAACTTCTCAGGACAATGAATTTTTCCCATTTTTCTTTCTACGCCACACAGTGCATTGTTTTTTCTACCTGCTTGTCTTATTTTTTAGAATAATTTAGTAAACAAAAGAAAAACCGTTTCTCCTAATTTTGGCATGAATTCCCTTATTTCAAAATGAAGACAACCTTGCAAAGAGATTTTGAGGAAAAAAAAGGTTTTGTATAAACGAGCATTGTGCTTTTTGTCACCAGTTAAAGTATATATTATTGGTGGTATGCGAAAAAGGCACTAGACTACTGAAAAGTAGCAGCATTTCATTGCCTACATTGATTCCTTCCTGGTAATGTGGTAGGCTAGCAATATTTTTGGTTAAAATCATGTTTGTGACTGTAACCATTTGTATGAATTATTTTAAAGAAATAAAAATCCCAGACAAATATCATATGTGTAAAAATTTTTATTTCTAGTAACTGTTTATTCAACTTTTATTAGGTTTCTTAGCTGTAATTTTTAAACAGATGCTGTCAAGTATTTCATTTCTAGCTTTACTTTGCTCTCTGTTGTTTGTAATACCGTCTTGGAAGCTTGAAAAATAATAAAAAAAAAATTCTTTCCATACCATTTTTCCCTTTACATTTCGTAAATGTTGATCTTTTTTTCCTGTGTTTCTAATGGAGTTTGAAATTAAGATGGATTTTGATTTGTACACCGGCATCGTCAGCTACAATATGGTAACAGCATTTATGCTACCACTGTGGGCAGAGCAGAGCAGGTACAACAGCAACACAACAATAATAATAATAATAAACGTCTTTTGCCGAAGTCCAACGTGAGAAGTGTCCATTGTTTTATTTGCTTTTGTGATGGTGGAAGCGTGCAGCAGGACGTGGTTGGATTTGCTGTATTGTTTCACAGGCAGAAGTGTTCTTATGGTAGGTTTTCAGCTGGAAGCTGTTCTGGCATCACTGCACTCCTTTGAGGATGTCCTTTCATCCCTGCACAGTATAACGAGCAAGTTTTGCTGCTGCATGAAGGAAATAGAGAATGGGGAGAAGTCAACCTGGAGATAAACCTGGTAGGTTGTCTCTTACTTGTGTGTTCACCATTAATCTGAACAAGTAACTGCCGACCTCTGGGTGGTGTTGAATAATTCTTATGGGATCCATGGAAAGTTGCTGTCTCCCATTCCCACCTCCACTTCTGTTAGGAAAATGCCAGGAGGCTGCAAACCAAGGAAGGCTGATAATTGTGTGTCTGTTCCCAAGGAATACATAAAGCAAAATTTTGTCTCCATGGAGGAGTGGAAGGTTTCTTCCTTCTAGAGACAAAAACGTCCTCTAGCATGATTTATTTGATAGCAAAATCGTTCCAGAAACATATCAGAAAACAGCTGTAAGCTGCAGGTTATCCCAGCAGAGAGGCTTCTAGTTGGCTTTGTGGCCAAAACATTGGTGAAAAAAAAATCAAATGCAATCTCCTGCACTTGAAATGGATTTTCATATTTCACTGGTAATTCATGTCTTAAGATGATTCCTTGTAGGGCTGAAGAAGCTCCTTTAACGTTTGTAAAACAAACATTTAACATCTGGCTGCTGAGAATTGCTGACAGTCTTGCTAGCAAAGGAAGCAGATTTCTAGAGAAGAACCAAGCGTTTTTTTTTTCCTTCTCATGGATCAGTTTTGACACAGCAAATGTAAGTAAGCTTTGTTTCCAGTGAATCAATAAATGGAAAAAAAATGAAGACACCTGTATTTACAGCAAGTAGCTTTGAAGCTTGCTGTCCTTGCACGTGTTCAGGCCATCATCCGTGCTTGCTCAGGCAAAGCTTTTATTCAGGATTTGAGCCTGAAATACCGCACTGATGGGTATAATACGGATTTGCCACTGTGGTGATGCATGATCATTGCTTTTATGCTGGGACTTGAGATATATTGGTCAGTTTTAGTGCTGCAGAGTAATCCAGCTTTCTTCTTCTGTTGGAGCAGAAGGGAGAAGTCATACAAGCAATGACAAGAGCCACGTGTACTGACTTCTGGGTTACTACCTGAAAAGCTTTAGGGCAAATACCGGATTTCAAAATATAAAAGGTTTTGAGTAAATGACTAATTGGAAAAGTGAACCGTAATAAACAACGGTTGTTTTTCCGGACTAACCTTAACGTCTTTTACAACTGATTTTGCTGGTTTGTGGAAATGTGATTCTATTTCCTCCATCTGCTAAAGTATGTGCTAAATAAAGTTTGTGCAGAAGGTAGAGGGGAAATACCAAGTGGCAATGGCAAAGAGGGCAATGGAAGGTGACCTGGGACTGGTGAAAGGGGAAGTAATCAAAGAGGTTCTGGTTTTTGTTACTGTTACCTGAATTAAGGATCTTGGCTAGGAAGTAGGCCGAGCAGATTGGAAGTGCTGATGGCTCAAGGAGGTACAGAGGAGGCTCTGGAGGCTGCACAAGAGCTGGATGGTATCGAGGAATGGGCTGGTAGCAAAGGATGGTTACCAGTTGTGCAAACATGGGGTCACGTAGCTGTAAGTAAAAGCAAAGATTTGTCAGGAGTCAGAAGCGATTGCCCATGGTAGGACTGATTCATTGCCACCGTGGGGCAGCTGTGGAAAAAAGCAGTGGGATCACAAGATGCGTCAGACCAAGTATTTTTGGTAGGGATAGGAATGAATCAGTGATGCTGCACAGGACCTGGAGCATTTGATACGTAGTTTTGCTCACGCATCTTCCAAAGGATGAGCTCTAGCTGAAGTAACAGCGAAGACAGACTCAAAATGACTGGTCTGGGGTCTTGTTGGGTGAGAGGAACGGGAGTAACTTGGCTTTTAGCTTAAAGCAAAGGCTGACTTGGGGAAAAAGACTTTATAAATAGTAAGTAGATGCTGAGGAGGAGGAAGAAATGCTTAAGAAATGCTGACATGAACAGACAGACATAAATGGGGATTAGGGAAAGGTGTCTATCAGCAGGGAGGCTCTGGGAAAGATTTCTAATTAGAGTCAGTCCTGAAGTTCCTTCAGTTTGTTGTTTGCTTGTTTTTTATTAATTAACTGTTTTTTTCATCCAAAATGTGAGAATATCATTTAAAGGTCATATCAAATAAAGGCTTTTTCCATTCAGGGTAAAACACTTTGACTTCCTTTATAACAGGCCTCAAGGTTTTTTCCTTCAGTCTACTTTAATTTGGTATTTATTTTTTAGAGAAAAATCCTCTATTATTTTCTTGTGCAGCCTCCCACCTCAGAAGATGAAGGCTGGCTTTCCAATGAGTGGGACTGCTGTAATCTGGCTGTTACCCACTTGCTCCTTGCGTCAGACCAAAGAGCTTTCTTCCCTTGTTTGATTTCAGTGGACACTTTGATAATGTCACTTGTTCTGCCTGAAGTAAGGCTGTACTGCCAGTGTTTCCTTTAGTCATTCAGTTCACTCTAACTTTTCTACCTTTTGTAGATTGGAGAGGAAAAAAAAAAAAGAAAAAAAAAAGGAGAGGGAAAACAGTCATTGGTTTTAAGGGAAGAGAGGAGAGTAATATTAGATCATTTTGTCTGACTACTTTGTAAAGTCTTTAAGTGTCATATACTTCTTCATTAAACCTGGTATCTTGTTTTGGCTTAAGTAAATATTTCAGAAAGATTTCTATATATTAAAATGTCGTGTTTTTTTTTTTTTTTTTTTTTTTTTTTTTTCTGTTTCCTTTGGTAGTTTGTTTAAATGCAAAATAACCCTCACTATAATTTTAAACTGTGTTATTTAATTTGGCTTTCCCTAGCTCAAAATTCCAGTTATTGTCTCATGTTGAACATGAGGTCATGTAGGCTGACCTGTATTTAGCAAGGAGGTTACATTTTAGCCGGTTCTCCTTTATACTGAGGTCAGTGACACATCTTCCAGGAAGACCAAGCTGTATTATTCATCTGTTTTCTTTTCCAGTTTCTGTCATTACCAGATACACAATATTGCACATCCTTTCCTTTGTGGCCCTCTATTTTTGTCCTTTAGAATGGCATAGTTCTTGGTTGAAAATGGTTATCTTCTGCAGATGAAATTATAGGATTTTCAATCTTCTCTGAGACCTTAAGCTATTGTCTTCTTGCCTCTGTTGACTTTCCAATTTCCTTGGTAATCTCTTTTCCTGCAAAGTTACAGGTGCTCAAAGAACTTGATTAATCATCTTCCCAGTCCTCAGACTGTATTTGCCTCGGTAGGGCTGAGCACCTATCTCAGCAGTCATGGAAGCTCCAAGTTGTGCATATGCTGAAGTGCTTGAAGTAGTCCTATTATTGTAGATCATCCTTGCTTTCATGCCATCATCTGCATCTGTTTGTGTGTTTGCGTCTTGCAGAATGCATCCCGCTCATGTTCAGGGACCCAGAATGTTACTTTTGGAATTATTCCCTTTCTTAGGGAGAAAAAAAAAAAAAAAAAAAAAAAAAGTCATTTGGTCAGTTCTACTTTTTCTCTTTGCCTGGGAGTTCCAGCTCAATACAGACCAGTCATTTTTTAGCTCTCCTTGGCTGACCTCTATGCACAATCCCTCACTACACCCAATATTTTATCTTGTCCATCCCCTTTTGACCCTGGGATCTCTCAGTTGGTATTTCGTTATGCAGTTCCTCATCTGGAATTTCCATTTTCTTTTCAACAGAGACACTTGTGGCTCTTCAAGCCTAGTCTTATTATTTTTCTTTGCCTTTACATTTCTGCTGAGAGTTATAACAGAGTGTTTTCTTGATGGAACTTTGTTTGTTTTAGGGGTGTTGTGACACTGTGTGTCAAAGCCACCATAAACAGGCTGAAATATGGCTTTGGGACAATTAGAGGCATTTGATATATTTCCAAGATGATGTGGATCGCTCTCTGAGCATGCCAATCCATTGAAGACATTTGTTACTTGCTCAGTCTTTAACTACATCTCTATCCCCTTCTTTCATATGCTGCCTAAAAAGGACAAGCGGTTGCCAGTTGGACGCATTGGCTGTCTGCTCGAGAAATAAAGTAAGGAAGTTTTGTTGTTATTGTTTTAACACATTTAAATGAATATGGTTTTAGTTGCAAAGATTTCAAGTAATAAAAAAGGAACATAATTATTAAATAGCCACAAGAAGCCTTTTTATGTATTAAATATGATGTAGTAGAAGCAGACAATTATGACAGCAGAAGTGCTATTTCTTTGTAGGTTCAGTGAAAGCAGAGTCCTTGTATGGTTTGAGAAAAGCTTATGGAGCTGGTCTTCCCTGGTCGAACCCTAGGAGTTAGGGCAGCAAATCAACACCTAAAAATAGATGAGGACCGGACATCTCAGACTTGTGTTTCCAGATCCCTCCAGCAGTTTTCAGAAAGTCCCACCCAATGCAATTTATTAAATTCTCAAGCCAGTTGCCTCCAACACAGCTGCCAGCTCTGCAGCATGTTCCCATCTCCAGGAATGGAGCAAGCAGCAGCACTGGCTCTTCAGCACCCTTAAAAGCATCACAGTAAATCCCATTAAATTCCCTTTGTTGTTCAGTAGAATGTTGAGCCCTGGTGTCAAGTTCAGTCCATGCTGCATTTTACCATGCTTAAAACACAATAGAAAGAGAATCTGCTTTTGGTGTTTTCCAGAAATAATTTTGCCATTATCTGTATCAGTGGTTTTTATACTAAAACAGAGTCAGGGTACCTCCAAGTTCTTTTTAGTATGGGTTTGCTTTCTCATGTTTTTAAAGGTCTAATGTATGTGAAATGTGTTTATCATGTTATGAAGAAGTTATGGTGATACATTTATTTTTATGTCTTAATGATAGCCATTTGTAATTAGCTACAAGGCCATCACTTTCCATTCCAAGAAAGAAGTTGAAAGCCTGTCCTTTGAAACGGTTTGTTGAGATTTCCAAGAATTCATTTTCTGAAGAACTGTTTTTTTTTTTTTTTTTTTTTTTTTTTTCCTTCCACAGACCAGCCATTGTAAGCACAGGATACAGCCTTTTATTGTGAGAAGCACAGGTAAGAGATGAAAAATATCCACTGTGACTCAATGCTTATTTTCAGACTCTGTAAGTTCTAAGTATGAAGACATGATTTTGCATCATGTAACTAGTAGATGAGATCTGATCCCATTTTACAGAAAAATAAAATCCTAAGGGATTTTTATTTAAGACCAATATTAGATTGGTACTTCTTGGATTGCCACATTTCTCCCACTTGGATTTTCACATGCACACAGGAACAAAGCATGTCACTGGAGTACGTGTTTCGTGATGCCACAGGCTCTGGGACCAAACCTCACCATTTGGAGAACTCTGTTCATGCAGTATGTCCAGTGCTGCTGGAAGTTGTACAAGGTCTCTGATGTTGATGCAATTCCCGGTGCATTTTAGTTTTCATCTGTGATTAACTGGCAGTAGAGCTACCAGAGATTTGCAGTAGTTTGTGAAGACAGCTGTGAGTTCAGATCTAAGCAGGTGCTGCCTGTTCCCCTCAGAAAAGGCCATTGACTAGCCATCAGATGGTGACTGCTTTTATATCTAGTTACCTCTCTGTGCTTCCTCTTCTGCTTCTCTTTGGTGACCTAAGTGAAAGCTTAGGAGGAATAGCTCTTCACACATACAATCATCTTGATTAAGTGCTCAAAGATAAAATAGAATAAACCAGTGGCAGTCTCTACAGATCCAAGTGTGTATGGTATAAGCTTCTCATGGCAATGAATCTTATTTACTAGCTTCAAAGTGACTTCATTGCTTACGAAACGTACACTGTAGGAATGAAATGTTATCCAGAAGAAGTACCTGTGTGTATTGCTTCTTATTCCCTCTGTCTCCAGACACCTACACCCCACAGAAAATTTGTCCCCAGAGGGGAAGGTGAAACTTCTCTGACAGCTGGTACTGTCTTTGAAAAACAGGCTGAACTGCCTTGATAATTCTCATCTGGTAATTCACCCTCAATATCCATCCACTTTCTCTGGGGGTGTAGATCCCTGGGAAGAAAGGGTGGTTTTTGTTTAAAGGTGGTTGGTTTAGCATTATAACACCCAGGTTGAAAGCAACTCTGGGCCACTCTGCTCTCAATCAGCAGCCCTGCTGTTTCTATTAGGAATCTCTAAATGATACATTAAGTTTTAAAATGTATTTTTGATTGTATTTGTCCCAGGGCTCTGGACATGCTGTGTCTGCTCAGCCCAGGGAGCAAAAGCCTGCCTGCTGCTGCCTCCACCTGGATGAATGCGTTGGGAGAGAGCAGTTGTGCTCTGGGCCTTGCTCTAAGTTAAATATGTGAAATGTGAGGGGAGAATCCAGTGTGATATGGCACAGTCCCATATAACTTGTGTGAGCACCCATGTCCTACCAACCCACACCTTTGTCTGTGGTGAGGCCTATGCCCTGCACTTGTTCCCAGCCCACCACCGCCATTTGCCCTCCTTCCTGCCTCCAGGCCCTTTCACTCCTCCATGGGTCACACCAGGCCTGCACCCTGGCCCTGGGCTGCCCCATGTGGGTTTTTCCACTCAGTTCCCCGCTACATTCAGCGTCCATAGTGCCGGTGCTGCTGCCTCCTTGCTCCCTTTCTCACAGGCCTTGAAGCAGGCCAGGCATGCCGCTAGGTGGCAAGGAGTATGAAGAGGATAACGGAGTGAACAGCCAGGAGGGACAGGGGGTGAAAGCAGTGTCGGCTGGCCCAGTAACTGCAGTCTGGGTGCTGTTTCCATTTTTGAGTCACAGAAGGCTCGAAGACTTTGCACCTGTTCGGGAGAGAGGCTCTAGAAACACATTTTTGTATATAGAAATACGTAAATAAATATTTGGGAGTAGTCCCCACTCCAAATATTTTCCAGGCACAAGTGTGAAGGCAGGTGAAAAACCAGAAGGGCAGCATAGACCCCCTAGATGTTTTTCAAAGCCAGTGTGCGGGTTATGCTGTTTGTTGTCCTGACAGTCTGAGATTTTGTGGAATACATCCTGCTGCTTTCGCCGCCTGGAGATGTCTCAAATTACAGCTTTCCATGAGGGGCTGGTTTCTTGTTTTCTCAGTAGCTTCAGGGGCCCTTGCAGGGAAGTTTCCAGTTTGCTCTCTTTCTCTCTGTGGCGACAGCACTGCTTTGGCTGTCTCCGTTCAGAGAGCTTTCATGCTTCCAGGCCTGCCCTGCCCTCCTCGTCCTGTTCCCTCACAGTACTGCTTATGGCCATGCACCTCACTGCTCTGCTAACCTCAGCTGGGGTGGTTGTGCCTCTTCCTCAGAGGTGTTGGGATGTGAAACTCATCAGCTGCACATCCAGGTCCTGCAGCAGCCATCAGTAGCATTTCCCTCCCTCTCCCTCGTCCTTCAAGAGGAGAAAATCTGTTTTATTCCAAAACACTGATCTGAAATACCATGTTTTAGAATGCAGTGGGAATTTCCCATTCTGGAACAATGAGAAACATGGGCAGAAGTAGATTTCTTCTGCTTCTCCCTGTGTTTTGCAGACTGGATGTTAAAGAATATCTACGTGTTAAAATTAGGTGCAGTAACAATGGTTATACATCACACAGTAGCATCAGATCCAAACAGAAACAGCGCACACAATGCAGATTTTTAACCAGTCTTTTATTAATGGAGCACTGGTCTTCTGAATGGAAGACCAATATATATATAATATATATAATATACATATATTATATACACTATATAATACTGTATATATGTATATTCTATATATATTATATAATGTATATATTGTATATATTATATAGTGTACATATCAACACTATAGATGTACTATGTACAATAATATACACTATACAATATATGTATATAATATATATTATGTGCACTATATACGTATATTATATATATATTATATAACATATAATGCTATGGAAAATAGAGCACGATGCTTGGCATTTCAAGATCATAGTGTTCATGTTCATGTGGCCATGCTGAGGTTTCACAAAATATCTGCAGTCTGGATTTTGCTACCTTTTGAGTACTTAACTTCAGAATGTTAGTGCTGGTGGTCTAATATTTGTATTCATAATTTCAGTTTTAGTTCTTGTGGCCTAGAGGAATTCTGTCTGTTTTGACTGTGTGGTGGGTCTGGGGAAGGTGAGTGTCCTGTTGCCACTGCCTGGAGACTTCACTGCAGTTGGAAGGCTAGCTGGAGGCCTGAAAAATGCTTCTGGCCCCTACCCTGACAATAGACAATTGTAAAATAACTCACTGTGTGATAAGATAAAACAAATATCCCCAGGCCTTCCTTGTGGCATGACAATTTTCAGCTGTAAAAGATAGCTTCCTGGGATGTCCTTCAATTTGCAATCACTTGCTATGAGACAAAAGCAAAAATATTACCTACCACTGAAGTAACAACATGCTGACCAAGAATGTTAAATATATGAAAATGGTACCAAAATTACAACAGGTTGACAACAAGCATTTTTCTTTGATAGGCGTGAAAAACATGAATAGCCTTGCAATATAGCCTGGTGGTCCCATTTTACAGCAAGGGCAATGTATTTGTTATTTATAACAGGTTAATCAATGATTAACAGACATCACAATTAATGGTTAATTGATTGTTTTAGACTTAGTTCACACGTGGCTTGCAGCAATCTGTAACATTGCATTCACACTGTAATGTATTTATAGCAGTTATTAATCACACACTAGTGTTTTTTAAATGGTCCCATTTTATTAGGTGTAACCAAATTCTCAATAGCACTTCAGCAAATGTGAGTTCTGCCTTCACATTAGCAAAAGGGAAAATACAACAAACCAGCTAACTTGGCCTTGCTTTCTGCAATGTCAGAAAACTATAAACTGCATAAATGGGAGGCACTATCACATTATGAAAGCAATTTTAAGAAAAATGTGCCATTTATGGAAGAAGCACACTTAAAGATTTTTGTAATTACAAATATTTGTACTGTTAAGTGAATTGCATTAAAGTATTTGCTGTTGTTGCTTTATTTCCCTGGAGGACTCTTATGTAGTGGGAGCTTTGTTATGCTGATAAATGTGCCTGAAAGCTTTATAATGTACTGATGCATTGTAATGATAAATAGATCTGGTTAAGTAGTAAAGATCAAACACACAATTAAACAGACTGTAATATACATCTTGCTGAGCAAGGGAAAACAATAGTGGAATCAGTACAGATGAATACAAATGGTTTTATTGAACCAAGCAAAAAATATTTTCTTATGCCTACAAAATGAGGAAATCTGGCCTGGTACTTGCATAAACAGAATTATAAAGTCCTGAAACATATAAAAATATCTTTGAGATGTTGAGTATTTATAGCTGATAGACAGGGCTTTCTCTGACCGCTTAGAGTTGTAGAGATATACAATAAAATGGGTGTTAAGCAGATTGGCACGGTGTGGGATTGATCCGAGAAGAGCTTGGGCACAGTGGGCAGGGCTCACAGGTCTGACGCAGTGGTAAAACTAACAAAAACATGTTGCACTTGACAGAAATATTAGAACTGAATATTGGCAGCACCTGCTTCCATTGTCCCAGATTTCCTTTCCTAGAACCTTTCCCAGCAGGGAGGCTGGTTCATGCTTGGCAAGGTCACGGAGGCTTCATGCGTCTTACTGTCGTTTGCTCTTCTGAGTACCAGGAGAAAACGTGGTTCAGAAGGAGAGAGCTTAAAGAGGGAATATGGCTGTGCCTTCCTCAAGATTCACAAAAATAAGCCTTTAGCATGAAGGCGCTGAGAGGGACTTTCATTCAAAACTCAGAGCAGTACCAGTGCGACCTGCTTGCAGCTTATCCTTGTCCTTTCCAATGCTGAATTGCTCTGAAGGGTGCTTTAAGGAGATTTCCTTCACGGGGGTACCCATGGCCAAGTCAGTGCAGTAGGAATTTTATAGCTCGTTGTACAGATGTTGTGGCAAAATAACTCCTGGAGGATTTAGAATTAGGCGGGATATAACAGCAAGAAGAAACAGTTAATTCTCCTGGATTGACTTTATGTGGGCTCTTACCCTACACAGCGCTTTGCCCACCTGGAATAGTGTAAGCAGTTTAGATTCCTTCACAGTATCTGGGTATTAGCGAGACTCAGGGGAGAAATCAAATCCCGCTTCATGCATGCCAACAGCCAGCCCCCTAAGCTGTGTGCACACTGGCTGATTATGGTGTAAGCCCCCCCAGTGCTCCCCAAGTCCTGCTGTGCTACTGGCAACCTCCTCGGAGACAAAACCCATCCGGCTCGTGCATGGGCTTGCCAAGGATGTACAGCGGGGTAGGTTCCAGCCAGCAAACCTGTTATTCCTAATTCACCGTGCACTGCTAACTACTAAAAGCTTTGCACGGCCTCCAGGAAGTTGGGTTTATTTAATGAGAGGCAAGGGGGTAGTAAATACTTCCAGTTTCTGGAGCTTAAGGGGAAAAAGGAGTGGCCAGAGAAGGTGGTGCGCCCCCATGCATCTGGCTTCTCACCCCCTCAGCTGCAGGTGCTGTTCAGCGCAAAGAGCCCTGTAGGAGTTTGCAGCAATGTGCATTCAAATCAAGCTGTTTTCGTCTCTGTAAAGAAACTTGTGCTGACTGCAGGACCTGTGTGGGACTCCACCAGACTGCCTAACTGCTGCTTAGGCATCTAAACCCCTTTACAGAGCCGGGCTGTAGACCTGAGTGCTGCAGTTGAACCCATTTTGCACCAGCTCAGAACCGACTGTGGAGAGAAGCCCAGCCCGGCAGCCGGTGGCTTTGCTTTATTCGGGCTGAGCTGGTCCATGGTTCCTCAGCCATAAATGTGGTTTTTCCCTCCTTGCAAGCAGAGTGTCTGCCAAGGCTGCAGAGAAGGCAGGAGCTGCATGGAGGAGGTCACAGACCGGCAGGGACAACCCCACTCGACGGGATGTGGACGCGGGAGGATTTTTTGATGTCTGTCGCTTTGTGCCGTCCCTTTGTCAAGGAGTTTCCAGCCCAAAGGTTATTTTGGATGCTTGCCGACTCCCATAAGCTCTGCATGCTCGGAACAATTTCAGCTCTGCTTTAAGACAATAATTGTAATCAAATCTCATGCTCTGCTGCCTCGGCCAGTCCCCTCCGTGGAGCAGATGGGAAGGGGGGCTCGAGCCAGCAAGGGTTTTCCCTCTCATCCCAGCGCACAACTGGCCTGATGTATTTGGAGAGGGCTCCTTTGTTTTTCCCTTTGGCTGCCTTCTGCTTCTCTCCAGGTGTCAGGGACAGGCTGCAGCTGGAAAATCCTGGGCAGGGGTTTGAAGTGCAGGGAGGGAGGAAGTTTTTTCTCTGCCTTCTGCTGCCCCTTGCTCACATGTCCAGGCTCAGAGAAAGCCCGGCTGAGAGCAGGCAGGCAGAGGAGATGTTCTGAGGTATCTGCCAGTTGAAGACCAGCATTGATGGTGTCAGGGCAGCTGGTTGTGTTGGATGGTCCCTTGGTGCCTCCTTGTGTCACCTCCTTGCATCACCTCAACCAAAAAAGCAGGATGGCACCTGGTGGGCTCTTGTGCCATCTGACCACCAGTAAGCCTCATTTAATAACCCCAAATTATGTGGTAAGTCTGGAAAATTGAGGATTTTTTTTTAAGGAAAATTTTACTGGAATGCATTTGGATCCCAAACCTCTTAAAAAAGGCTGGGAGTGAGGAGCCCCAGGTCAGACCCAAACAGGAGAATTCAGCTCCTCCAGAGCCCACGGTTGTCTGGCTGCTCGCAGGGAAGTCGTGGCACAGCCACAGGACTCGTGCTTCCCATTGATTCTCTCCCTTGATGAAAGCTCCCAGGGATTTGGTGTTTTATTTTATTTTCAGCAATGGCTGATGATGTTTCCTTTGTGCAGCAGCTCTTCTGTATTTTCTTCCCATTTTGGCTTATCAGAATAGGAAATTATATGTAAATGTCACAGGCAGTAGCTGCTGAATGTTTAAATTCTCACTTTTGCTGCATTCTTAGTGTTCAAATTCTTTTCATCCTCCTTCCCTCTTTAATTTTTTTTTTTTTTTTTTTTTTTTTAAGGCCACTAAGGCTGATTATGGCTTTCTACATTATATTGGTTGCAGAGTTTGTTCCTGCATCCCATTGTACCCAGTGACTGAGATTAATGAGATGTTCATTCTCTTGAAGGGTGATGGCAATGACTTGATTGTTAAAACAAAACAAAACAAAACAAAACAAAAAAACACATAAAGAAACCACCAACACCAACAACAAAATTAAAAAAGAAAAAAAAAAAGTTCAGTGCACATTCTTTTCCCAGATTTTGGGGGCTTCGAGATTGAAATCAGCCCCACCAAACTTATGATGGTGCTTTTGATCTGGATCCTCGCTTTATTCATGGTTGACTGATTCGCCAAAACACGCCTGGGGAGTGTTTAAAAAAATCTGCTGTGCCTGCAGGAAGGGGGCAGGCAGCACCCACAGGACTGCAGAGGACCGTGCGTACCCCATAAATCGACAGGCACAGCACCTGCAGACCCCTCAAGGCCCCCAGCTGTGAGTTCCCCATGTACAAACCCAGAGGTTCTCCTGCCACCCAAAGGCCCAACCACCAAAACGAGCTCCTCATACCCATTTTTTTTCACATCACCAGGCTGCCCACCACCATCTCCTCTGCCAGATCCTCCCATCTTGGCCCCCTTCCTCCTTTTCCACAACCCCACAGGCTGCCCTATGTGTGCACCCCATGCATTTAGGGTGCTGGCACGAGGGTGCCAGGCAAGGGCTGCTGCTGTTGGAGCTGTTGTCTTTGAGATCTGCTGTTTCTTGTGCTTTTCTTAAAGGATGTGCGGCAGTTTCACATCCGCTCTCACATAAGCAGCTGTCTTGATGAATATTTGCCCAAATCATTACGCTATCAAGCAGTTAGCCTGCAAAAAGGCCCAGCACCATTTGTGTGGTAATGGGAGGCTTTCTCAGAAATGTTTTGGAAGCAATCAGCTAAACTAATAGGATTTTATGTAAACCAATCTCTTTCTTTAGATCAGGATTTTTTTATTTTTATTTTTATTTTTTTTCTGGAGAGGAGGGTAAGGGCTTTTTTAATAAATGCAAATTGATATTCCAATGAAAATGGAAATGAGAGAAGTTCACTGCCAGGGTAAAACGCTGCAACTTCGCTCTGGCGGCAGGCTGGCTTGTGATGCTCTGCACATCCCCCAGCAGCCACACTGAATTTCTCAGGTGCCGAGGCAAAAATCCTTCCTCCCACTGTCACATCGTAGTGGGGCACAGGCTGGGCTGGACTTTTTCTCACCCCATTAAAGCAGCGTTGTCGGCGGTGCCCCCAGCTCTGGACTTCTGCAGAGGGTGATGACAGGTGGTTCCAGAGAGGTGGACGAGCAGCTGGGTCATTGCTTGTTTCTGCTGTGAACCAGCAGCTCTGGTGCTGTGAAACATGAGGGTTTTGTGCCTCTCCAGCAGGGGTTGAGAAAAGGATGAGAGAGAAACGCTCAGAAAGCTGATTTATGTTGTATACTCAGTGCTCCGCTTCTGAGATAAGAGCTTTGCACTAGGGAACTTGCTCGCTGCTGAATCCACCTGCTGCAGAGGGCTTTTGCTGCAAACTCTGAATGCTTCCTCGCTTGGGACGCTGCTGAGGGGACTTTCCTGGCTCTGGTCCCGGTGCCTCTCTGCAGAAGGAGCTGGAAGGGGCCTGGCATGTGACAACAGATTGGCCATGTGGAGCGTGGGCGGGCTGAGGCTGCTGCAGTCAATCGTCCAGCTGCTTTCGGGTTTGGATGGAAAGAATAAAATAATAAAACCCCTCTGACCCATGTGTAGGCACTGTGGTGCTGCTGGAAGCGCTGTGCGAGGAGCCAGGGCCAGGCAACCCAAAGGATTTCAGGGAAAAAACTGCTTCTCTGTGAGGTTGAAGCTGCTTTGGGGCAGCAGGGTTTTGGGCTTGTCTGCCTCCTGTAGCAAAGGACAGCCACTGCTCATGGCAGAAAGGTGCAATGGGTGCCCCAGGCTGTGGAAAGCACCCACCAGCACGCACAAGGGCTGCAGAGCATCAGGGTCCTGGTGCAGCTTGGACGTACCCAGCACCAGCCTGGGAAGAGCCACGGTGGGGTCACACACCCATAAACGCTGTTGCACAACATTGTTTGAACCTGATAACACTGTAAAAGTCTCTCTAACACCAAAAAAAAACTATGCAGGAAGTGGGGTAGTGAATAGCTGTTTATCATTGTGCACTGGTAGGTGGTACCGGGAAGGTATGCAGACCACAAAGGGCAAAGGTAAACAAGTCAACAGGGCACACGGTCCCTTGGAAAGTCCCTTCTGAGCATCTTGGATGGGAGGTGGAGAACAGAAATGGTTTTCTACCTTATTGGATGTGGCACAGTGGCCACAGAAATGGCAGGAGTCTGTTTTCAGGAGGGATGTGTTTTGGAGGTGCAGTAGTGGTCAAGGAAAGCAAGCAGAGGTCGGTGCTGTTATCACATCAGCACTGACTTAAACCAACTGCTCTGGCTTGCCAGTGTTTTTAATTAACCTCATGCCCTGTGTTATACTGCAAATCACTTATGAATCATGTCTCGAGTAGGGACCTGAGGTCAGCTGAGGCTCATAAACCACCTGGAGAGTAAAGGAGAGCGTTTGTGGTGTGCTGGCTTGGATGGCAAAGCTGGTTTTAGAAACATCTTCTTCCCTCCAGTCACTTTCTCTGCTCTTTAGTTTGTGCCAAGACAGCTGTTGGTGGTGCTACCCTGCAAATGAAGGGATTCAGGGTAAAAATTCCTTTAAAAAATAATTTTGGAGGGGTTATTTTTAACATGCATCTCTTTAGTGTGCAAGGCTGGTCCAGCAGTTCTCCTCTGAGATGGGACTTGCTCAGCGACCTCAGCCTTACAGAGGGACTTTGCTCAAGTTTTGGTCAGGTGCAACAGGAGTAGTCTAATCAGCCCCTGTGATGTGAAAACCAAGACCCAGAATACAAATATGCCTGGTGTGTTACTGTTAGGCCTGCCTGAACATTTAACATTTAGGTTTTAATCTAACAGCAGAGTATAACTAACAGTAATCTAACAGCAGAGTACAACAGCAACTAGAAAAGTCAAATCGAACATGTTACATATGCATTTATTCAAATGTGTTGTCACATTTAAAACCACATATAATGGTATAAACAACGTCAGAAGAAAGAATATGATTTTACACTGTGATCTTTTTCTAACCTTCCTAATTGCAGACTGTCCAAAAAGAACAAGAGAAGAGCAGGGGGCTTTGGTTTTCCACAATCCTAGCATATACAATTTTGCTCTTCCATATAACACAGATAACACCCACTAGATTATTAAACTGAATATCTAAACTGTTACATGGTTTACATGCTTATTGTGTTTGTCTGGGCTACGTTAAGTTTATATGAATAAAAAGTCACTCCTGAATCAAAAAATCAAGTAGCTTTTGTTCGCCTGACATCTCAATCCACCTCTGGAGATACATTCAGAGAGGCCTTGGAAAGTTTGTTTAAACAATTCAGTTTCTGGCAGATCTATAATTTCAGTATTCAATAAAAATACTACTGAAGTTTCAAACTGCACCAGATTTTATATCTTCTTAGACAGAAAGTAAAATAAATACAAACCAATCCTGATACTGACAGGGAACATTAAAAACAGTCTTAAAACCAATTCAACTTGATCAGAAAGGGTCAATTGAAAATGTTTTTGATGGAAAATGCGGTTTCTGCAAAAAAAAAAAAAAATCAGCTTTGATTGGTAAAGTTGAAACAAAACCTTTCACTATGGTTTGGATCTGCCAGAATAATAATAAAAATATCTTTTAAAAAATGAATGCAAACTCTTTCAGGGGAGGCTGCCTCTAGTTTAAGCTGTTGTTCTTCATTTGGCTTCTGTAAGCTGTGGGTTAATGCTACCTATAAAAGGGATATTCTGACAATGCGTGGACAGTCCTAGAAACATTTCTTCCCACTGTTTTTTCCTTACTTCTCTACTACAGAGCTCCCAGGAGCTCTCTGCTACCTGTGTGAATGGCAGACATGGGGAAAGCATTCTCTTTTAATTGAGTGGTTGCTGATAAAAACACCTGAGGGTTTAGTGCTTGTGCTTTGCATCACAGCAGGGGTTTTGGAGGAAAAAAAGGGCAATCCTAGTTCTTCCCATTGAAAGGAAGAAGCAAGGAAGGGCTGACGTTACCTAAATATAACAGTCTGCTTATGCACTAATAAGGTTGGAATTTCATAGCAGACTTTCAAACCTGAAAAGTGGAGGGGAAGACCATGGAGGGGAACGGTTGAGAGTTGCACCTGTTAAGGCGTAATTTGTTTCTTAATGTTTAAGGTGGCTGGACTTCTGTTTCAGCACAAAAGATGGAAGCTGCATCAGTTTTCAATGTCTTTAAAGCCAAGCTGAATAGATTTTTCAGGTATGACATAGTTATAGCCAACACCCAGAGTTATAGCACCTCCCCTCGTGTCTTCGAGTCCTGGTGGTGGGTGGTGTTGAGTTTTTGTCTCGTACAACTCATGTAGGCTGCAGGAGAATCTCATGCAAGATGCAGCTGAGATGCTTCACATCTCCATGTGTATCTGCTGGATATGTTCTCTGTGTGGACTGTGCAGCACTGACAGGTTCCTCTCTGCTGGAGGATAACTTCATCCTGTTATGCGTGAGGAGAGACATCTTTCATCCAGGGAGGTGGTCTAACAAGGCAAGGACATACTGTGTTACCCTGACAATTCGAGGGGAAACAAATTGAATTAAGTATGGAAAAGATCTCAAAACTTCATAGACAGTTTTGTGCAAGACAGAGGGGCAGGAAGAACATTGACATTGACCTTCTGTAGTAGTTTAAATGAAAACTTAAAGAAACCAGACACTCCTGCAGGATGGAGAGGCTTCTTTTTATTGAAGGAATGACTCAAATCTGCAAATCCTTTTGCTAACCATGACACAAGCTTCTCTTCCTTGCTGTCTTCATGTAATATTAAACTGATCTAATACACTAAAACAGTATTGCAAAGGTTGCAGCTGTAATATCTTTGATTCTACTTACATCTTACATGTCTTCTGCCATAGTCTGAAGTTGCTCACCTCTGCAATAGCTCCCAGACATCTAAACTCCCTTTATGATCAATGGAGACCAAAGCACAGCATCTCAAGCCCTTCATCCTGTACCTACCTGTTTGGCCAGACACCAGATGGCCAGATGTTTTGACCAGATGTTGATTTCTGGTGAGGTGAAGCCGCTCTGTTCCATGGCTTCTTACCTCAGCTATAGCTAATCAGAAAAGGATGAAACAGATCTTTTAAATTAGCCACCCCAAAATTGCTCAGTAAAGTTAAAAATTTTGTAACACTTTCTTGCCTTTTTTTTTTTTTTTTTTTTTTCCCCTCTCATAAAGCAGTTATTACCACCACTTAATTAAGTTGTCACAGACACCAAGGTGTGTTGATAACCACTTTACAGGTTGTCATTCGTGCTCTGATCATGTCTCAATGGCTTTCTCAGCTGTCTGGACTGAAGAGTTTGCCTGTTTAAAATATTTTGGAATCCATCCACTTTGGCTTTTCTCTAGATTTTTCATGGCACAGAAAAGCACAGTTGGACACTTATCCTACTCAGTGGAGTCCTCAATTCTGTTTCCATCTGGAATCATACACCAGTACTTGTGGGGCACTTAACTTGGCTGAAGAACGTGTTATGGATTTGATCCTCTGAACTTAGTGAAAATCTGCTTAAGGGGTAAGTTCCAGATGATCACAGTTTCAAAATCTCTTCACTGAGCAGCACCAGGAGGAAGGACCCATCCTTGGCTTCTCTGCTGGGCCAGGAAGACCAGCAGGATAGGAGACAATACTTCCACCATCTCTCCTCCATGCCACCACATCAGAAATGTTAATGAAGGTGGCAGAGCCTTGGCAGCCTGTTCTTGGAACAGGGTCACCTGCCTATGTCTGAGACCAGCCTTGAGTGATTAGTAAAGTTTGTATAGTGTATAATGCTGTGTTTTACATTAGGTAAGCAAGAAGCACTGATACATGTGCTGCATTCCCACCAGTGCTTTATTCTTTTTATGTCTTTTACTTTGCTGGTCTTGATTGTGGTGCTTCCAGATGGTGAGACCTAGGTGTTTTTTTTTCTGTATTTCTTTTTAGTGCCTCTAATTGAGGTAAGTCTAGTATGCAGATAGCTGGTAAAATAAGCTGCCTTTAAGTGGGAAAAACTGTGCTGTCTGTCTAAGCTTAAGTGCTTTTATGGCCATTAACTCCAGAGGCTATAGCTAATTGCTCTTTTAAATACAGGTCAGAACTGATGCTCAGGAGCTGTAGACAGTAGGGACAGAAGCTTGGGTCCAGACTGTCTCTTCATGTTGCCCAAATGTCTGTCTACTTACGGAAAAACAGTCAGGAGCAAGGGCCTTTTGCATGTTGGCTGCTTTGTGTCCCATAGGATCAAAACTCAGCAATGGCTCCTTCTTATATGCGCATTGAGCAGGGTTACTATGGGATATCTCTTCAAAAGAGACACGTGTCTGAGGGCTACTATAGAGGCACAGAGTACCCTGTGCTTCAGGTAGCCTGTCTGTGGTCTTAGGTGCTGCTTAATTTTAGAGATGGACCCAAAGTGGCTGTACAACATAACTGCTGGTCCTACGGCTCCTTTGGGAGTCAGAGAATTGCTGCTCCCCCAGTGACTATAAATGACTTATTGCAGGGTCATCTAGAACATCTGTTGCTAAGTAGAAATGTGAATTCTGTTTTCTCAAGTCATCAGCATCACCAGGGCCCCAGGACCATCTGACCTCACTCAGTGCACATAGCACATTCGACCATGATCTATATTGTGCCCCAGGGGATGGCAGGAGAGCGTTGCATTGGCAGATGCATTGTCACAATCTATGAGGGCTAGGTTGTGTTTGTGAGGCTTTATAGAAAATGTGTCTGCTGTGGCTTTTCTCGCCTTTATTACTTTCATCCACCCCATCTGTTGATTCCCCAAGGAAGAAACTTGCATGAATCATCTGATGGCCATTTTAGAAGATTCATCGGTGGGGCTGATGTTCCACTTTGCTGAGCAGTGCTGGTGCTGCAGGGATATATCATTTCAGAGAGCTGTCAGTATTTCATACAGCTGCAGTCCTCTCTGCTGACTGGGAGTTATAGGAGTAATGAAACACTCTAGCATTTCCATGCACTTCCAGGCTGATTCAGAAACCCTAAACCCTAAAATCTGCCCTTCGTGCTATTGACGTCCACGGTCCAAGTTCCCATCCAACTAAACTCCAAGCCTAAATTTCAGAGCGGTTAGTTAAATTGGACAGGTGTTTGGGAGCTGTGTTAGGTGGGAATGGGAGGTAAAAATGCTTTGGGATTTTGTAAATTGTCTGCAGAGGCTCCTTGTGCATGGGGTAGTCCCTCCTGCAGCCCGAGCTGTGCGGAGCAGCTCCAGCTGGTTGGCAGGTGTGCGGCAGCGGTGACCTGGTTTGGGAGCAACCTCTGCTGACCTCCCCAACATGCCAAGATAAAGCTCAGCCACATGTTCCAATGCAAACTTTTGTGCCAAAAGGTCACTGTCCAGGTGGTCTTTGAAAGAAGCTGCTCTCCTGTGGAAAAAATATCTTCAGATATCCCAGGAAAAGGGAAGACCGCTGCTCAAACACTTATTTTTTTTTCCTTTTTTCATGGATAAATAATGCAAAACAAAGGTGTTTAAACATCAAGGGAATCTGCTCAATTCTTAGCTGTGTAATTAAAATGCATTTGGGTGCAAAGGCACGAAAAGGAAGCATACAGCTGAGGGTCCCAGTACTGCTGATAGCGCCAAATAAACCAAAAGGTAAATCCTGTGTTCCCACAGCCCAGCTTGAAGTACCATCACTGGGTTTGAGGGCACTGAGATGTTAGTCCTGAGAGGCTGTTAAAAACTCCTGGCTGCCATGGTGGAAGTGGAAAGGTCTGTCTGTATCGCATGGTGATGGCTTGTGACTCCAGTTTTGGAAATCAGTTTTGGCTTTTCAGAGCTCTTTTGAAGTTGAAGAGCACGGTGCTTGAGACTCCCAAAACCTAGGTACAGACAGATTCTTGATGTCTTTTTCCTATTTGATCATCCAATTTTATTAGGTTTCTCTAACAGTGAAAGTTGAGTGCCTTACCAGAAGTGAACTGCCTAAATGCCCTGCAAATTGGGATCCAAGTCATATCTGTCTGAAGAGGAAAGCATTCCTACCTGACTTACATACCTCTGGAAGTGTTAGCTGTTATCTGAGCAATAAAATGTCTTATGGGCTCTTGAAAATTCCACACGGGACAGGATATTTTATTGTATCAATCCTAATTTCTACATAGCTGAGACACAAGGTGATGCCTAACTGCAACTAGAAATAAAAGCCCTGTGATTACGAAGGGAGCTCAACATTCTTTCCTGTCCACTCTTTGGAGGTGGGACCATCTTTTCAGTGCTGCCATTCATTCTGACTTATCAAGTTTCCATCAATAAACCATCCAGTCAAGTCCTTATCTGCAGCTCATAAAACACTGCTCTCTGCCTCACCTTTCCCGCACGAGAAATCCGCAAGCATGAGTGCACACAAGTGGCCTGCCAAGGCACTGCTGAGAAGAATTTATAGGCTTCCTGCATATTCATGTGGTTACTTACACAGCTTTCCACGATTGTGTTGTTCTATATACCTATTCGGCTCCTTGTGCTTGTGGAGGTGAGGCTGTGTGCACCCAAAATTTGCTGTGCTCCCATCGGTATGTGGTGTAGGGCTTCTTGTAGCCCTCTGCCCATGGGCACATCTGCAGTGCCCACCCCAGCTGCAGGCGTACAGGGACCCAGCGCTGTAGCTGAGCTGCTGGCACCCATGTGCATGGGTTTCCTATCACCTGATCCGGAGGAAAATGGCTCTGACGACTCATTTCTCACATGGTCATTTTTTCCAACCAGACCCAGTCATTCTGAAAGAGCAAGCTGCCAGCAGGCCCCTTGCATTACCTGTGTCGAGTCAACTTAGACCAGGGGAAATCCACCCCCTTCTTCCCTTTCCCCCGTGAAGGGAGGATGTGTGTCTGGTGGGAAGCAGGACAAGGTAACTGTGCTGTCTGTTGTGCTTTGGTGGCTCTCTCTGGACTTTTCTGCTGGACTTGCAGTGCCAGAGAGGATGGGGTCCTGCTGTGGAGCAAGAAGGGACACTCTTGGCCAGTGAATCATCTTGGCAGCAGTCAGGCTAGCTGCAGGAAAAAGGGAGATGCTGGTGAGAGACGTTTCTGAGATGCGTGTTCCTCTGTCAGTGGAACAACTGAGCTTGTTATTCTTGTGGTATAAATTAAAGCTGCGCTTTGCGGCTTTGACTTGTATCGAAGCCAAGCAGAGTGCAGGGAGGGAGCTCTGAATTAAGTGCTCGGATCAGTCATATTGTAAAAGCTCAAAACTGAGCCAAAAGGCCACCTCGGTTCAAGCTCCGGAGGGGAAGCAGGAGTGCATATCATCTGTGGTCTGTCTTTGCTGGACACGAGGTTTCATTCACGTGCTCCAGACGCATCAGGGTATCTCCACCAACAGAGAGCTCCAAAGCTTGTTCCCAAAGTGCGGTGCTGGAGGTATTGAACTGTGGTAAGAGCCAGAAGGGGCAGTGGGCAGCACATGTGTGCTGATGTACTGAGTATGCTTTTTAATTAATTTATTTTTTTAATTTTAGGATTGTCTCCCTCTTGGGCCCTATACTTCTAGGTGCAACAGAGATCTGGAGCCATAGTTTCAGAAAGTCCATGTAGCTTTCATATCTGCAGACTTATCTCTGGCCTCATGCACTTGGTGTGAAAGTACCTGCAAGTGCAACTGAATGCCTCTAAGCAAGGTGAAATGAGCCTCTTTTTGTTATTCTATAAAGCCATATCATGCTCTCAGCTTTAATGCTTCCTAAAGATCCAGCCACACTCTCTCGGGAGCACAAGGTAGAACTGGGAAAGGTCCAAAGAGAGGGAAAAGCTACAGAAGATTGAGGGCCTTTACAGTAGGTCTTCTCTTAGGGTTTTCTCAGCTGAGCGTACGGATCTTGACTCACTGGGATTTCACACAAAGTGTGAAAATCTCATAGCACCAAAACAATCTGATCGAAGTACTTTTTTTTTCCCCAGAAATAGCTGAGTTCAGCTGAGTTGGCATGGGCTGTGGTGGATCCAAAGGTGGATTCAGAAAGGGCTTCAAGAAATTGTCAGGAGGCCAGATCACAGAGACACCTGAACATCACAGGGGTCCAGATTCAACCCCCTGCTCGAGCTGTTGCTAAACTCTGTTTCCAAGAAGCTAGGGAGTTTGGCCAAGAGTTACATCCTCTCCTTCCCTGTGCAAGTCACAAGACTCTGGATGGACCTTTGCTCTGAATCACATTCAGGCCCTAACGTTTGGAGTTTACCTGGCAGCAAGCCCCAATGATGTAAGCAAAAATTGTAGTGCCAGCACTTGTTTGGGATGTGACATTTGTTTGGATTGTCCTGGTTAGTGTCATTTTCCTTCTGTATATTGAGTTATACACCCTAGTATTGTTCATGTGGTGGAACAGTCACACCCTGTGAGCATTTTTGTGGCCCACAGATCTATTTCCTTGATTCTTGCTCATATACGGTCATGAGACTGAGTAGTGGCAGCTGGGGTTTGAGAAAGCAAGTAGCGATTTTCTGCATGCACAGGAGGATACCTTCAGAGAAGTTTCAATTTCAGAGAGTGCTGACCTCCAAAGCTTTTTTAAGATTAGGTCAGGCTGGACAGCTCAAACCAGAAGCGTCCAAAATCACCAATCACTTGAAAAGCTGGCACTAAAGCCATCAGAAATAAGTCAACCCTCGCATAAAAGCTACAGATAGTTATTACCTGCATAAAATATGATTTGCAAGTTTGCTTTAATCATTATGCAAATGGAAGTTAAGCCCTCACTTATGGCGTGATAGATTCAATGTCATTTATCCTGTATAACAAAACTGATTCATTAAAGTTTTCTGGCATTTTGCAATCAGTAAAGCTTGATTTTGCCTCTGTGATGGAACAACTCACGGAATAAATACCGGCTTTTCTCGGTGTGCATAATAGTGCTGGTGCAGCGTTTGTGTTTGTAAATGTTCCTTTAATCGGAGAGAAGTAAAATAAGAAAACAACACAAATCTTTGAAGAAAGCTGTTAACTGGAAAGAAAGGTTAACTGGAGCTTTGTTTCCTCTGTGACTGCTGAGATGCCATTTTTAGCTGTAGCCACCTGGGCTAGGCATGCAGATCATACATGTGGTGCAGAGGGATGGAAGATGTGGTGTATCAGGTTTGCCTGCTCCTGGATCAGGCACAACCCCCCCGGCCGTCCCACTATTTCTGCATTGCTCCCACCAGAGCTGCAAGGACAAGGTCAGGAGGAAAACTTCTTGCTGCCAACCTACAGAGTTTTAGAGGAGCATACATCATCTGTGAGCAGAAAGTACCCCTGGACACCATCTGTCACTACTTGCTAACCAGCTAGCTTGGTGCTCTCTGAGCTTCTTGCTGGTCACCGCTGGGGGGTCCCCACAGGGCTGGAGAAGATCAGAAGGAATGTCTGGCAAACACACCACTTCCTTCCTGGGCTGTCTGTCCTCACTGTGACTGCCTTGTCCTGTAGGGCTGTGAATGCTTCCCAGAGGTAATCACACCAGAGAGCACCACATGCCTCGTTTAGATGCCTAATCACAGTTTGAGTTCCCTGTGGAGAGTGCAGGGCCTTCAAGGAACGTGGTGTGTGTCCCTCCATCGTGGGGGAGATTTTTCCCTTCTTGCACATCTGTAGTGCATCCATCAGCAGCATCTCAGCCTCCTGAAGTGCAGGGACATGTGCCTGGATGCTCACTGATCACACAGCTGAGAGCCCAGGCTGCATGGTAGCACCAGCAGCACCTCCCAGGGGAGGTGCAGGTGCTCTAACAATATTCACTGTATGCATTGAAAAATGCCATTCCCAGCCATGAGCCGGTGCAGTGCCACTCTTCCGCAATCCAGACAGAGTTTGCAACACTCGGGTCGATTCACTAGCGCTGTTTGTTTGAACAAGGAGCTCTTTTGTTGCTCTATCAAAGTCTCGCTGACATAGCCTGCGGCTATGAACAAATGTGTGGCAGCAAGCTGGAGCATCGAGGAGGCAGGAAGCGTGTTCAATATTGATAAAGAGCAGAACGGGGGCTTGTTTAAATTGTGCGCAGACAACTTTTCCATAATTAAGGGAGCAGCAGACGTGATCCCTTGCCTGTAAATGAAATGACTAACAAAAGCAGGAGACGCACACAACGCCTGCAAGCAGGAGTGATCACGAAGGAGTGATCACGGAGATAGATTCCTGAGGACAGGCCGTACATGCCACTCATTCCTCTGTTCCCAGCTGGCAGCAGGGGTGTGAGGAAAACTCATGCTATGTCCTCAGTCATTAAACAGTGCATGCCTTGAGCCCTAACTGAATGTGCAGCCCCCTTGTACGAGGCCCTGTACAGCTCCTAATCCCCTTGTTCATGCCAGAATGATTCAGCCTGCAAATGGAGTGTGTGGAGTAAGGGCCCAAATCAGCCTCCGCACGTATCCTATGTTCCTGAGAAATGTGTGCCTGTGCTTCAATTCATAATGAAATGAAGACTTCTGGGCAGTGAAAAATGGGGCAAGGGAACTGCTGGGAGAGGTAGTTTGCTTGCTGCTGGAGTTGTGCATGGTGTTTACTTGGAGTATGTCTTTGTGCCTGGTGGACGTTGGTCTGAACTGCGGTGTTAAAGATGAACTGACCTGCTAGCCAGCTTCTTCCAGATGCCATTTGCCCTGTCTTGCCCCTGGGAATGGGGAGGTGTTTCTTCTTTCAAAGCTTTGTGTGCCTTTCACCAAATAGAAACTTGAAAATTGCTGGAAAATGCTGGCACATCTCGCCTCACTAGGCCATTTTAAGTCATGATCCCATTGAACAGGCCATGCTGAAATACACTTGTCTCCTCCTGGACCCCCCCTGAAGTCATAGGGATTTTGTTTCCATGTTCTTCTGATCACTGATGGTTGGAGCACGCTGATCCGCTCACAGGACGTGGTCCAGCTCAAGGCAGCTTGCTCTCCGCGCAGATCTCATCTCACACTGTTTAAAATGGGCACACGCACCCAGGTCTGTGCCAATATTGTAATTTAGCAGCTGGCATCTTTAAATGCTTGCAAGTGGGATCAATCTTTTTTTAATCATTTATGCTTAATTATTGTTTCCAGCTAACTCTCTTGTGTTTTATTGCTAGCAAGCTTCTAAAGAATATTTTTAAGCTTGAACTGAAAAGCATAATGTCACCCAGCAAAGAAGAGCTTGTCACAGTTCAGTTAAGAGACTTCTCCCGTTCTTGGAGCTCTTGGACAGGTTGATGGTAGGATCCAGGGTGTTGCTACTTAGTATAAGGCATATGGGTTAAAACATACATAAGGAAGTAAAGATTGGGTCCTCTAGCACCCTTCCCTGAAAGAAAAGTGGTCAAGGAGCTGCTGAGCTTGGCTCTGGCAGAAGGTGCAGGATGCCACAAGTGTCTCTGGGTGTAAGGCACGGATTGCCTTTCAGTATCCTGGAAAAAGCCCGTTCTCCAGGCTCACTGTTCAAAGACCTCTGCTGTTATATGTGGCCAAAAGGCAACCACAGGCTCACAGAGACTTTTGGCAACCCTTTAATTTCTCATTTAGTAATTAGCATTTAATTGTTATTGCTCAGTATAATCACCTTTCCCGAACTCTCTATTTACCTGATGTATGGAGAGAACAAACATTAAAGACCCAGCTGATTTCAGCTGCCCGACATAAGTCATTCCCTTCCGTTTTATAGCATAATTCAGGTTGGAAGGGGCCTGAGGAGGTCTCTAGTCCAACCTCCTTCTCAAAACAGGGTCAGGTATGAGGTCAGAGCAGATTATTGAATGTGCTGTGTAGAAGATCGTGTTTTTGTCACACGTTGTGTGTCAAACGTTGTGTTTGCTGATGGCAAAAACATGTTCAGTGTTTGCATGTCCCCCCTTGCACACCCACACTATACAGGGATGGAGAGAAATGAAAAGATAGAGCAGGCTCCTTGCTCTCACTGTAACGTCCCCACGGGTAGTACAATGTGGCATTTTGTTTATGAATGACTTTGGATGTCAATGGATTCGGTTGCAACAGGCATTACATTATCAGCCTCCATCTACTGAGAAATGAAAAATTACGGGTGCCAACCCCTCCTTCACTACAGAAAGCATGAAGGAAGATGATGCTGGTAATTGGGTGTTTGCTGTCTAAAGGAGGAAGTTTGTAATCCATTGCTATCACTGACATGATGCCTCTGTAAACCCCTAAGCCACGATTTATCTCAGCCATTTAATATCTGTGTGGAGGGACAGAATGGCATATTCAGGATGAGCCATTATGATCTGTCTGTTTGGGAATACAGAGCGTTTTATAATCTTCTGTGAATGTTTTTTTACTTTAAATGAAGGAAATTAATGGCTAAATTCTGCACAGAAATAATGTTGCAAGCCTGACATGGAGCACGGTTTGAAGGACAGTGCTACATGAAAGCTGAAATTGTCTTTCTCTTTCAGCATGGTATCTGTTTTCTCTTAATCACAGGAATGAAGGACTAGAGTTTCAGCCTTAACTGTTAATTTCCTGTCTATTGTCTATTCAAACAAGATCCTGCTGTATCTGTTATAATAAATACATTTAGAGACAGGCTGAAACCTGGGCCTGCCCTCTACCCCTCTCCAAGGGCAGCTATCTGGGCCACCCTTTCCATGCATTGCTCTGAAAGCAAGTGATAAGGCGACGTGCTGGGTATTAAAAAAAAAAGGAGGGGGGGGCAAAATACTGAGGAAAGAGCAATAGAGCCAAGTTGAAAGGCTGAGGAATGGGCCCCGGCATACTGATAGGAAGGGCTGATAGAGCCACGAGGAGATACAGGTGGGAGAACAATGCCCACACGCAACGGGGCCACAGCGAGGGCACGACCGAGCAGCAGCTTGCGACCGCAGGGCGTTGCAGAGCCCCCAGCACAATCGGAGCAATAAGGATTTTGGCACAGCTCCCACACATTTGAGAAGGAATTGCTGAGATTTTTTGAAAGCGGGTATTTATAGTGGCCAGAGGGTGTCCTGGGCTAGCCCAGCACTCTGCCCGTGACTCACACTAACAGCAGTGGTTAATGGTACAGCAGGACTGAAATATTTAGGACAAATTGTTAAAATATAAAATGTAAAAAAAAAAAATAAAAATAAGCTGATGCCTCTTTTATATTTCTCATGAGAACTTTTGCTGCTTTGTTGTTGTTAGCAGATATTTTGGAAAACTTTAAAATAGCACTGGGTTTTGTTCTGACACACCTACATTTACTCTTATTGCTCACGGGGAGCTACTGGGAAGGAAACGTTCTTGCTAAATGAGCTAAATAAATGTACATAGCTTGATGTGATTTTTACCCCTGTTTTAAAGCTTACAATTCTGGAAAAAAAAAAGAACAGTGATCTTATAGGAATCCAAAACAGTGATGTTGAAGCTCTTGAATTATTCATATGATCTTATTCAATGCACTGTGATTATTTCTGATGCTTCAAACTCCTGGATAGCTTTTGATGCCTGTATTATTTCTATGTAAATTTCAGCCATTAGTTGGTTTTATCAATAAGGTTCAGATTGAATCATGCCTCCCCTGCAAATTAATGCAGACTTGACAAATAGAAGAGAAGATTTCAACTATCCAACCGCAGGCTGTTGGATGTGATTTTAGAACAAAAACATGTATGTATATATTATTTCAAGCTGTAGAAGGTGGTATTTGAAAATATTGGCAAGTATAGGGACATTAGCAGATTGGTACATGTGGAAGAGTGTGCTAAATTGCAGGTTTGGAGAGGTTTTAAGATGTGCAGATAGTTTTAGTTCTGCCATGGACTCAGGACTTCACTGCTTACTGGCTGGAGACCAGCAGATGTTAGACCAGCTATTGACTTATTTTCTCAGTATTTAACCAAACCACAAAAAATGTTTTCAAATAATGTTAAAGATCAGATTTAAACTCATGAAAGCAGGAAAATCAGGAGAGGGCTGAAACTGTCTCTCCAATTCACCCCAGTGTGCCTTTAGGCTGTCTTTTGCACAAGTAGCATGTGTCATTGATTAAAGCCTACCCAGCTCAGAGGCCCACTGGGAGCAGCAGGGCTCTGAAGGCTGAATTCTCATGCCCTTGTGCTTTATAGACTCTGCTGTATATTATTTGATTTCGTTATTGAAATGGATGGAAAGTTTTCTGAGCAGAGTGCAGTCAATTCAGTAACTGAGTCAAGACTGCAGGTACACAGTGTGGTACCTGCAAATCTGGTCAATTAATTAATTCCCTTAAAGCCATGATGAAACTCATTTAATTAATAGTAAAAACTTACATCTGGCCTGGCCCAGTAAACTGTGGGAGATGCTTCTATGGAAAGCAAAGGAAACCCAGTTTCCCCTGCTATTAACCCCTACAATGTGTCCAAAATAAGTAGCAAATATTAAAGGAAAGCTTGAGCAGCTGAGGCCAATATGGACCATCAGAAAGAGCAGTTTTGACCTCTTCTAAGAATACAGGACAGCAGGAAAATCTGGGCATGAATCTGGTCTCCTCTAAAGCAGAACAACATGTTTGTATCAATCTTTGGTGCAGAGACAAAGGTGCCAGGTGGCAGACCCAGAGGCTTTCGTAAACCCAATCTTCCTCTAAATGTGCTATTGTCCTCATCCATCACCCTTCCTTCGTACTCCTGTTTTTTAACCAGGTACTTAAATCTCCCCATCAATGCGTCGGTATCCCCATTCCCTGGTTAGAACGAGAGCAGCTCTTGGGAGCAAGCTGCAATGAAAAGAACAAGTCTAAATTTTCATGGAGCAGTGATCCCCAAGCCTGCACACTGATCCTGCCTGGTCCACAGCTAGCTGGAGTGAATGTGCAGGCTGCAGACAGGCAGTTACTCAACATGCCTTCTGCAACAGATGCCTGCGAGGCCTAATCCCCCTGCATTACACATCATTGTGCTGACAACAGGTGCATAAAAGAGGGGGTGGGATAGGGAAAGTTTGTTTCAACTAATTTCTACTTAAGCAGTTTTTCAGGGTTTTAACAGAGCAAATATTCTACAGCTTGTGGAAGATGGGAGTTGAGCTATCTCAGTTTAATTTATACCCAAGTCTCTAATGATTACTTGAATCAGAGATGACTGAGCAAAGGGATTCACCATCTCTCCTGGCTGGATTTTGCTGAAGAGAAGATTGTTTGGGTTGTAGGAGCTGGGCCAGAGACAGTGGATTCAGCTGTATGTTGGGAAGGGGAGGGAGGAATTTAACCCATTTCTTCCCTTGATATTCTCCCATGGTCACTGCAGGCAGCTCTGCCTTGAAGGACTCAGGTCTTTTGCCTTCCATATCTGCTGTTGGTTATCATTCCCTTCCTGGGAAATGACTACAGTCACACCAAAACTGCTGGACCACACAGCACTTGGGGGCTAGAGATGCAATATATCAGCTTACGTTTGCCTACAGCGGACTGTCCTGACTCATCTCGCCCCCTGCACATTTTTTCTGCTTGCTGCTGCTTGGAAACAGGCTCCTGCATTTCTCTGGTCCAGCAGAGAAAAAATTCTTGGCTGCAAAGCTGAGTCTCACAATCTGGTCCACAGGCCAGCAAGCCCTGGCTGGCTTCCAGCCACAGGATCTTTCAGATGTGGGGATTTTCTGTTGAGGGTATTCTTGCTGCCTCTTCAAATATTGAGAGAGATGCATTTCGAGAGTGGCTCTTGCTGATAATCACTGCAAAAGGAGAGGAAAAAAGGCTTCCAGTTTCCTACAGGGGCTGCTCCTGAGCCCCGTGGAAGGCTGGAGGCTGAGATCAGCCCCTGGACCCGTGCCCAGAAATAACTGGCCATTGGTGTGCCTACAACGTTTTGGGGCTCATCTGTCCAGCCAAAAGGGCAGCTGTTGCCTGTGTTTCCGCAGGCCAGAGAGTAAAATGTCTGACTAGACAAACAAGTAAAAAAAAAGATATATATATTTTTCTCAATATGTTTATAAGCATATTGAAGAGAAAGCCTAACACTGTTAGGTTCTTACCATCTTAATTATTTTTACTATTTTATGGGCATCTGAAACACACCATCTCTATATTTTATTTTATTTTTTTTCTCAAATGTCACAAGCCTTACATGTTACAAGGAAAAGACCTGAAATGGGCATTCATATACTGAGGGCACCCAAAGAAATGTCTCTGTGTGTGAGCAGTGTGTTGTTGGAGCACACTGTGTGCTGCAGTTGGCTTTGCTGGCAGATGAGACCTCTGTGGGCACCAGCTGCTGCACGTCATGCTCAGTTCCTCAGTGGCCTCCAAAACACAGGGCCCTTCCCACCAGCTGAATGGGGGCTTGTTTCTCTCTCCACAGTGTCAGGAGGAAAAAAAAAGCCTTGCTGTGAGGGCGGTCAGATACTGGGACAGGTTCCTGGAAAGGTGGCTGATGCCCCTGCCTGTCAGTGCTCAAGAAGCTTTTGGATGATGTTCTCAGTAATGCGCTTTATGTTTTGGTTAGCCCCAGAGTGTTCAGGCACTTGGACTCAATGAACTTTGTGCTGAACTTCCAGTTGAACTATTCTGTTCTGTTCTGTTCTATTCTATTCAATGGGGTCAATATTCAACGGGGTCAATTGCACAGGTGGAGGGGGGTGTGAAAACAGCCAAAGAATTGCTCTTTCTTGGTTTTACATCTGGGTTTTTTCTTACTAGGAATCAAACCTCAATGAGGAGCTGTTTAGGTACAGGAAGGGCAGGCTGGTCTGAAGTAGTACAGAAGAAGGGGTTGGTGTCAGTGTTGATTTCTACAGCAGAAGACTTGCTGGGTTATTCTAAGCATGGGGGATGCTGTTCCAAAAACACAGTCAGTTGTGTATCTACTTCTGGGTGGTGGTTAAATTCTTGGGAGTCAAAGACTTATTTGGACAGTTTGCCATATTGTGTATTCTGAAGTTCTATCTTTTGGGGTTAAATGGCCCATATGAGTCTCCAAGCAAGTGCTTAACATTTATTTTTATTTTTTTGACTACTCTTGAATGGGACCTTGGAAGAGATCCATATATACTCCATTTCTGTGTAGGGGCACAGAGAAATGCTTTATTGTATAATGAGTGTAAAGTAGTTCAAGTGAAAAACTCATCCCTAGTCCACAGAAAAAAAGAAATCTATCAGTGAGAACAGGTACCAAAAGTATTGAAATATGTCTGCCACTGCTCCAGGAGAGGCATCATGTTCTTGCTTTCCGTGTTGGCTACAATGTCGAGATTATTATTTTGATTTCTGAAGGCAATCATAGGAACAGAACTGTATGGTTGAGAGACCATGGCTCACAGAATTGAGGATCAGTAAATTTGTCACTAATTTGAGTAGAAACAAACTCCTAGGCTCTTGGAAGGTATGGATTGCTTGGACACTACACAAGCATGTGCTGGTAGATTCTCTTAAATTATCCCCTTCTAACTACGGTTTTCCTACTCGGCAGCTGAAGTGCTACATTTTGTTCCTTTGTACGTTCAACTTTACTATTACTCAAAAGATTAATGGCCATTATAATTACTGGATGATTTCAAAAAGTTTAGAAAAATTGCTTCAGGAATTCCATTTCAGAAGGTGAAGGTGGGAGAAATCAGGTTAAAAGCAGTGGGCTTCAAGAAGACAGATGTCAATAAGCTCAAGTTTTGTAAATGAGATTTTCCAGGTAAGGCTAAGGGCATAAAATAAAGTTGTCAGTTCCTCAGAGTAAGCTAAGGGCACAATACAAACTGTCCTAATGCAAGATTAGAAAATTTGGTAGGTGCCAAGCTGGGTAAATCATGAAGATTTACCCAGCTGAGGCACAAAATGCCTCAGCTGGGCATTTTGTGAAGGCTGAGGCACAAAATGAGACCTCAAAGATAACCAGAAATAATTCTGTAAGAACCATTAATAGAATGAGGAAGATCAAAGCGAGGATTGTCCTGCTACTCAATGGAGAATGAAAGCTGTCTGCAGATAATTACAAGAAGCTTGAAGAACACCAGAAGAGAAAAAAAAATATTTTTTCCCAGGATATCTTGGGAATTATAGTCCAGTTAGATTAACAACAGTTTTGAGAGGAAAAAAATAATCAACCAAAACAAGTTGTTTGTAACTGGATAAAAATAATTGGAAGATGAGTAGCAGTCAATACAGGTCTGTCAAAATTGAGTTGTGATAAACCGTTCTAATTTCCTTTACTGCAAAACAAACCACTGTGGATTAGGTTGGGGAAGAACAAATGTCACAAATCTTGATTTTAGGATTTCAGCTGGGCAGGACATTTTCTTAAGCAAACCTAAGAATACATGCATTGGAGGAATCTTCTATAATATGGGTGTGAAACCTGTTTGGTTACCATAAACAGAGTAGCTCGTTGTCAAAGTAGAAGGAAGTACCAAACAGGATTCCCATGTTGTCTATCCTGAAGTCTGCTCTGGTCAGTGCTTCATCAATCACAAAGGACATTCAGCTGAAAGTTTACTTGGTAACATTGCAGCAGACCTATTTCTGAGAAGCACTGCAAGCATATTGGCAAGAGGGGTTAAATTTGTATGATAAATTGAAGAAATGTTTGAAAAAAAGGGGTTAAATTCATCAGGGGATAAGCAAAAAGTATTCTTAGGCTGAAACTCTTTGCTATGTAAATAGGCTGGGAAACAACTGACTAGAAAACATTTCTCCAGAGAAGTATCTTTGTGTTATAAAGGACAAAAAATTAGCTGCAAGTAGGCAACGGCATGCTGTTGTGAGAAAGACAAACATCCCACTATCAGGTTCAGACAGGAGTGCTCTCTGCTCTGCTCAGCATGGGAATACAGTGGCCAGGTTTTGTCAGTGAGCTTTTACGAGAGTTGTGGATGGCCAGGACAGAGTTCATTATCCTCTTCTGATAAAGGTTGTAGATTTTTTTTTTTTAATTTAATTTTTATTTTTATTATTTTTATTTTATTTTTATATTGTATACTTGAGTAAAAATAGAAAGACCCAGGGTTATGCATTTGCAGAAAAGAAAGGGTGAAGCAAGGCCTTTGAGTATGTAAAAACCCATTTCAAAGAGGTGGAAAAAGTTTCCTGTGTTTGTGGTGGTTAGGACAAACAGCGATGGGTTTAAATTAACATAAGAGGAATTTAAACTAGGCATTATGAAAACCTCTCGAAGGGTAAGGACAATAATGCACTGGAATAGATTGTTCGGAGGGGCTGTTAAGTTCCCATGACTGTAGGGTTTTTAGGAACAGATTGGACAAACATCTGTCAGAATGACATAAACCCATACCACCTTCGAGGAAAGGCATCTTTGATTCCTGCCAGGGTTATTGTTCGATGGCTCTCTGTGCAAATCAGAGATGTAAGTGACTTACTGGGAGAAATTTCTTCTGGCCATCCCATTATCTTCTTCCTGAGAGGATAGTGCTTTGCAAAATTCAGTTGGTTTATTTCTGTTCACTTAATGTGCAATTAAATACTGGAGGTGAGCAGGAGGAGGGCACTTGTCAGACCCAGTTATAGGATGTTTTGGCTCCAGCTGATCAAAGATGCCATGATCTGTATAGTATGCATTCAGTTAAGGCAACATGATGCTATTGCTCTAACTCTTCTGCCTGCTATTCTCTTCTCTAAATATGTTGTCTTTATCCTAGAGAGCCTGGGGAGATGTAAATCTCCGAAGAAATTCTCCATATGCTGATGATTTTCAGGGAACTCTGCCATACATAATTTCTGATAGGAATGTTTGAATAGAGAATTAATTTACTTTGGGTCCTTGATTATTCTGTCTTGCAGTAAGAAGAGTGTTGGCATCAGGCTGAAAGTTAAACAAGGCGCTAGTTTCCCTTTTCTTTCTCTCTGATCTTCCCACTCACAATAGGACTGTCAGAAAGCAATGCAGATGGGATGTACAGTGATCCCAAAAAATTGGTATTGTGTAGCTGAAGTAATCGCTTTATTCCAGGAGCTTCTAATGAGTAATGAGGCCATGTTTCATATAACTCCTGTTAACATGGCAACATATGAGCATGCATCCATCTACAAGCAGAGAGGCTTTAATAACACATGAGCAAATTACCTTGCACATTTCTCTCTCTGAAACAGCAGACTTCTCTTAGGAGAGATAAAAGGCAAGAGCCCTGCAAATTGCAGAAAAGTGTCATAAAGTGAGGAGAGGGATGAATTAATCAAAATCATGATACTTGAAAAGATTTAGAATCATGAAGTTTTGGACCAAGACATATAATCCAATTATAAAAAAAAACCACAGCCCTGGCCATCAACCATCACAGAATGACTCCTTTCTCCATGACTTCTGTTTGATTTCTGACAAGGGTCTGTCTTAGAGGAGGCATGATTCACCACACAACTGGGAAACTTGTTCCAGCTGTTTGAGGACACATGTTTCTAATAATGATGATCATTTTGATTTTACTTGTCTTCAGCTTTTGAGCAGTGAATCTTGCTATGTTGCATTCTCCTGGGGATGTTTACAGACTGTACCAAATGCTGGAGAATCGTATACTACTATAGCAAATGATGGGCTAAATTCTCTGTGCTTTCTTTTGGAAAAAGGCTTAGCTAAGACAATAGGACATCAGCTGAGAAAACAGATTAACTAGTGGTGGCCCTGCATGATACAGCAGTCTGCTAACAGGCACAGTTCCTTCCTGCATGGTAATGCTTTGTTGGTGTAAGTATTTATTGCAGTAACTGGGAAGCTCTCTAGATAGAAGGTCGGTACCATGCTCTGGTCTTCCAAGGAATGAAAGTTCCAACATTTGTAAGTGGTCCCTACATTCATATTCTTTTTTATCTTCAATATATTTTTTATATTTTACTTTATTATTTTTTTTTTTAATAGAAAAAAGGCTACAACAGTGCTCAGTCAAATTCTATATTCACCTTTTCCCTAGGATTTGGGATAGTTTAGAACTAAAGACTTTTCAGACTCTTCTTACAGAGAGTTGCATAGTCTCTTAGCATCACAGCTCTATCTGTCAGACTTGATTATTAGCCACATCTGAACTTTAAACGCGAAGTAAAGTTTATTCAAAGTCTATGAATATCAGCTTTTGCCATAATTTGGCAAGTAATGTGGACTAAGTATTACAGCACCTTTAAAGATAAACCAACCCATGGACTGCTTTCAAATGTAGTATAGATTTTGTAAGTACACTAAAATAGATCACAGTGACCTCTTAGCTATGTTAGCAGATATTTAGATAAAATTTTAAAGGACCTGCAGTATTTGGCTATTCATTAAACGTATAAATCCATGTGATTTGTCTTTGCCCATCTGGAGATTGCAATGTTAATGAGTTAACTGCCTGAACATAGTCTCTATAGAGTCACTTGGATAATTTGGAACAGTGTCATTTCAAACTAAGGATAAATACAGCTTTGTATAAAATGAGTTCTTGTTCCAGCAATAATTGCTTGTGTGCTATATAAGATGGTCCTGAATCGCCCCATCAGACTTATTCCCAGAGCAGTAAGTGATATGGATTTCCATAAAGAAGCAGTGCATCTACTAGTAGATTCAGTAATTTTGTGGGGGTGTTGGCACATGTAGTCAATTTACTTTAGCAGTCAGAGACTCTTTTTATGGCAGAGAAGTCAGTTAGTGGAAGAAGAAAATGTACATAACTTATATAACACTTCCATACTTTGCATGCTAGTAAAACACATTTCCCAACATAGATAAGGTAATCTGTGGTTATTTTTATACTGTAGTTAATGATAATACTTCACAAGAAATCATTTCTTCCTATTGAAATGATCTATGTGTTATTATGCTCATAACAAGCTTGTTTTTATTTTTTCAATATTCAAATATGGAAATTCAGCTTCACCGAGGATGAATCTCACAAAAAATTAAACATCTACACTCCTGATGTTTTGTGTCTTGACTTCATTGTCAAAGGTGAGTAAGATGTTCTTAGGGCATGAGACACCTGATATGTTTGTGGATGAGCAAAGAAAATATATTTAACATTTTTAAATGGTGTATTAAAAATAATAATTTTGCAATAGTAGTGTTAGGAAAATCTATGTATTAAGAAAAAAAAATCTAACTGTTTGATCATTAGTTGACATTTAAATCTGATGAATTGGGTTACCCCAGTTAACCCATAAAGAACTCCATGCTTCAAAGTCCTTGGATGGAGAATTCTGTATACAGGAAGGTTTGATACAGTGGGATCTGGCACGTTAGACAAAAGTAAATTCTTCCCAAAACAGAGGGAAAAACTGAAGACCTTTTTCTTTACAATAAACATAAAAGTCAAATATATTCTGGGAATTATATGTGTAGTGGAAACTTTAAAGGTAAGATCAGATACAATAGCACTTTCCTGTCTAATCAGTTTTTTTTTTTTTTTTTTTTTTTTTTTTCAGCTAGGTGAACCTCTATTGTTTTAGAATCCTGGGCAGTTGGGATCAAGATTTCATTTTCATTTTGCTTCTTCATCACCTTTAGTTATCAGAAATAAGAAAAAAAAAATAAAATCTCTTGTCTACAAAATTCAGGCTAGAAGAATCTGTTCTTCTTCAAGGTAAACATCACCAAATACCATGAAAAACCAGTGAAGACAAAATTCAGATGGTGACTAATACTATTCTAGGTTGGAGTCTCTCCAGAAGTCTTGGAATCAAAGCTGGTTGTCAGTCAGTGCGTGTTATGGCAAAATGAAGCTAAGAAGTGAACAAGACAACCAATGCATTTAATGTGACAGCACCACTTGAGGCATTTTCAGCTGTCTGAAGAGAGTTAAGTCAAGACTGGATCAAGCATTTAAATCACAGGCAGACCTGCAAAACAATTCTATAACCTGCCAGAATAACCCTTTTTTCTCAAGCTAAAAAACGCCCTTTATTGAGCCTAAAGTGAATTAAGCAACACCACTTTCCGTCAAAAGTAACCATGGTGCAAATGGTTTTATCTGCACGTAACCAAGGCAAGAAAACATTAACCAGCTGGTCCCCATTCAGAAGCATCTGTAACCATCTGGAGTGAGCCCCAATCTGCAGTGCAGCAGCTCAGTGTGGGACCAGGCATGACTCAGTTTGCGCCTGCCAGAATCAACATTCAGTGACTGGAACATGTTCAGACCCTCCTTTTAACAATTCTCCAAATAGTCTTTACCAGGCATTAATGTAACCTTATTTCCACAAGCCAAATGGGAGTTGTATGGTTCTGGCTGGCAAAGGCTGGTGTTGGGTGGTCCAGTGATGTTGGTGGTCTTGGCACATGGATTTCAGTTCTGGGAAGAAGTGATCTTGGGGTCCTTTCTGCACAATGGCCATTCTCGCTGAGGTTGGGTGATTACTGTCATTGTGGGGACAGAAATGAGAGAATAGCCAGTTTTGCGCTTGTACTTTCCCACTTCCGTGCTTTGGCAGCTTCATATTCTCATCACTGATGTTTCAGAAAAGGTCTGTGGTTAACTACAAGTGGCTCCTCTTATGTCTGTCTTCGTGAGGGTGATAACTGTGTTTTGCTTTGGCTTCACTATTTGGTAAAATTTTTCTTGTTTCATTTGGATACTGAGTTTGTCCACCAAATTAGTTAAAATGTGAATCAGACATCAGCAGATACTGACAAGTTCACCCAGGTCTCCATCAAACAATTCTTCTCAAGTACTGTACGAGAGCTACCTGCTGTCTGTTGCGAGTGCATGAAGCTTTTGAGATGCCATGCTAACCCTCAAGTGCTTGACGGGCTTTCAGTGCCCCTCACCATTTGTCCTATTGGTTACCTGTAACCGTGAATTGAGAGAGAAGAATAAAGGAACAACATAGCTATTCATCAACAGTTAATTTTCATGTTACAATGCCTTTGGTGTGACCAAAAATGGACTTTCAGCCGTATCTCTAAAATTTTGGCAGGAAAAATTGCAGAAAGAATGAGTGCCTGGGTCTCATCTGTTACATCAAACAAAATAACTTAGTATTAAATTAGACCTGAAGAAAATAACCTTTGGTCCAAATGGTAAACCGTCTAGTTACTCATATAGAACTCAATTCCTCTGAATCCAGTGTAACTACTTTTAAGGGTAACTGGTTATAAGTATGACTGAGAGGCTGTCCTAAATGGCCTGACTTTAGAGAGTTTCTGCTTTCTCTGGAAATGCTTTTTGAATGTTGCAGACGCTTTTCTCAGTAAATTAAGAATATCCATGTATCTTCTGCTAATTTTATTTTTATTTAAGTGAACAGAGTAGAAGAAAATATATATTGTGCACTAGATTTTCGTATAAGATACTAGAATACAATTTTATTCAAGAAGCAAACTTTGTGCTTGGGCCACTTTTCAAAAGGAGCTGAACGAAGAATAAATTGTTAGGTTTTAATCATTAAATATCCTGCTTGCCACATTTCACGTTCAATTATTTAAGACTTCTGCGAGAAGGACTGCATAAAAGATAGCTATATGAATGCTCTTTTCATTGTGCCACAGATTTTAAACATGAAAATGATTACCCCTAAACTATTTGTTCCTTTTGTGATTTTCAAGTCATCAACTTGAACTTTCTCTGGTTTTGCATTAGTTTGAAATAATACAGTCCAATTTATCTGTTGTTTACAAGGGCTTTTGTAAACCAAATCACTGGACCTCTCAAAAAAAAATTACAAAAAGCTTGCTGCAACCTGTAATCATAGAAGAATTCATATTATAACAGAGTAGGATTAATAATGCATGTAATTATAATATACAATTTTCTTTAGGCTATTCTAATTATAAAAAAATTACAGATAACATCAACAGTGTGATTCTGAAATGCCTCTCATTTATTATGTAGCTCTCTTAATCAATGCTCTGCCACTGGAAATCAAGTCAGAATGTTATTACGGTCTCTCCTTCTGGATTTAATTACAGTAGTAACTCATGACTCAAAGTCTGAGAAAACACCATGCAGTTTATAGCTTTGAAGAACAGCTATTAATCCTGCCATCTACCTACCAGTGCAAGCCAATGAAAGCATTTAAAAAATCTTTATGCCTGAAGATAAATACACACACGTGGGCTTAAGGTGGAGGTGCAGAGAGCACAGAGAGAACACAGGCACCATCTATTCTCTGTGTGCACAGTAGAGCATCCTCTCCTGGGGAGAGGATCTGAGTACCTCTGAGCTTTTTGCCACACAGATTAAGGTATTATCCTGCACTGTTAACATTTACAAGAAGTGTTTCAGGATGGCAGCTCCTGTCTGTTAGCCTGGAGTCAGGGCAGCGCTTTTGCCATATAGATGGGCCTGCTGCAGATGTGCATCTGTACCTCTCATATGATTGTAGAATCAGTTTCCATTGTGAATTTATAACCTGACAATTAGCTGCAAATGGGAACAATGCACTCTTCCAAGAACCTGAATCAGTGTTGGGAACTGCTTTTAGTTTTGGCAGCAGCCAGGGAGGATGTCTCTCCCTCCAAAACAGAAACATGCTCAGCCACATGCTATTGACTGGGAGGCTGGAGCTGCCAGAGAGCTCTGGGTTAGGGTGAGGTGGAGCATGCATAAGGGTGTACAAGAAAGCTTGTTTTTTGGAAGAAACTATTTTTAAGAAAATCTTGTCTTCCAAAGGGAAGAGAATTTAAATACCCAAGACTAATATCTACCAGTGCCTATGTCTTTCAAAAAATTATCCAAATTGTCATAAAAAAAATTCACTTGACCTCTCAAGCCACCATCTTGAACAACAGCTTTTTATATGCTCCATATTTTGAGAAAGAGAAAATTGAAACATAACCAGCCTGGTTATTTTACTGAGTGGTTTATTTGATCTCACCAGGGGTGCAAGGACACCAAAGTCATCTGCTAGCTTTCCCAGCCACCGGAAGGACAGCCAGCCATTTGATGTTTGTCATTTGGGAAGCTGTGGGAAGGAACCAAGGAAACTTTTGCACTTGAGTGACATAGCTCACATCCACACTGCAGTGTGTTCTGCAGGGTTATCAGAACTCCTCAGAAATGCATTTTGTTTCTCTCTTCATTTGTGACCTAAATATTATTTCATCAGAAAATGCCAATTATTTGTAGTGGGAAGTATTGGCAGAAAAGGCTAAGCTTTGCAAATTGGTCTGATTGAAAAAGACTCTGACATTTCAGAATTGCTATTTTGAAATAGCCAAATGCCTTGTGGAAAGAAAAAAAGAAAAAAAAAAAAAAGAAAAAGTTGGTATTTTATTTAATTTTTTCAAAAACATGGAGATGAAGTACTGTGACTGACCAGTCTGATCTTTGTGTGTTTTCAGTTTGCTAGCCATTTCCAAGTTTCAACATTTTGGCATTCATGGACCATGCTTTTAAAAAATAAAATAAAATGGATAGTTGTCTAGGTCAGCAGTTTTTGCCCAGCCCTGGTTTCCAACTCGTGTTCCACAGAACCTGGGATACATCTCACACCAGTAACGAAGACAGGAGGGACTGAAGACACAGCAGGACTGGGTGCAAGATGTTCTTTGTCAAATGGGAGAGAATAGGAGTGGAAACATCACTTGGGTAGGAGCTCAGACTAAGCCTGCAGTTAAAACATTCCTGTACTCTCATCTTGTCTAAACATCAAGTATGTTTAAATGCATGAAAAGAGGTGATATGAGCACCTCTGTGCCCTTTCCTCAAAGCAGTCTATTAATCTAAGTGAAAAGTCTGAGAAAATATATCTAATTAATCTCAAATACAGTGGACAGCACAATTTATTTTTTTTTTCAAGCATTGTCATTGCTTAGGGTGAAACCTGCCTCAAAAAAACCCTCTTCTCTCATCCCCAAACACAAGAATATTCCATGGTTTAGACAATAAAATATACAGCCAACTCTATTTTCTGAAGGTGCTTTGAAAGTCATCACAGGAAATAAACACTACAGGAAATAGAGGAAATCTATAACTCTGCCATATTTCCAGAGAAATCTGTAGGAAGAACCTCCTGAATTATGGATGGTATTCACTGGGGATAAGGAAAAAAAAAACAACGTTCCCTTCCAGCATTCAGATTTACTGCGGTAGAGAACCATGTCCTTGATGGCAACAAGCCATGGTGTCATTTTGGAGCAGAAGAAACTAGGCTGGAGTAGGAGAGGGCTCCTGGCTGCAACAGTACGACGCTGACACATGAGGCTTTAATTTCAAGGCAGGAGCTGGAGCAAGAATCATTGCAAAATCCGGTTCCATAACAGTCTGTGATTCTGCTTGCTGTGCTTGACGTCATATCTGTAGTCTTGGTAGAAATGTCAGCTTGGTTCCATGCAAGATAGGGATGTGGGTGGAGAGCAGGGATGAAGTGAAGGAAAAGAAGGGATCCTTGATGTGTCATCAGGGAAATGAAGAACCCTTTCCTCTCTCCCTGACTAAGAAGAAATGATAAAGCATTTCTTTCCACATTTTTTTTTAAGTCTATTCTCTGTTTATGAATTGTGAAAACTTTATGACAACATGAACGTGAAGATTTCTACACGCTGCAGGTAGCGCGTCCCTGGGCTCCTTGAGGACCGCAGTGTTGTGTTGCTTTGTACCAGGTTATCCCAAAACTGCCTGATGAAACAGCTCACAGGCTGCGGGAGGTAATTTGCTCTGGGAACTGGGAGGAGAGCAATCCGTACAGAATCCTTAGAGCAAAGCAATACAAAGAGAAACTATTGCGGAGAGTAATTACCCTCTTGTAATCCTCCAGGCTCGCGTTGCCGCAGTACTGTGCCATGAGAGCTGTAAGAATTCTGAGGCTTCTGCAATTCCCTTTGCCATCCTCTGATGTGGAGGGGAAGGTTGTTTTTATTTGAAGGCGATCACTTACCCTTTATTTACTGTGAAGGATGGGGATGGGGGACTCAGACTCCCAAAGCTTTTCACAGTTGGTTTTGTTGTCTAATTATTCCGAGGAAGAGCTTCTCCCAGCAGCGGGGCTGTGTCCTCTGCAGCTGAGCTGAGGGACTCCTGCCCTTGCAGAAGGTCTCTCTAGAAGTGAACACTTCTCAGTGGGCTAACACTACAACCCATGTGCCTGTTTCACTTTGTTTATTTATTTTTAAAAGAATCACATGAATAAAGAAACACATCTTCCATATTGTCTTTTGAAGGCAGATAATTGTGTTGCTGTTGCATTCACTATTGGCTTGTCATGCCCAAATGAATTTATGCATATCTGTCTTTCCCTTAAAAAAGCAGCCCTGCTGAGTTTTCCCAGTTGTTCAGTCAGTCACAAACCACTGTTGTTAGCAAGTGCTGCTTTATATTGTCTAAACAGACACGGTTCTTCTCTTGTTCCTGTTGTCAGGCTTATTGTTAAATTTCTTTGAATTTGCAGTGAATTGAAATTCTTCATTCCAAGGAGAAAGAAATTATTACTTGTAATTAAGATTAATTGGATAGTAGCACTTTCGACTCTAGAGCTGATGACTTACCACCAGAGCATATCCTTTCATTGGAATATTCAAATATTCCCATCATTATTTTGATAATGTGACTTTTTATTTTATTTTTTTATTTTTTTTTTTTTTTTTACAAAAATGTTTAAATAGCAGTCCACTTAAAACAGCAAAAACACACACAGCTTCACAGGCTACCTCCTAAAGTTATAGATGACTAAATGTGAGCCTGTGTCACTGTGCAAAATCCTGCTGAGGCTAAGGAAGAGTCACACTATGGTGTGTTGGGTCAGAAAAACACTAAAGGATCAGTTGCCCTGCAGTGTGTCTGAGACAGAACTTCAGAAAATATTTCCATTTGGAGTTGATACTGAGTGGAAAATAAGTGTGGAAAACTACATTTCCATCTTGTTTATCTCCATCTTCCTCAAATGAAAATGATCTTCTCCAGAAATCTCTGCTATACCATTCAAAGTTCTCTTCTGGTGGATGTTTGAAAGCACAAAGGCATACAGAAAAATGTTGAAGACTGTGCTACACCCTGTCAAAATCCTTCCCCCCTTCCTGCTTTTGCCTTGTATGCATCCAGGGGGTTGATTTTTATTACAAAGCAGAGAGAGGCACCACATTGCCAACAAACTGCTGGCAGACATCAGATGCATTTACTGATGGCAAGACTAAAGAATGGGGCTCATGTGGGTCAGGGATAGATGCTTATAAAGGTAGCATAGGAAACCCAGATGTTGAAGAAACTCTTCCAGTAATTTGGAAGGTAGATTTTAAAGTGGTGAGCTTCAAAGGTTAGAAATGATTCTTTGATCTTCAAAAGATTGTAAATGAGAGCACAGTGTCTGCTGGACTCATCACATGTCCAAACAATTGCAAGAAATTTATATAGAGTTTTGAAGCATCAAAACCCTGGAGAAAGGAAAAAAGGAAAAAAGGAAAAAAAAGGAAAAAAAGGAAAAAGAAAAAGGAAAAGGAAAAGGAAAAGAAAAGGAAAAGAAAAAGAAAAAGAAAAAGAAAAAGAAAAAGGAAAAGGAAAAGAAAAAGAAAAAGAAAAAGAAAAAGAAAAAGAAAAAGAAAAAGAAAAAGAAAAAGAAAAAGAAAAAGAAAAAGAAAAAGAAAAAGAAAAAGAAAAAGAAAAAGAAAAAGAAAAAGAAAAAGAAAAAGAAAAAGAAAAAGAAAGGGAAAAAAAAGGAAAAAAAGGATAAAAGGGAAAAAAAAAGGAAAAAAAGGATAAAAGGGAAAAAGAAGAAAGGACATTATTCAGACAGTAAAAAAAAAAAACAGCATAGATGTCTCAGCTGGTTTTAGTGGACTATGTACAATACCTTATTGACTTAAAAATAAACTTCTTGAATTGCTAGCTAAATTCCTGAAAAATGAGGGAGGTGAGGTTTAAAAAAATATGACTAAAGACGTGGACCTGTAATAAGAAAGACTTCAGACTGTGCATGTTTCTGAAAAGATCACAGCCTCAAAAACAAAGGAACATTTTTAGGTGGGAGGAAGTAATGAAAAACATTCTAAAATGTTTTTGTTGTGGTTTTCTGACTTTTTACCAAGTGCTCTAGGCCTGCATGAAATGCTGTGCTGTGGGGTGAATTTGTTTGCTGTTAGGTAAAGCATGCTCGCAAGTCTTTGTGATGGCAGCTGTGGGCAAACAGAACTCAAAGTCCTTAGATGGACCCTGCCATGGCCATTCAAACTTGGAAAGGCTCTTCAGGATAACATTTGATGTATAAATCTAGGATCAGCTCTTCAGTGATGCTTATCTACCTGGTTCCCAATGGAATGAAGCTAAAAACTTAAAAATACCTCAGCAGTTTTGGACCTGAATTATTGAAAATGCTGCAAGGGGCATATATATGAGCAGTAAATGTATATTCTTTCCAGAGATGTTTGTTGGCTCATCAAAACCAAATTGCTGAATTCATTTGTGTATTTGCTTATCTTAGAGAGCAATACATGACTGGAGGATATATCTAATCTGTGTGCCTTTTCTTCTTAATGTCTTACCATCAATTACGACATTAGTTACCCATGTTTTCTATTTCTAAATACATCTGGAATTTTGTTTTTAATTATTCATTGAGACAGAGGCTGATTTTTTTTACCAGAGTTTCCAAGTTCGCTTTTAAAAATATTGGAGCCAACGTGTGACAGCCAGAGGAAAAACAGGAGTGGACAATGAAGTTGGTGGTGTCAAGACAGCCATGTAAAGAAATAAGGTAAGATTCAGCATTTGCTTCTAACGTGCCATCTCGTGGTAACCTATTGGAGTTTTGTAAGACAATTGCTTTTTATAAATGGATTGTGACAAGCAATTACACACTGCTCCACACATCTTAAGAAAGGAAGAACAGAATAATTGAAAACAGGGCTGGGAGAGCTCTCAGGAGGTCACCCAGTCCATCTCCTCACCCGGATGGGACCGGCTTCATGCTAACCACTCCTGACATATGTTTGCCTCACATGTTTTCTAAAACCTCCGCTGACAGAGGTCCTACAACCTCCCTAGGAAATGCTTTCAGGGCTTATCTCTGCCTACCATTAGAAACGTCTTTCCTACTGCCTTGCTTGTATCCCCCTCACTGCTAGTGTGACACTGCTGCTTCTTGCCAGGCTCTCAGGGAGCAAATGGGATGGTTTTCTTTATTTCCTTTATTCTACAGCTACAAGTCTATCTGTTTGGAGACCGCTATCATGATTCCTCTTAGCTTTCTCTTTCTAGACTAAACAAATCCCATCCTTTTAGTCTTTCCTTATAGTATATGGGATTTAAAACTTCCCCCATTTTCATCATTTTCCTCTGTACTCAGACTAACTGGTCTGTGTCCCTCCTGAAAGCATTGGCCCAAGTTAGGCTGCCTCAGTTTCAGTGGCTGTTTTCTCATCCTTGAATTTGTTTGTGTTTGTTTTGCAAGGGGTGTGTTACCCATGGAAGCAAAGAGTTTCAGGAGCCTTTGTTAAAACATTCTTTCATAAATGCCCTGTCTTGGATCCAATCTAATGTTTGAATAAAGCAGTACGGACTAGAGTATGGACAGCGTTGCCAAACTCCAGTAGCCCAAGGAGTGCTAAATTTTAAATAAAGAAAAGAGGAGGTGAAAGGTAGATGTTAAAAATACATTGTGGCTAGAAATATTTATAATGTTCTGTGTTGGCCTCCAACTGTCCATGTCAGCTGAAATTTCTCAAGCAGCGCATCTGCAGATGTGACTTTCCAGTGCGAGCCTCTGAGCATGAGATCAGGTCAGGAGAGCCAGCTATGATGAAAGCTTCAGCTAACAGCCCTAAAAAAAAAAGTGTTGTATGTCTTATGGGGGTTGGTCAACAGGATTCTCTCCTCCTGGAAGAAATCCTGACATATTTGGCTCCTATTATGTTACCTTAGCTTTGAAACCTCCTCTGATATTGGTGGCAAAATACCCTCTAGGGGTTAATGCCATGGTGTCTCATAGTAGGTTTCTAGCACATGCATGGTTTAGGATAGAAATGTGTTTCTCTTCCTGGAGAATCTGAAGGACTGGATGGCTTTTCTAGTTACATACTTCTCAATAAAACTTCTAAAGCCTTTGGGGTTAGGCAGCCCAAACCTCATCATCCGGGTGGGGGGGAAAACATATCAGTAGATAAAGGTTTGTCTTAAGAACACAATCCTTTGTTTATTAATTTTAGGAAAAAAAATAAAAAGAAAAAATGAAAAAGGAAATATTGCCAAAGAGAAATATGAAGAAAGGATAAATTAACAAATTTATATTTCTTTTAAGAAATTGGTCAAAAAAGATAGGCCTCCCAACTTGTCTCACCAAGACAGCCAAGGTGAAGATCCTGAGCAGTCCTTAAGAAAATGGTTGAGAGAAGGGGTGACTAATACATGATGTGATTCCTTTTGTGTGGAGGTTGTTGCTGGCTATCCTTTCCAGCAGTAACGATGGAGCTCTCTTCAAAACAAACAATTTTAATTGACTTCAGTAGCATGCATATAACTTTTTAGGTTCCCAGAGCTTTTGCTGGGAACTGGGCTGACACTGCAGCTTGTGCTGGGTATCTGGAAAATAACATGAAGGCAAATATCCTTGCTTTGAATATGTGAGGTTAAACTTGTTGCTACCTCTCTCAGTTTGGGATTTCTGCATCCAACAGATTGCACATTCTTTTAAGTAAGCATAGTGTAATAACACATGAAGCAAGAGGAAGAAAAGGAAACTGGCTAATACTGGAATTGTTCTGGTGTTTTCTCAAACAACAGAATGGCAAATTGTTTTCCTTGGCTTTCTGGAAAATATCTGACCTTGATACTTCATATTCAATTTATGTAAACAATTACAAAAGCATCTAAGCCAAACAGAAAAGGCTATTTCTTGAAAACCTGCAGGGAATGCACATGGGAATTTCCCACATGCTGTGGCAATCTTAAAAATACCTCCTTGTAACCCCACGATATTAATGATTAACTCTGGAACTGTGAGTTTTTCCAGACTTCCAGTGAACTTGGTGATTTGTGTGTTCAGCTGCGTTAATCGGGGAGGAGTAGTAAAATAAAATCATTTACCTCTTCTAGTAACTTGCATGTAACAAACTATCTGTCACATTTTCCCCTTGAAATTCAGGGATTCCTGCAGATTGCACAGTTGATAAATGTAACAGTACGGGAAATATTGTTTTGTGGCAAAGCTGTGTGCTAAGATGCTCTTGCAAGAACAAGCTGGAACCAGTTTTGTTCACAAATTACTCAAAGACAGAGATGCTTTGCTCAGGACACTCACCCACACAGTGCAGCACAAACCTTCAGAGATGAGCTGAATGTTGCTGCTGTTGTGTTTACATACATCTGAAATTCAGTATTTCAAGTGTTAGCTTTGTGATTTGTTTCCATTACATTTGCTGAAGAGGAGAGAAACAGCAGAGTGTGCTTTGAGAGGTGCTTTCCCAGAGCAAGCGGGGCTTCTTGTGAGGGAAGATTCACATCACACCAAGTCTGTTCAGCTCGTGACATCGTGGGCAGCACCGCTGAAAACGGTTTGAGAGCGCAAGCTGTCAGATGAAGCTTTCAAAAGGTGCTGAGTGCCAAACCCTCACCTTTGTACATCAACAGCGTTTTCCATAGCGGTTTGGAATATTCACCCTTTTTGATCATTTTTTCTACATCTATTCTGGTCATGTTTAATGTAGCAGTATGGTCCATCAGCCGTCCCACTGTGCCGCTTGTCGTGGTGATAATATTTTTATCATTAAAATTTCTGGAGCGCAACTTTTTAATTAATTCAGCTTGAGAGACTGGAGCAGAGCTGTCATGGGTGCCAAGTCAATGCTCATCTTTATGGGGTTGTGGAGAGATGGAATAATATTGGAGTACATTATGAACGAGCACACCTCCATTTTTTGTGTATTTTTAACATGATTAAATCATACATCGTTTAGTCGTATATAGATCATTTAATCTCTTGATAGACAGGTAGATACATATATTTATTCATTTATATAGTGGCTCTTCTGGATGCTTCTTGAATCACTTCTTACTTGTGGGACAAATTTCCAGCATCCCAGGGACACAATCACATGTGAGTCACAACCACATGCAGTTTCCTAATAGTCTCAGCCACTGTGATTTCTTCCACGTGGAAAGATGTGTTAGCATGTTTTCATATGTGTGTGCACATGTGAAAGACAGGGATGATGAAGAGGTGAATTTCTTTCCTGTGATTATCATCTTCTGAGCTAGCACAGAAAGAACACAAGACACAGCTTTGCTAGGTCCTCTGTAGGTGAAATGGTTTGGTTTTGTGGGGAAATGTTTGGCAGAGTCTCTATAACAGGTAGGGGTGTGTGTTTGTTCACACAGAGCATGTCTCCAGCAAGTTGCACTGAAAGCCATGTTTGACAACACCAAAGTTATTAAAGTAACTTCATCTGATGAAGTCTTGCTAAGAAAGTAATGTAGTAGATTGTAGTGAATCTTGTATTATTTAATGACCATTCTTGACACGTTAGGTCCTGGAAGTGAGTGTTGGTTTTTAAAAATCAGATTGGCTTCTGCTCCATCCAGTTATGAGACATGACCTGGAAATCAGACCTGAGTATATCTGAAAGTTTGAAAACTCAGAAAGTAATCAAAAGCAAACCTCTAAAACCAGGGACTTTCTATCTTTTCTAATTTAAAAACCTGTGCTAATATGAACATGCAGTAATTATTTAAAGGAAAAACATGTATGTGGGTAAACGGCAGGCAGTGTAATCTCATCTGAAAAGCTGTTGGCCCTTTCAAACTTAGCTGTCTTGGTCCTATAACATTTTGGGTATAATTCATTGCTCAGCATCTGAGTGCAAACACAGAGCTATATAAGTATCTGTATTAAGTTTCCCTTCTGTGCCTAATATGCAGATGGTATTTCTTCATTTCAGCCCTGTTATGACATTTACCTTTCTGTCTGACTGTAAGGGCTCACATGATCAGCTTAAGATGTCCTGGATTTAGTTGTTGTTGTCAAGCTAGATGTTGATTATAATTTTTGTGGGGTTTGTTTTAGGGTTCAGACTGTGCTAGAGTACATGTGCTCAGGACATCTTGCCTCTGCAGACAGGAAGCAGATTATCATCTGGTCAGTACGGTACATCTCTCCCCATCTATCTGCTTGATTAATACAGGATATGGGTCTGCCACAGATTTTACCTTCAGATCTTGGCTTTTCAGTTGTCTCATGCTTTTAGCCCCAGAGAGCTTAATTTTCCTTCCAGATATGATTTATTTAACTGTTTCTTTTTTTCTTCAAAGAAAAGAAACCCAAACAAACTTAGAAGTATCCAATTACTGGCACCTAACTCATGAACTTTTCCCCTGTCCAGTGTCTTCCATTTCCCATTACTTTCAATCTGACTGGAGCCACATGCTGTCCCCATTCATAAGCTGGCCATTTCCTGCTGGAAAGGCACTAGGAAGTGTAAACATTTGAAAACCCCATGAATTTTGAAAAGGAAGACTTGGAAAAAACTTGTTTATATACAGCACTTGCTGTACTATGGAACTATGGCTTATTATTTTCCTAGTAGACAGCACAGGACAGTGTAAGAACTTTATCTTACTGCCAACTGATATGATAAAAGTGTATGATATGGAGCTTCTAGTAGGAAAGACACATTTAACTGTCTTGTCTCATCACTTTCACTATATTATGGATATTTTCTGAGTGCTCAGTTGATAAAATGCCTAGCTGGAAATGAAAGGCCAGACTCCTTTCCCTGTTCTGGACAGGCAGGCAAAGGTTTCATGTCCCACCGCGTTGCCTAGCTAGGAATGGTGCACCTGCCAAAGCAGTTTTTTAGGTTTCAGGCCAATGGCATCCTGGTCTGCATCAGAAGTAGCATGGCCAGCAGGGCTAGGAAAGGGACCGTCCTCTTGCACACAGCACTGGTGAGACTTGAATACTGCTGGATCTTCAGCAACCAGCTTTCACTCTGTACCCAGCCACAAATCAATCTCCTATGTGTTATTTCAGTGAGGATAATTGCAGATATAAATTTAAATGTCTGCCCTCTTTTAAAGCTGTTGACTCCTTGTTTCCTCTAACGTTTTCATAGCAGTTAGGCACTGTAGAAATTTTTTTTTTGACTCATTTAAGAATTTTTACAACTGCGTTGACCCATAGGGAAACCTTTAAGAATACTGAACACCTGATTTTACCTTAATTTTCTCAAGATTTTCTTTATGTTGCACACCTCTGTTCTGTCACCTTTTACTTGCTTGCCTCTAAATTGAAGGCTGCTATACTCCCTTAAATCCCTCTGCCTATGGGAGTCTTTTCAGGCTGCTGAACATTGTAATTAACCACTTTGGACTTTCCAAGTTTTATTGCATGTACATTTTGCTAAAATTCAATCACAGGTATGGCAAACAGACTTCCAGATGAAGGCATATTGTTAACTAATGTAATGGCATTATACATCCAACAATGCTCCTTTTTAATGACTTTGCTTTTTACTGTTGCTGTGCAGAAATCTAATATACCTTTTTTTCCTATGTATTTTGGCAAACGACAGGCATTAACTTTAAAGGTATTTGAGCTTCTATAGTTGAGCATTCACATTTTATTGAAAACCATTTTAGTTACCTGATTGCAAGTCTCATAATGAGCGAGGAACCCCCAAACCACCTTTTAAATTAATGAGCTATGCCTGTTGTTCCTGGGAGGAACTCTTGGCTGAAACGACTGGGGTGGCCTTGGTCCTCCTCTTGGTGGCAGGGGGGGCAGGTGAGCCCAGCTTTGCCCTGTACCACCAACCTGAAGGTGAGGTTTGTACCATGCTGAGGAGATCCCAAGCTGCAGAACAACTCACCTGTTGGATGGATGGGTCCCACCTTGCTGCAGCCCAGAGATGGGCTTTTATTTGTCTCTCAGGCTGCAGAGGGTGCTCTGCCCTCTTGAGTACTAAACTGGGTTGTGTTGACGCTGTCAAGAAACATCAAGGCAGCACTGGCTGTGTCACAGCACCATTTGCAAAATATGTCATATTACACAGAGACTGTAACAGGATTAGGCAAACCGTGGTAAAGTAAACCTTAAACACAATACAAGGAATCCAGCAGTTCTTGCTGAAGTACTCTTGCAATGATCCACCCAGCTTATGTTTGCAATAAAAACATGCAGATAAGACACTGGTATGTCCTACCATGTGGATGGAATATGGATTTGAAGAATGAGTGGTGCTGTGCCTGCACATGAGCATAGGCTTGCTAGGACTTATTAAAGTGTTGTGGGTTTGCCTCTCTATCTCTCTATGGTTTGGTCATGACCATGAATAAGACAGCTCAGCCAAGAAGAGCTGCAGAGGTTTCAATTCTGACAACATTAACAGGGAAAAAAAAAAAAAAAAAAAAAAAAAAAAGAAAGAAATTATGCTGATATTAGTCATATAGAAATCTCTGATGATGCACAATAACTATTTATGAAATTACAAAGGATATGGAGTAATCAGCATGAACATGAGAAATTGGTCATGTAGGATTGAGAAACTGCCGAATGCAAAGCCAAAACGTTGATGATGCATGCACAGCCAGATCTATATTTGAATTAAAATTCTCATCTGTCCAGTGAAAGACATCTTTCCCCTTGAACGGGTCTGGAAGGGTCATGCAATATCTGAAAGTTCACGATCCATAGCTGTCAGAAGTGGCTTTTAAATAAGCCAGCTGGTGATCAGATGCTGGGACTTGCTATTTATTTTGCAAATCATACCTGTGGACATGTTTCCTTAGCAAAGCCACTGATTGTGACAAATGTGTATAACAAGTGCAGTCTTCTATTGATTCTCACATTCTATTTTCTGCTTTTGGTGGAAACAGATGGAATTCAATTTTCTCACAATTACTATTAGCCAAGAATAACATCACTTAAATCAGTGTGGGGGAGGTGGAAAGTTGCAACTACAAAAACACACAGCCTGAAAAGCTGGATATTGAAATGTGACTTGCAAATAACCATAACTGATGCCTTAACCAGGCCCCAATTCAGAAACACACTTAAGTATTTTCTGGGTTCGTAGCAGTGTGTCCTACTGACATTATACATGCGTCCTTCTGCAAAAAGGATGATCCAGATTGTTTTTGTGGGTTACTCTCATGGAATGACTGATGCTTAAATGGTAAATTCTCAGAACATTTTCCACTAAAAAGAACAAACCCAGGGCAAGGTTAGATGCAGATGATGTTAATGTAAGCATATACAACTGTGCAAAATCTTTGCTTACCTTGCAAAACAATAAAGGGAATCCTTAAGAAATTAAAATATCTGTCCGTAATTAGAAAATAAGTTAATAGTTTGGCATGTAATTAATCAATCATTTCCAAATTTTGAATTTGGTTTAGATCAGAATGTTGTAAATTTGTAGAGGGTGTGTTGCATAGCTAATGTATGAGAACACACACAAAAAAAATCCCACACTGTGTGAAGGTTAAGGGTAAATCAAGTACCTGAAGTTAGTAAGTACTATAATTAAAGGTTTTCTTGAAATCCCAGTTTGACACTGATTCTTTTGCTTCATGCTGAGCTCTCAAATGACGTGAACACAGGTATTGCTGTTCCATTATTAAGTATGGCTTCTGGCTTTGTTTAGTAACTAATATGGGATTATTAGATTCATCCTAGGCTTCCTTTTGTCCTTTTCATTGTTATAGTATCTTAACAATTTCCCCAAACTACTCAATTTCTGTCCACAATGGCCTTGTAAAGAGGCGTTATTAGATCTATTGTACAGATACTGAATGGAGCCAGACACTTCTGTGTCAAAAAGACACCAAGATAAGAAGATGATGACCCTTTATTTCAGAGCCTTTAGTATTTTATGGTGCTTTATGTGTTCATAGCAAAGATTCATGGGAATCATACAACTGGTGTCAGAAATAAGGCATGTGAAAAAAATAAGATGACTTTCCAATGGTCATCTGTGAAAGACTTGCCCCAGATAACATGTAACCTATAGCTTAATGCCCAATAAATCCACTTTTTTCTTCAGGGCAGCTCCCAATATGTGCCAGAAAAAAGCCCAAGAAACTCCATTTCTGCTCCTGCATACTGGGACTGGAGTTACATTCCCACAGTTTTTGGAAGTTGCACTTTTAATCCTTAGCAAGTTGACTGAAACTATATAAGATGAAGTGTCTCTTTTGGCCAGGTTTGGGGACATATTCATAAAAGCAGAAAAAATGCTTGTCCTACCCCTGAAATGATGCTCCTGACATATTTCAAACATCAGAATCTTTGGGGCTGGCTGGAATATTTCGTTTTGTCTTTTCACATGGCCAGAACAATATTTGACCTCAATCTCCTCCTAAGAAACAGCGGAGCCAATTTTACTGAAAGTATTTCCCCATGGATATAATGGATAAAATAAATAAATAAATAAAATTAGGTGATTATGAAGTGCTAATCAAACCATCCCAGTCTGAGTAGTCACATCTTGACCACAACCTGAACATGGAATAATTAAAAAATGGAAATCTATATTCCTTTGTGCAGCATTCGTCACTTCTGAAGGCACTTGGTCAGAACGAGCAATTCCTCTTTCAAACCAGTCAAAGAAAACATGAATGAGCTTGGCTACAGAAAACCCATGGGTACTTCTGGAGCTGACAATATGGGGCATGAGAAGTGCTGGGGGGGGTGGCATCTGACCCATCTTGGCATCCATCTGGCAACAAAACCTCTGCATCCCCAGCTCCCAGCCTAAACATCTGGATTTCCCATCCCTCTGCACAGCCGTTTGTACCAGGGCAGGGTGGCTGCACACAGTAGAGGTCCGGGGACACCAAAGTTGTTCTCTCACTTCTCCTGGTTTTCCTCCACTCCCTTTGCCCCTGTGGCTCTTGTGATGACACATTTCCCCTCCTTGCAGCCCTGTGTTGAAAGGCTGTAATTTAAGCCGAGGTTGCATCGTTGCTCTCCCCACAGTTTTCTGTCATTTAAATGTTTCTCAAGAAATTACTTTGAGGGTTTTAAATTTCTCACATTAAAACCTAACCGTGTGTCAGAATCTGATACATATTTAAATAAGTTTCCAGTGTCCTTGTTTAATTTGCAGCACTGAATATTCACAGAAGTCAAATTATGAAGCGCATTGGCATCAGGATATTTCCGTACCTCCCTGTTGTTTTTCACTTGTAGCTTCCAATTCTAACATCTTCGTTTGAAGAAACAAGTAAGGACAAAATTTGAGCTGTTCTTATTGTGAAGGGATTTCTAAGCAAAGGCTTAACAGGCTTAGCATTTACGTACACAAGACCTGCAAAAATTGAGATGTTGAAATAGTCACAAACTTTACATATGAGACAGAAGCATAACTCTTTTACTGCTCTTGGCACTGGTTAAATCTACAGAGGAAATTGAAGATTTTTATGATTCTATTAAAATTACTGTTCAACACATTCAAAGGGATGATAGCGAAACATAAAGGGCAGTGTCTCATACGTTACTGTTAACCTGGCAATATCATTTATATTGAAATTTGACTTGACTTTCAAGCACCATTTGAAAGGTTATTGCATGTGAAACTAAATTAAGCAATACAGTTGAAGTTTGCCCTTTTATAATTTAAAATAAGAACTGCGTTTTTCTTTCCCTGAGTCCCCACTCAAAAAAAAAAAAAAAAAAAATCTAAAAAGTGCCATAGGACTGTTCCTCATCCTACCTCCCACCAGTAAAATCCCTGACTAGTCAGGGGGGTGGAAGGCAAAAAAGCAGGTGAAAAAGCCATACCCTTAGGGCAGGGCTCTGGTGCCAGAGCTCACTTCAGCCAGAAAGCACATAAATGAAGCTGTTTCACCCTTACACTGGAGTACCTGAAATTAGATACTCCTCTTGCTCTCTGGTTTTTAAGTCTTGTATTTCCATCCCTGTCTCTATTAATTTTGGGCTGATGAAATCTTTTCCCATTCAGTCCCAACCCTTACCTCTTAGACTGCTCTAGTTATTTGAAGCACAATAATTTGTTTAGCTAAGTTAGCCCACTGTATACGTATGAGTTGGATCGAATAACCCTGCTTCAGTCACCTCTTTAACTTTTCCAGGAATTGTATTAAAAACTAACATCCATCTCCCCAAAGGTTTGTAGTTTGCTCAGCAAGCCTATGTAGTTTTGGTAAATAGCTTGGAAATTTTAGAATTTGTGTGAAAATATCCTTAACTGAGTGGGACCCCAGGAAAACAAAATTAAAAAATCAAAGTCATCCTCATCCTGAGACGACCCTGGAAAATGCAACTTTTTATTGAGGCTAGCTACTTCAACAGAAACTGTCAGGCTTTTCTGAGAATCTCTCCACTGTGCTCCTGCCAACTCTACCACTTTGGGCATTAATCTACCAGATTTCCAGGCAGCTGGAAAGCTCAGACAAATGGTCACTGTGCACGCAGTGCGGAGTCAGCCTGCGCGTGTGCACAGTGCCTGGGCATGCCAACTACTGCAGACCTGTGAATATTGGCATGCCTGGGCCTGCTGGTGCTAGCAGGGGAGGCAGAATGAGGCCAGCAAACAGAACCTCAGTCCAGGCAGAGAAGATGGTGCTTTCAACATAATGCAAAGATGAGGCAGAGTTAAAAATAGGAATTTGCTACAAACAGGCTGCTTAATGGAACAGGGAGGACCCATCAGAAGTTGCCTTTACTGAGAACAATTTTTGCTAAATGGGGAATGGATTTTCTTAGTTTAGAAGTTCAGCACAAGTGGAAAATTTGGAAGCAGGAAGGACTTTCCCTGAGGTTTATTGTTATTGTTTTGTAGCATTTTTCAAAGAATGCATTGTGTTTTGTGAAAAAATGGAGGGGTATGGAAGGTTGCAAGAATCATGTAAAAATATTTCCCTCCCTTCAGTATATCTCCTTTAATGGAAATACTTGGATTTGACATTAGGAAATATATTCATATTTTCTAAATGAAGTTATAGGTGGATGAAATGTATTGAACTGTCTACTTAACTTCCCAACCAAAATAACCATGTTTCCATTGTATATTTTTATAACTACATGTGTGTATAAATTCATCCATCTCTATTCATTTTTTTTTTAATTATTTTTTTCCATGCTGAACAGTTCTGTCTCTACTCCCACCAAATTCCTGCTTCCTGTGGTTTTGAAAGTAAACAAGCTCAGAGGACATGAATGGAAGCAAATAATGTAAACAGGAATTCTTGTGCTAATAGTACCAGTGCTTTGCTATACTTAGAAGTGGAAGTCAAGTCAGTGGCTGGTGAAGCAAATCTCCTGCAACCAAGAAGGAAGCAGAAAAATAATCAACAGGCAGGTCATTCAGTCTGCAGAGGAAATCCGAGGTGCAGTTTCACAATACTCCAAGTCCACAACAATATCAGTTCAGAAGTTCCCCCTCTGCCTGACCTTGGACTTTTAGTAAGGCTTGGGAAAAGGAAAGAGTGTTTTAAAACCACATAGTCCAATCATCTGATTTGTAGTTTGACCTTGCAAAAACATGTACTGATACAAATGGGGAAGTGATACTGAGAAGAAATGAGTCTGGACACAGAAATGAGTCTCCATGGTAGACCTACATGGGCAGAGCTTTCTGCCAAAGCTTGATACACTAGGAATAAAAAAGGGAAGACAGATAGTCCATTAGCACGTTCTTTGATTTCATTTATCATATTTAGTGAGAGTTGGTAGAGCCAGAGTTCCTGGACAGCCTCATTTCTGGTTGGATGGACTAATTTCTTCCTGATGAAACAGCTCTGGTGTCATCTCCAGTTGCTCCATTCAAAGTGATGTCCTTATGCAAGAGCCATCTGCCAAGCTCAACTTTTTCATGAGCTGCTTTGGGACTTGTGAAAAGATACAGGGATTTTCACTTTAGGAGAAGGTGGCAGAAATACCCACGTACTTCAAGTTTTACTTATTAAGGTTCATTAATAATACACTTCATTTTGTTATGCAGCTTTTTATTGTCCTCGACTGTGTGTTATTTCTCAGTTATTTTGTTAAGCTTGCTGCGCAAAGCCTAATGTCGACAGCCACCTTGAGCAACATATAGAGATGCTTCTTTGCAGGTGAGAATAATAACATTCAGCAACACTGACATCTTGTGGCTGATGAGAAATGACTCAGACATGCCAGACCAGCCACCAACGAATCTTCTTCCATTGTGTATTCAGCAGCTCCTAAAATATGGTGGTGCTTAAAGGGATGAGTACCAGGAGTCCAGAAACCTAGAGGTTAAAAGGCAGGAAACACATAAAGGTGTCGTTTTACTACTTGACTGAGCTGTCCTGTCTGTGTGGATAATCCGGTTGCGTGATAATCCTTTTGGTTAATCTGTATGTGAATGATTCCCTCCAGAGGATGAGGATAGAGTCTGGGATGTTTAACGTGATGAGCAGAAGCTGAGACTCCCTGCAGTTGATCTTCTTTGTTTTTTTCTCCTTCACTGGGAAACTGGGAGAGAAAATACCCCTGGAAAAGGCCCTAGGAGAGGTCTGTTTTATTACCTATTGTTGTCACCAGAATTAAGATCAGCAAAACCAGGCTATGAGTCTCTACCTCACAGCCAGTAGAGCTTCTGGGGGAAAGGTGTGGCAGGGAGACCATAGGGAAAGATTTGCAGGAGCAAGTACTAGTCAGCTGGAAATTGGCAGGCTTTTCTGCACATTCAGGCCACTGAGGTTTAAATATGCCATGTGTAAAATAGCCTGTATGCTTTAAGGGTGGGTATGATGACAAAAATCCAGTTTGTACTCCTATTGATTGTAGAGAGGGCAGATTTATTTTTTAGGTTTAAAGATAGACATCTGTGACTCGGCAAAATATGATGGTCAGCCTTGGACTTTTCAGTCGTTAACAGCTTCTTGGATTGCTTCCTTGTTTACAAATGCTTGTCTTGATAATGAACATCTGTATCCACTTTATCATCTGAACCCAATAACAAAATTATTACTGAACATAAAGTGTTGTGCAATTGTCTTTTGCAAGTATCTAGAGAACTTTCACGCTTCCTTGAGGATGCTAGAGGTGGGTTTGCAAAGAGTAACTGTACACTGTTTACAGCCTGTTCTCCTTGAAATCAGAGCAGTTGGCTCATTTGGAGGCTGTATTGTGTAAAAACCTTAATGAAAGCTGTGGGAACAAATGGAATAGGCCACGCCTAGCTGGTGTTTGGGATTTTAGAGATTAAGAAAAATCTTTATAGCTGGCCTTTGGTTTTAAAGATCCAAGTAAAAAATGAAGCTGCTTCATACTTGGGGTCATATTTGCTTATTGTCTTGGGAGATGAGGGAGAACATTCTCTTCCTATTCCTGGAATGAGTTTACTTTTTTTTTTTTTTTTCCTTTTGCTCTTGTTTAGAATTGATTTAAGTAAGTTAACCTAGTGAGAATATGAAAATAAACAATATTAGAAGTGAATTCTGCAATTTTTAGTGCGCTTTGGCACTTTTTATATCACTGCATTAAGTCACCTGAAAGCACTGACATATACAAATGCTGTAGTTTAGTATACTACATAAAATTCTGATTTAAAACAGTTGAAATCATGTTTTGGAGAAAAATATCCTTTTATCTGCTCTGTTGACTTCACTCAATAATACAAAAGATTCTTAGTAGATAGGAGCAATCTGCAGTGAAATTATTCAATATAATTTAAAAGTTGGTATTGTGGAGCTTGCAAGTACCATTCACTCATACTGATGTTTTTCTCTAAAACACATCTACTTGTATTGTCTAACTATATTAAAATCTATCACACTGAATCACAGATGTTTGTTTCAAGAATAAAAAGTGCTCAATTCAGCAGAAACTTGCAGTAGTATGCTGAGTTAGCACCTTTCAAAATGCCAGCCAACTTGGTGTGAATTTTGTTTATTTACTTTCTGAAATGTATTACACTGACTTCGAGAAGAGTAAATATCTCTAATCTGTTCCCCCTCATTTCTCAAACAGAGCTTTCTTACACTGTTTACAATACGCACTTTTTCATTTTCATTTATCAAAAAGACAAAAGTGAAAGATATGCCAGTATGTAGCACTTGGTAAAGTAACATCATGTCCTATTTTACCTTTAGGAATAACATTTTTTTCCCTAAACCAGTAAAGGTACTGCTGTTTTAACAGCTCATACCAGAAGCTAAGCCTATAAAATTAATGTATCTTTTTTGTGAACTCTAATAGGGAACAGCACAAGCAACTCATTTTAAACTTGTGACCCTAACTTTGAAATAAGAATTTGAAAAGAGGGCATCAAACATTAAATTATGAGTGAATGGAGCCCTTCAGTCCCTTCATAATTCACATGCAATGAATTTGAATGGATGCATTGTTTGCAGAACTGTAAGCATGGGAAAATTGGGATATATGTTGAAAACTGTAGTATGCCCTAATTTGATCTTAAACAGTTACACTATACACAGTTGAAGCTTGGTGAAACAGCTGATGGAACAGACATGAGATGTTTTGGGTAAATTGCAGGCATTTCTAATGTTAGGCTGTTATTTGTATCATCATTAGGGAAAGTGAAGCGGAAAGTGAAGCAAAGAGATCCCTGAGACTTTCAGAGGTATTCAGTTGTTAGCCCAACTGTGTGTTTGGCAACAAGTCAACAACATTTCTCCATTGCCCAACAGCCCTACAGAATTCACCCCTTGTTGGAGTAACAGTGGTGACAAGACTGAATTGCTGCTAGCTTTGACCCCTGTTCATGTATTGAGCCTACTACCATTTTCTTCCCCTCTCACACTGTATATTTTTTTTTTTTTTTTTTTTTTTTTTTTATAACATATGGTCTTTCATCTGTAGGTCTAGAAAGCCAGATGTCCACAGCTCTTTTGGTCAATATAATCAGTTATGCTGCCAATCATAAGCCCTTTAAACACCACTACAGAAAATTACAGTTTGTTTTCATATTCCTAGTCTAAACCTATTTACCAGACTCATAATGATGCTCTAAAACAATATCTGTACATTGCCTTGTCATACACAAACTGCTGTATTTTATTTGTTAAGTAATGGACAAACAATGAAGCAGCTGTTGAAACGTTGCACATTTTTTTCCTCTCCAGCTGAATGACAGAATTTGCCAGGTCATTAAATCAATTTCATACTGATTTACACTTGATAAAATCAATCATCTTAGCTCATAGATTTGGTAGGTAGAAAGACAGTGTTGTCTACATTGTAATGCTATACTTTAATCATTTTAAAATTGAAAACAAAAAGATCCTTTCCAGTGTCCACAACTAAGTAACCCAAAACCTGCTAAATTTTTCAGTGCCAGATCATTAAAACTAGAAATCTGAAATAACCAATTTATAAACTAAGAGGTTTTATGGAATAATTAATCAAAATATGGATCAGAATGGTAAGTTGTCCTCTTCTCAAAAGTGAATTATGTTAATCTAATCAATAGCTTGATAAGAAGGATAAAAAATCCATACGATGTTTAGAGCTGTTAATTTTTGTGTGCCTGTTTTTTAATAAAACAGCTGTTTTCTATATTATACAGGCAATCCATGCATTGAGAAATTGAAAAAAAAAAAAAAGGAAGTTTCATTCTCTATCTACAGCGTAAGCCAAAACCAATATAGATACTATTTACAATGAGATATAAAAGCATTTATAATGTTTTTAAGGAAAGTCACAAACCTAAACTTTGATTTGCATAACCGATCATGAGGGTGCGAGGAGGAAGAGTCTTATATATAACTAGTAGACTAGATATAATAAGACTAGAATAACTAGTCTTATTCACTTGACTTTTATAAAAGCTCTGTAGCCCTTCATTAAGCAGGGTTTCTTTTTTGATACAGGGAATTTTGCCTAGTTTGAAAATTAGAGCACAAACATTCAGAACCAGTGTGTGAAGACATGAGAATCAGGCACTACTAACCAAAAGAGTTCAAAGCATTGGGAAGAAATGTATATGTCTAACATTTAAGCATGAGAGGTCACTCTTAAGTACTCAGCCTCCTTGCCCATGGACAGCAGAAGTCATGTTCAGCTATTTCATTTCCCTTTAGAGTGGCAATGTGTGGGGATTTGGGCACCCCACAGTGGCCCCAGCAAAAGCTGACAAGGCAAGCTGAGAGTTGACAACAAATGCTCAGAGAAAGGTCACACCTTGAATCTCACCTCTCCAGATGCCTTGTTTATGGCTGCAGTGAAGTTGTCTTCTTGCATTCTCCAGGGCCTGAAGATAGACTGATTGTCTAAGATTTTTGGATATTTCAGTTCTTTTGTGGTTGTTACTTGTCCCACTGCAATGCTTCTTGCCCATCTCAACAATAGGCTCAGTTCTTACAAAGATAAATTGGCATTCAAACATCAGAAAACTTAGCTTTAAAATGTGTTCATTCAGAAGCTTTTTTTTTTTTTTTTTTTTTTTTCCTAATATTACATGACAGCTTGAGGTCAAGAGAACTTGCCTGGGAAGTGAAACACAAACACACAAGTTCAATTCCTTCTTCATTCTCTAGGTTTTAAAGACCTACCTCTTACCTCCTCTAGAAGCAACTGAGAGGATCTTGGCTGATGAAAGGTGGGATCTTCACACACCCTGTTTTTTTTCTGTTCTGCTTCTCCTGTCCAGATGAACTTGTGTTGTTATAAAGAATGAAATTTAGGAATAAGAGGAAGACCTAGAAGTTCCATGGCTTTTTATTGCACTAATCAGTGCTTACACCTGGGATAGGTTTCCTCTGCTGTGCCATATTAACCTTCCTTCTGCAAATGATCAGTTGTCCCATAATGACAAGGTTTTCAAGAGAAATTTATCATTTGTGTCGGAGGAGGGAGGTCTGCAGGAGAAACTCACAGAACAACAGTTTTTCCACTCTTTTCTTTTTCCTAGCTGGTCCATATCCTACAGCTTATTGTGCAAAAATCTGTATGAGTGAGTGCACATGACTATGTAGATGAAATTTCTATAGTATTTCATATCTGAACTTATCTGTCATGTCATTTTCCAGTTTCTTTCATTGTTTTCTGATGGAATTAGAATTTGCTTAGGGTTCTGAACACCTTATTATTAAAATAATCTCACGATCTAGTAAAATAGGCTCAAGTCTTGTGATTTGAGTGAAACCCCATGGCATCATTGAAATGGCTGCTTTCAGGGAGCAAATCGGTGTGAGTTTCCAAGTCACATATCAAAGACTGTGTTCACTTTTTATTTTTAATTTGATACTTGTCTTCAAAGTGGACTTCATAAAGTCAGTACTACCTTGTGCATTCTTCATAAAGTCCACGTCAGGGTATACTCCAGAACAATGCCACACTTTATAAACTGAAAATTGGCTGTACAAATTTTACTAAACATATGAAGTTGCTGTTGATGTCCAATCGCTCTCCAACAGACATACCAGGCTAATACACAAAGGCATTGCTTTTCATCATGCCCGTTGATTTTAAATAATTTTGCTTTCTGATTCCAGCAATTAATGTTTCATGAGCTAAATAAAACTAGGAAAATATCTATAAGGTGAGAATACCTCTTTTTTTTTTTGACTCCCTTACTGCAAATATTCACACAAATGGTATGGTTTACCTTTAACTGCAGAGAAGTCCCATCACTGGGGGTGGGACTATACCTATGTAGAATTTTGGGCTGATAGATTTTGGTGAGTTGAACCAGGAGCTAGGAATATTTCAAACTATTTTTCTTTAAATTATTTTTTATATTTTATATATTTTTAATATCTCAGTTCTGTATTCAGGATGGTAATGCTTACCTAAATATTAGCACCTGGTACTAGATTCACAAGAGAATTTATACTTCAAAGCTTCTAATCCCTTCTACTCTTAAAGACCCAATTTGCTCTTGCTTGGTAATTCTGCAGTACCCAACTTTCATTCAGAAAATATCACAGACCTCTAAACATTTACATGTGGCCATGCACAAAAGATTTGTCTTAATCTACAAAGTCAGCTATGCAGTGAAAAGTGCTTACCTTAAATCTGGACTCCCTCCAGTTCAGACAAGTCCTCTAACCCACCTGACTGTTGAGTAAAAGTGGGAAATAGCACCATTCCCCCAGGTTAATATTGTGCAAAGCCTAGTGTGGCACATACATCTGCAGAGTACTACCACATGTGGCCCTGAAGTCAAGTTAAGGGATTGCCTACTTTGCAGATCTTTTGGCTGCAAGTTCAGTGCTGAGTTGCTCGATAGTTTTCTTAAACCTTAAATCTTAAGACTTAAATCCTAGGTGTGTTCAGTAAGAAACATTTAAATAAATTTATAAGTCCTAGGGAGAAGTCTAAGTGTTGCAAATCTCAGCATAGATCCCTTTGTGGCTCCACACAGTCTGCTAGTGCCATTCCATGTTATATTTTTGTCTGAACTGTTATTATTTGTAAGTCTGGATGGCACATGATAGCACTCTGTGGTTAGAGAAAAAATATTTCTTTTCTGAGTATCTGTCAACTCCCCTTAATTTTGGGTTACCAGCCTTCAGGAGCATTTTATCTGCTATGGCTGTCTAGAGATGTTTTTTTCAAGTTGGCAGAAACAAGAAGCTGCATATAAAACCATTGTTTGATACCTGCTGCTTTTCCCTTCTTCCAAAAAGCCTTAATTATTATGTTTCTTCTATCTTACTGTTGAGGAGTTGCTGTATTCTTAGGAGTTTATTTACGGGTACGGTAGACACATATGCACAGCATCATTCTTGGTGTACTGTTACGGCATTTGTACTGAGGTAGGGCTACTTATGACAAATACCCTTAAGGAGAGAAAAACCTACAAGTAAAACTTTAGGAGATTTTGAGACCATTGATTTATTTTTAATGTTGAATATTGTGTTCATTTTTGGGTTTCCCAGTATGAGAAAGGCAATGACATTAACAGAGTGAGTGGGGAGTCCCCGGGTTAGTAAGAGGACAGAAGAACGTGAAGTACAAGTAGAAACAGAGAAGGCAAAGGGTGCTGTGTCCAGTAACGTTACGAAGAATATAGAGAGGACAAAGCCAGAGTCTTCTTGGAGGTCTAAGACAAAAGACAAAATTTGAAACAGGAAATTCTGATTAGATACAAGGAGAAGAATTTTCCCCAGGAGGTTAATTTCTCTGGATCTGGGACTCAGTGGGTTTTTTTAATCTCCATCTGTGGAGATACACAGAACTCAAGTCCCTCTGTAGGCTGATTTATTGGGACCTACTCTGAACTGGTGGTTGGGCTAAATGACCTGTAGGGTCTCTTCCAATACACATAATTCTGTGACTGTATAAGAAAAAAATCTATTAATTTGGTGTTTACCAAATACAGGGTTACAGTGAGTACTAAAAAAATGTGTCAAAAATTTTTGTCTGTCCTTGAAGAGTTCATGCTACAAATAAAGCAAAGCCTTGTGTGTGTGGAGGGAACTGGAGGTACACTGAGGTGAAGTGATTTGCTGAGGTCCTACAGAAATTCAGCGGTGGAACAAGTTAAAGAATTATCTTGGTCTCATTCTTTCCACTGTCTCTGTTCAGACCATGGTGTACACAGAAAGCATTGTTAGGTTACACAGGATGGAAGGATTGCAAAAGTAGGATTAATGTTTTGGTTTCTTCACTTTAAAAAAAGATATTTCTGTCGATGACATTTTGCAGTAGTGGAGGAAAAAGTCCTGCTCACAGGAGTGTAATATCCAGATAGACACCCTATCACTGTTACATGAACCTTTTCTGCTGAAGATGCAAAAACCAGTTCTAGGCAAAGGGCTCCCAGTTAATTGTCTGTGCAGTCCCTAAATGGGTATATTTTGGCAGTTCTAGTGTTACAGGATGTAAAAATAAGTTTGTTTGCAAAAAAATATTTGAACAAAGGAACTGCATCTGTCTTCTCTCTCAATGGGCCACAAGTTAAAATATAGTGCAAATTTTGAATAACTAATTTCCAAAGAGATTCACAGTGGCTTGCAAAAGAAGACAAATAGAAAATGACCCCTTTACATATATGATGCATTCTGCTTCTCCTGCCCTCCCTCTCCACCCCTCCCTCCCCCCTCCCCCTTAATAATTAGAAACATGGTTTCACTGATACACTTTACAAAACCATTCTGGGGATTCATGAATTTAAAAGAAAAAAATAAACTAGACGTGAATAATTCATACTTAAATAGCTCTGGGCCAAGATGTTGCTTCAGTATTTCCAAGTATGCAGGTTTTATTATTCTCTTAAAGTATGAATAAAAACAAGGTTGTTTTATCACACTTGGACTAATCAATGATATGCCCAAAGCACAGTTGGCAGTAAATGATCTGTTTTAGTTTAAAACATTTTTTAAATCGATGTGTATTGTAAGGGAGTCATAAAAATCTTCACATTAAAGATTTTTGAGCTATAAAAACAAGTAATATATAATTTTTTTTTTTTTTTTTTTTTTTTTTTTAAGGCAGTAATATTTCCAAGTAAATAGGAGATGGGCCAAGCAGTTCCCTCTGAATTACTGTTCATCAGGCTTTCACACTCTATTAAGGTAACCTTCATGAAATATTTCTACATTACACTTCATGATGTAATTTGAATGCATTAGAATTAATTTGCCAATAAACTGCAGGGAAAATATGGAATATGGAATATGCTATCCCCAAAAGCTTATGAGCTCTCTCTATTTAGATTGGGTCACATTCACAAGGGTTTCCAATATAAAGTTTGCAGGCAAAAATGACTCCTGCGACTACAAGGCTTTATTCAGGAGCACGTTCTTTGCCCGGGGAGGGAAAGCAATGCTGTCCATGTTGAGCCATCATGTCTGTGTGCTGGGCTCAAGGTGTTCAGCTCACTGAATGAATGCAATACACTGAGAACTCAGGGTGCCCTGGCTGACTTTGTGGGATAGAGACTTTGTTGGGATAGAGACTTTGTTGGGATAGAGACTTTGTTGGGATAGAGACTTCTTTCCCAACCTCAGGCAAGTTTCTCCATGGCTCTTTTTGCCAGCTAGCTTTCAGCAACACGTGTTGTGGTGCCAGTCCACCACTAAGCCTGTTTCCTTGCCTGAAGACTTTCTTACCTCCTGTTGAACATCCAGAGCCGGCCCTTCTCTGTATGGATGAGTTTTCGGCAACTTGAGCTCACCCAATGACATCAGAAGGACTGTATGAAATAAGATTTGCAGGGCAGTGCCCCTTGGGACAGTTCTTTTTTGTTGTTGTTTTGTCCAAAAATTTCTATGTAAATATTTAAGGTTGCTTCTAATCTCTGCCACCCACCTTTGGCGCTGAGGGTGTAACTCAACAGCCAGGGAATCACCTGGGAACATAGGGGAAAGTGGTGACAAAGTTTTCTCAATCTACCTCCAACTCTCATTCACATTGCTGGCAGCTTTGACGTCTGCATTTCTGAAGAACCTCTCACTGTTGGTTTTAGTTCAAAGGCAATAGATGTTCCATATGTGTTCACGTCAGAAATGCCATATTGAGGTTTGGAGAAGATCCACATAAGGCGAGACTACGCTTCCAGCGTTTCTGCTCATTGCCTTTGATTATGGTCAATGAGAGTGAATGGAAATACTGACTGCAGGACATAGCTTGTAGTGAAAAACTGGCATATGACATCTCATAACCTTCATAATTGCAATTTCCTTTTAAAAACATATAAAATACATGAGCTAAGAAGGTCAAGAGCTGAGTTTTTCTAATCCTCAGCATTTTATGCAAATTAACTGGCAAAAAATCCAGCTCAGCAAGAAATCTCACTCACTCAGGACTCAAACCGGACATGTCCAAATACCAGGAGACAAAAATCCTGTTTTGTAGGATTTCCATACATTAGTGGAAATGAAAGTACAGAAAACCTCAGAACCAGGACTATTCTCACAAGAGTCCTGATTTGTTTATAGATCCAAGAGGTCTGCATCACCAGAATGAAGCTGGAAATCTCTCTTTCTACAGTACTTAAACCATTTTGCATAGCTTTGGAGGTCTTACAGTAAAATTGTCTCAATCTCCCATTTGTAAATAGGGATAGTGAAGACATAGCAAAGGTTTTTGACGGCCAGTTGTCTCTCCATGTTTGAGATCCACCTCTGATATCCTCAAAGCCACTGCTCAGCAGGAGCCTAGATTTGGTCAGGACCAAAGTGTTCAAAGTGTTCTCACCAACCCAGAATACGTTGACCTGTCTCACAGTTCTGGAGATTTTCCCTGGAAAAATGTGTTATGCTGTTTGTCCGAGGTCCCACAAGAGCTGGTGGTAGAAAAAGCATCTGAAACGTAAAGGAAATTAAGAGTTTGCTACCTCAAGCAGAACAAAGGTCTGGAAAGTTAAGAACAGCCAAAATGCAAGTGATGAGGTGAGAGGTGCAAGTGGTCACCCAGTTGACTGGAATGGATATTTGTGCACCATCTGTCATTTCTCCAATAGGTTTAAGAAATTGGAGGGCCAAATTTTGCAATGTTTGTACATTTCCCCCCCCCCCCCTCCCCCGCTGAAGGCAAAAAGAGAAGAGAAGGTAGGACGTTGCCTGCAGCATTTAAGAGATATTTTAATGGGCCATGGAGAGATGATCCTAGCTTGAGGTCAGATTAGTGGAAAACATCACGGAATCAGCTGGTCAAGAGTTTCTCCTGGCCAGTCTCACCTTGATTTCATTTCAGGTCTCTACTCCCATCACCTTCTCCTGAGTTTTAAGTCTGCTGTCCCCCTATCTAGAGGATGATTTGGGGTATGTGAAGGTCTGACCAGAGACCTGAAATATTTTGGATGTATGTTTAAAAATAAATAAGAATGTGCAGTTCATGATCTGAGATTGCAGCAGAGAGCTGGGGCTGATGCTCTTATCCATTCTCTTGTTCCTCTGGCAGAAAAATCTTGGCACTATGTTGAAGGAGTGAATTTTGTTTCCAGTGGAAGGAAATAATTCCAGTCATTCTCAAGTAATCCCTCTGTCCACTACTGCATTAATACTACAGGTCCTTAAAAAGAGACCCATCTAACTTTCTTTGGCTAAAATATGGTCGCTGAATAAAGAGGCAGGAAATTAGATATTTTTTTTCTTTGAATTTCAGTAGAAGCTATCTCCTCACACTCACTGCCAGAAGTCCTGAAAAAAGTTTCAAATTCATAAATAACATTTATTCTTATTGAAAATTTTGCAGAAATATTTGGCAGTGGAGAAAGACCAGTTGTAGATTCTTTACAGTAAAAAAGTTTAAAATGGAAAGTCTGACACATTCTTAAGCTATAATAACGCAAATGGGATCACTATAATTTTCAGTTCTGATTATAGGTTATAAAATCACTGCCAAATACCCATATATTCATGAGCCTGCAGAAAACAATCTGCAAAATGAAATATGGAGAACTGCAGAAGGAAAGTACAGGCAGCTGTAAATATAGGAGACATAAAGATGAAGCCAAACCTAAAATCAAGATACTGTTGATAACTAGTCAGAGAAATTTCACACATACCCTATCAAATTGAATTTAATCACTGACAATTTCCATTATCTAAGAATACAGTGATTTATTTACGCATGTTCTAAGACAAAAAGCTTTTCTAAGACAGGATTAATTCTGAAAGCATATGTAAAGTACTAAACAGGAAAGAAATTATAGGGATGCTATAACCAAACTGAATAATATAAACCATGGAAATTCAGACTGACTCAAGGTTACATCAAGGAGAAGGAACCAAGTTCTAAAAACTGTTTGTGTAAATATTCATTAGTTTTGGTCACACAAAAATTAATATTTTTCTCATTGGAAAAGACGTACTTTGTTGACAGTGCAGTTCAGAACACTAGGATTAAACACAAAAAAAGGGAAAATAAGGAAAACTGGTTTAGCATGAATGTAATATAACTACTATTAGAGTAATATGGATCTTCTCTCATTGGATTTTGTGTTACTTTCTAACTGTGTGCAGGGTTTTGCAGGACATTTGCTGAGACAAAAACAAACAAACAAACAAACAAAAAACATGGAGCTATTCCATGGGTAGAAACAGCACAGCAAGTTGTTGACACAAATTTTTGGTATGATAAATTGAGGCAAAGAACCTCCAAAATGTAATCAGACACATAATAAGATGTGAGAGGAGGAAAAAATTCCAGTGTGAATTAACAGAAATTAAGAGATTGAAATGCATTAAGTATATTATTTAAAGTGAAACTCTTTCTGGGTTGCAACCACCCATGACATGACTTCGATTGCTGTAGTTTCAAATGTGACGTGTGCATTTCTTTTTTTTTTTTTTCTTCTGGTAGTCTGTAATTTCATTTCAGTTTGTATTAGCTTTGCCATGAGCATTCTTAAAAAGTGATAGCAGCAGGAATGTTGGTGTAGAAGTGGGACTCATAATCTTGAAGATATTGTAACTTCCCTGTTTATAAAACTAAGCAGCTCAGGAACTAATAGCTAAGGAACTATGCTGCTGAATCATTGCCTACATTCAGTGTGCTTCCTAATTAAAGTAATTATTATAAAATACAGACTATAAAATGGTGTGAGGACCATAGGAAGTACGGTCAGCTTTTTCTACCTACATGATAGGTATGCTGAGGATTGTCTAACTGAGATTAAATTGTTAAGGTTTCTGTGAGGGTCATGCATAGGTTTGTTTTTCAGCAATATGAATTCCCTTTTTAAACCTCTCTTTTCAACCTTTTCCCCCATCATTTATACAATTTCTATTTCTTCTTCCTGCATAGTTGACTGTGACTGCTAGTGGCTTGTGAAAGCTGTTTGTAGAAAACACTACACTCTGAAATTCATAAGTAAAATATGTGTTTTAATAGCTGTAATTAATGCAGAGCTGCAAGCCCAGGTGGGACTTTTCAGCTGAAACTTTTAAATGTTTCCAAATAATGAAGTCAACCTTAAAATGTTGCGTCTGATGGTTAAATGTAATCTTACCATGTTATGGAATTAAACAGCAGAACAGCAAGAAAAAAAAAAAAAAAACACCTCAAAATTCTGAATTTGGACACTTGAAAAGTTATATAGGCACCTCACTAGGTGTGCTTTTTAAATTAGTTTTTATATTTATTTATTTATTTATTTGTTTGTTTGTTTTTAAGCTTAATCAGGCTTGTGTCTCCAACACGCTTCATTAAAAAGGTCTTCAGATTCTCATTGGAAGGTTGGGATGACCACCGGCTGCTAGCATAAAAGGGTCTTATGGAGTTTATTAAATGTGGACTTTGCTGTTAAATATCAGATCTTCAAATAGTCTTGAAGGGAATTGCCCAGGGTCATGCGATGTCTCTGGGAAAGACCTCAAGCCTCAGTTCTTTGCTCTAAGCAGCAGCCCTGTAATGCAATGAGCTCAGTGAGTCACTTCTGGTTGGGAGTCAGAAGGTCATGAATAGAGAAATTTCCTCCTGAGCAAAGCCACCAGAAAATGAAATGTGCACACAGACCTGGAGACTGGCCTTTTAGGTTTCTACTTTGAGGCTGTGAGCTTCTTCATAGAAACGATGCAATTCCAGAAACACCTCAGCTTTTGGTTGGCATAGTTTATTTAGTGACTCACTTTTTCAATAAATACGAAAATGTTAACTAAGGAGAATCCCAGACCTCCACATCTTCAGTCTAAAACGGTAGCATGGGGGAACCCACTGTTATAACTTTTTATCTCACCCATTTTTCAGAATGATTTTTAGTGCTAGTTCTACATCCTCAACCAGCCTGAAACATGAATTAACTATCCCTCCCTCTGCTGCGTTGTGCTATGCAATAGGCTGCTTGCTTCTTGTTCTTAGCTGTGAAACGTCTTTTTCAGATCTCGTCTAGTGATTGTGCTATACACAGGGTCTTTCCACTTTTTATGTACGGTAGGGAAGGGAGGGGGGGGATTCAAAAGTAAAGAATGTGGGACCTCATGATTGCTATGGGGCAGGTGATGCTCCAGACCCAGAAAGGGGTGGAGAGGCCTCCTCCTTACGCCCTCATAACATTCAGCCAAGCTGCTGTTGTGGCTGGTGAGGGTGTCTGGGCAGCACACTGTGGGGTTATTTAATAAATATTTGGGAGGTCTGGGCTTGAAGGTGATCTTGAGGTCAGCCCTAAACACCGGGGGAAGCTTTTCATCCCTCTGTTTCTGATTTCATTATGTTGTAATTAGCTGAATGAGAATAGCATCTTCTGTGGAACAGAGAGAAAAAAAGCTTCTGTTTATTAGATTTGGGGCATTAAAGCAGAGTGTTTGCCTACCTGCTAAAACCTTTATCTGTTGGCCTGGTGATAAAAGTCTGCAGCAGTCAGAGAGCCACAAACTGTGGTGTGGTAGCTGGGGCACTGTGTGTCTCACTTTGGTAGCAGAAACAGGGGTGGGAGGCAAGAAATTCTATGACCTCTCATCCCAACCTGCAGATCTGGGCGAGGTGTGAGCAACCAGCAGTAACCCAGCCTGGAGGGAAAGCTGTGAAAACATTACAGACAAGTGCCAGATCTCTGCCATTGATCCATCATGAGCTGTCTTTTATGGGAGGCCCAGAAGCAAGTGAAAGACAGCGAGGAATACTCATGCTATGAGATTTTTGAAGATATTATGGCATTTTCAAAAGTGTAATTAGCAGAAGTTTCTATGAATTCTAGAAGGAATGAGAAAAGGAATATAATTAAGGTGGTGTCACCCCAAATCCATGCATAGTGGAGGATTATGTTTAGAATGGTTGGGTTTTGTGTATAGGTGCAGGAGGTGAGACCAGGGGATCATCACAAGCATAGCTGATAGATTAATAGCTTAAAAAAAAAAAAAAAAAAAAAAAAAAAAAAAAAGATGGTGGTGTGTTGTTCTGAGTGAAAAGACAACAAGGAGGGAGAAGAGAGGGTTTTTTTGTTTTTTGTTTTTTGTTTTTTTTCATTCTGGAAAAGGAGGAGGGAGGAGGTTTCAGAGCAGGGTTTCTGAGACAGGCTGAGCATACTGAGGTAGTTTTGGAGGATGAGACTGGAAAGCAACACTCAGGAAGTGAGCTTTTGCTGAAGTGTGCTTGCAGCTTGCACAGCTGGGTGCCGGGGGAAATCCTAATGACAGGGGAGGAGACTGTTTTCTGTGTTCTCCATGGGACTTGTTTCCAACTTTATCCTCAAGTATTTCACTGTTGCTTCATTGGGATGAAACTTTTTTGCCTTTAAGCTGTCTGATGATAAGAATCATGAAAAATGAATCAGAAGCACAAGACACTTCTTTTTTTTTTCTTTTTTTTTTTTTTTCTTCTTTTTTTCCCCAAAGGGGGGAATGAATGCAAGTAAGATGATACATAAGAATGCCCTTACTGACATGTATGAAGTCTTAAAAACCTTAAAAATCCTAAAAAACAAACTGCAAGGATGTGTTTGGGTATGATTTCAGGTGCCATAATGTGTGGGTATATTATTATAAGAACATAATTTCCTGTGGTTGGTGACAGCCAACCCCCCTTCAGCAAAGTTTATGTTGTGGAGCGATCCCTGAAAACTGGGTAACTTCAAACCACAGTAATTCATACTGGCAGAGTCTAACAGCACCAGCAACAGTTGCTGCTGCCCTTTTTCTTTCCTTACTCACAATTTTTTTGCTGAAATAAAGTCTGCTTTAAACTAACCTGAGTTATCAGGACTCAATTGCTCTCTGAAATCATCATGAGTGTTGCTCAACTCAGCTCACTGTATGACATAGCCTTTATTTAGCTCCTGCCAAAATTAACTCTGTTTAATTTTCTGTAAGTCATAGCACTACATCTGAGTTTTTTGGGACTCTATTTCTTTACATTTCTTTCAAGGTCTGGGTTTGCACTGAGGTTCTCTACCAAGAAAAAGGAGACAGATGTTAGATGAAAGGTACTCTAGAGGAAAAAAAAAAAAAAAAGCTAAAGAATGGTGAATATCAAAAGATGAGAAAGCATTTCTGAGAGTAATTGGAACTCAGAAATGATACAGTCTTAAAAAAATGCACCTTCTGTTTTCAGTTATAAGGAAACAAAACCGGTAACCTTGTTTTGAACTTTTTTTTTGGTTTGTTTGTTTTTGTTTTTATACTTGTTTAGGAGAGGAAGAGAGATGTGATTTTATATAGCCTCCAGTAAGATGACATGTATTTCATACAATGCTTTTCTGTTCATTTTTTTTTTTACATATTTAAAAAAAAATATATTTTAGGTTATATTTTGGGTTACTCATACAAATGATTTTAAAAGAAATATTCTCCAGTAAATTTCAGCTGTCTCTTCAGTTCCTAGCATTTCAAAAAGAAAGATCCTCTGTCTTGTATATTTACATAAAGTCTGAATGCCAGATTTGGAAGATGTAATAAAAATATGCTTTTCTGGGATTTGTTCTTAGGGAAAGAGAATTCCCCATGACCAAAAATACCCCTATAATAAGCATTTGCTCTGTGCTGGCACCACCGTGACCTTAAATTATGAGCTTGCCCCCATTTGTAGCCAGTTTCCCCTCTTTAAATGTACAGTTAAGTCATTTGTAAATATCATAACTAAATCTGGAAGTGTAATTTAGTGACTCTATTTGAGGATTAAGAAGAAGAATAACATTACTTAGAACCATATGTAATCTTTTCTGCTTTGTTTAATTTAGTTTCTACGCTATGCATGCCTTATCTTATAGTCATTCTTTACTCCAGTTCTCTTGATACATTTGCAATGCTGTTGATAATACCATCAAAAAAACTATCCAAATGTTAATTTTCTTTGGGGGAAAAACAAAAAAAGAAAAAAACAAAAACAAAAACAAAAAAACAAAGAAAAACACACACATGCCAAAACTATGTAATATGAAGTGTATTCATATAACACTAGTGACATAGGATCATTGTCCTTAAGAAAGAAAAAATGTTGCTAGATCATACTGCTCTTTTTCCAAATAGAGAAGATTTAAAACTGTAGAAAGTAGGCATTAGATTTTACACTTGATCATACTAGCTGGTTTTATTCAGCATTTGGAACAACACTCTAGTTTCCTTTACCAAGAGTGCCAGAGCACTGAAATTCTCTGCTGAATATAGTCTACGTCATGGTGCCACCAGTCTTTATTTCATGAAGGTGTTATTCATCTACTTTCTTTTCAGAAGGACTACCTACCTCCAGGGGCTGTGGGCATATGATGTTTAGTTATTGTGCCAGAGAGAGGCTGAATGATTAATTTGCATATATTATTGTTCATTACAATACTCACAAGTTTTATTCTTGCTGGGCCCACCTTGTGGTCTATTATGGTAGTTTAATTCACACCTTATTATTTCCTCCAGACAGCATGGATAGTGAAATAATTTTATAGTCCCAAGCAGCAGCTTTTGAAGTTTTTCTGACTGCTTTTCACATCAAATAGTCTTAATTTGTGTCCTGACTTTTTATTATTTTCAGTGAAAGCCTACCCATTTCAGTTTAAATGCATTGTACTGTCAATGAACATAATTCTTTGTCATATACTTGGAAGCAACTTGAGGCAGATCCTTGCCTGGTGCAAATACTCACAACCCCATTCATTTTCTGGCACCATTTGAGTTTATAGCAGCTGAAGACCCTTGTGAGTGTCTGTACACAAAGCAAAGAGCTTGCTAAGACTCATAGAGTTGTTCATTATAAGACCGTTCTGCCCTCACACACTAGAAATAAATCAGTGAATTTTGCAGAAGACACCTTTCACCCTTTGCTCAGTGTAGCATTGAGGCAGATGCACAAGAGGAAGTGCCTGAAAGATTACCAAGAACTGGGCAGAGCAAGGACTTCTCATAAAATAGTGGTGTCCTATGTCATTGACAGCTAGCTTTGGAAAATCTGAGAGCTAGGTAGAACGAGGACTTTGGAAGCCAGGCACCAGAGCTCAGCAGAGCGAACACAAAGCTGTTCCCAGCATTCCTTACCTCCCAAACCGTTCCTTCAGTAGTCTAATCCAATGCCCAGAAACAAATAGCCACACACAAATAAATCCTCTGGCACAGCAGGAGCTAAGAAACAGAAATAGCTGTGTCTCAGTTACAAGAAGGATAGATCTTCAGCCAGCAGTGGCCCCCAACCCAGAAGGCAAATTAAATGCAGAGACAAAAATGAAAGAGAGAGAACAATGTTTTGTTGGAAAAATAAAATAAAATTAAAAAGATCAACCATCAAAAAACAGATGTAAGAAAAATCACTGTGAAACATACAACACACGTGTGCACACACACACATTCGCACATGGGACCAGTCTCATAGTAGAAACTGAAATAACAAAAAAAAAAGAAAAAAAGATTTCGTAAGAAGTGAACAAATTCCCCAGTGACATCAAACACAGATTTGTAATGTTTTAAAAACTTTGATTTTCCTCTTTTTGGTGCTTGTTGCCTTGATGTCTTCATCTATCTTACCTAAAAATCAGCAGGAAGCCTGATGCTTGTTTTAGTAAGAGGCGAATCCAGCTTAATGTTTTCAAATTGTCATGAAACCTAACCGTATGCCTGTGCAGTCCACTTTAAGATTTTTAAAAACCTTCACTATAAATGACAAAGGAAGAAATATAATATAGAAAACAGGCGAAATATCTTGTGCTTGAATTGATAGAACTCTAAGTGGGATTGCCGTAGTCTTGCTGTGTTTGCAAAGCCATCTGATAGGTACTGGTCACTAAGCAGTTGTCAATGCAAAAGCTGTACACGTAATTTTGCACTCTCACAGCAAGTAGCAAATTGTGCTGCTAGAACTGGAAGCAAGACTGCTATCTAATTAAATACCAGGGTGAATTATCTGGTGTTCAATAGTAAAATTAAGTTTAAATAAATTTAATTTTGACAATAGAAATTAATTGTTTTACTGGCCACAGGACTGAATAGTACTTTATAAGGACATCTAATCAACAGCAGTTCTAACACTGGAATTGGCATACGACAAGCATTTGTCGACATGTAATTAGGACTCGATCCAATCCCCATTGAAACAAACTTTACATTGATTTTAATAAGAAGTACATTAAACTCTGGACACCACAGTTCACAATAATGTGGTATCTCTGCTTTTAGAATTTGGCACTAGACCAAATTCTGTAATTTAGCTCGCTACAGGGAGTGACCTTACCCATATTATATGGTATGACAGCTACAAAACAGCTGCCATCAGCTTCAAAGAATGGTAGTTTTATAAGCTGGGAAAACAGTTTGTCATAGTGGATTGTTATATTGAAGTAGATGCAAGTCCTGGAAACATGGAAAAAAGATAACTGCTCAGTAAAAAGAACACTGGAATGCTTCAGTTTCCTACCTGTGCAAAAGAGCAGCAGTTTTAATGACTTAACAAAATGCACTGCAGAAACTTTTCAAAGTAATTTACATGGCATAAAAAATCAAAGGCAAATTTCTTATATTCCTCTTGTCCACAGTAACTGGTATCATAATAATCAATTGACAAAACAATTATTCACATCAGTGAGAAGGAGATACCTCTTTTACAATCTTATTTAATCAAATTTTTAAAAGTTACTTATTTTAATAATGGTACCCAGTGTTCAATCTACATTTCTGTGAAGATAACAATTCTTCACAGATCTTCTGTAGGATTGGTCATTCTTCCAAGCTCAGTGTTTAAGCCAGTGTTTGTCTTACACTTATGCATGGAAATAGGTATCTGCACAAAAAAAAGGGCTTCATTTTCTTCTGGACCACCTACAGCTACATCCTTCAGAAAGCCAAGGCATTTGAACAGCACTTAAACATCTGTTATGTGGCTGACAGTAGCTGCCTACATAATTTTATTAATACTATTCAATGATATTTTGGCATATGTCCTCTCAAACGATTAAAATGGGAATTGTGGAGATAGCTGCCACCATGCATCCTAACAGCCACAGAGGCTGGCGCTCTTCTGATCAGCAGAAAAGCTTTGCAGTGCAGATGTTCACAGCTGAGCCAACTGTCAAAGCTTTTTTTATAGCCAGGGGGAAGAAACGGGCACTTTCAGGTTGTGATTCATCTCACCCTGCAGTATACTACTAAAGTCAGGCAACTGAACTTCGTTTTAAAACTGTGTAGTGACCTAAAAGAAACTGGCGGTGACTGGCTTTGATATGAACATTCACACTAGATATGCTGAACAAAGTAAATTAATCTTGCCCTGCAGAAGGCACTTGACCTGTCAGCACTTAGCATGACCCACTGATGCCCAGCAGCCAACAGTAGTGCAGGAACATTATTTAAAATAGTGTCCAATATTTTTTGTACAGGGAGAAGATTTTAATTTACATTGTGGCCTAATGATCTGCAGTAGGTCTGGTCACCAATAAAATCTCCCTTACTGTAACAAGGTACATTTTTGAGGTCATAAGACAAAGTGCATTATTAATTCATCACTTGTAAAAATTATTCCTGTAAATAAATGTAATATTAGCAATCCCTCCTGTCTCTTTAATGACTTATTTGCCAAAACCCCAAGTAATTTAAACCATTTGCTTGTCCCAGGGACTGGGTAATGCATGTCAAATTACCATCTTAGCCTTGTCTTGGTATGTGCAGAATGGTGACTTATGTGTTCTTATATTATAGTCACAATGCAGAAAAAAATTGTGTGTGCTGACATCCGCACTGCTGCCCTAGGTTGCTAGTAGGGTCTAAGAAAGTTAGTATAGAGAAGGTTTAGGTGATTCTGCGTTGTCCTTTAGTTACCTCTGTAATGAAGTGTAGAGGCACTTTAGGAAGAATTGGTAGCTGGGTATAACCAAGTGGAAAAGTTTTCTCAGATTTATACTTTCCATGGTGGTATTGGTAAATGAAAATACTGCATATTGGGACAATAAACAAGATAAATAGTCTTGAGCCATTTTAAATTTGATTGGAAGAAAAACATTTTTGTAAGGACAATCATGTCTCAGTCTCTTGCAAAACTCCAGAGAGAATAGATTTGTGATTACTGAGAACAGCTAGTGGAAATTATGCAAAGGTCTTGTCTTTTAAGTGCAGAATGGATGATCACATTCAGATATACTGGGCTGAAGTGTTTCTTATGCATATTAGTGCCAGGCTGCTTATAGCATGTCTTGAAAATAACTGTACTGTGCTTAGGAAGAGTCAAACTTTATATGTCTACTGGTGGATTGATCTGTGCATAATCTGTGTAGGCTCTATGACTAAATTACTCATTTCTTCAAGGGCACTTGGAACACTTCAGAGTTGAAACAGTGCATACTTCTGAGATTTATAGGCTGAAGATTAATTTGAGCATGGGAATGGGCTTCAGCCACATTTGGTGGTCATTATGACTGCAAATGTGCTCCACAATGTGGGTGATGTCCCAGTAGTCACAAGGATTTTCCAAGACTTTCCTTGTTACTCTAGGATTTGGGTTTTCCTTCCAGAAGTTGTGCTGCCATCTGATGAGCATGTGTCCTGTGCATGAGAAATGGGAGCAGCTAAACCAGCCTTGCAGGGGTTATATGGCATTTTTAATAGACCTGCCTCCTGCTGGGTGTCTGAGAAGAAGAATCTATGGGAACTCAAGTATAAATTACCTCTGATGCTAAGCAGTTGCTCTATGAATCAAGTTGGAATGGGATTGAAAGAGTGATCCCTGAGAAGGGAGCAGAAAGATCTAATTAATAGATTGCAGTGCTGCAAAAGACTACTGTGACCATTGACCATCTGATTCCATGTAACACAGGTCACAAGTCTTCCCTGGATTCATTTTTACTTGAACGTCAGCATCTCTTTCTGAAAGTCATCCAATGTTGATTTATATGTTGCTAGTGCTGGAAAATCTTGCAGACATCTTTAGGCTGTGCCAATGATTAATCATCTTTGCTGTTAAAAAAATAAAAAAAAGGTCTGAATTTGACTGATTTCAACTTCCATGAATCTCAACTGTGAGCTGTTTCAGACAATGTTGAGAAAATTTCCATTCTTTTGCTCCTCATCCAGCAAAAGATATGGTTCTGTTTTACTTGGAGTATCTACAATAATTTGAGGTCAATGAGAGAGAAAAAGAGAGAGAGAAAAAAAAAGGAAAGAAAGAAAGAAGATGAAGGGCAGACAGTGCCAGTATGAGACTTAGGATTTCTTGCTGTAACACTGTCCACTTCACTAAGCTGACAGAAATCATTCAGAGCCGTTTGGGAGAGTTGTTAGGCACTTCATGATGCAGCAGGCATGCAGGGAGCTTTTAAAAAGAACTCTTCACCCATCTCCGTGCGTCTACGGTGAATCCAGGCACGTCTGAAGAATCCAGTAACAATGCTTCAGTATTATGCAGTTCACCCCCCCTTTCCCTCCCCCCCCCCCCCCCCCCCAAAACCTTTGATTTCTCTCTGCCTCAGTTGTCTGTTTGCAAAATGAGGAAAATCTATGGAGAAGCAGAGAAGAATGCTGCAAGGGTAAACATGTTAAAAGATGTAGAAGAGTCCATGTGCAGAAGCAAAGGGGACAGTGGGAGTATGTGAGGTAGAAGTGTTGGCTGATAACTGTGCAAAGGAAGGACTTCCATGCCACACTTCCAGGTGGGAATCTCTGAAATCTCTGAAAATTGGGATTTGCAATTTGCAATTAATATAATTTCTTTTTTTTTTTTTTTTCCTCTTCAATTTTCACTTTGAAGGAAATTCTGCGTTTATAGTTTTTAGCTCAGCTGTTCCATTTGTCCAGGTTGTGTTGCAAAGACAAAGATTAGGAAAAGGATATTTTGGATTTTTTTTTGCCTTTTTTTTTTTTTTGGTGAACTGCCCCTTATCATGAAGCAGAATGAATTATTGAATTTTGAATGTTCAGGATTATCAAAAAGAATGCATTTGTGCTGTTTCAACAAGTAGTTTTTAAGGCTATTTTATGGAGAAGCTTTGTGGGGTTAGCTGCTAGTTCCTATGCACTGAAATACATTCTGCCAACTCTTCTTCATCCCTGTTGATCACTCAGGGAAAGAACCTGTTTTTCTTTAATGGGGACCTTGCCTGGGAATGGATGTCAGGATGAAGGCCTGTCTTTTATTCAGCTCTCTGTCAGAGTCCAGCTGACTAATATTGCAAGATAGTATTAATACTTTGCTGTCAAAACTTGTCAATCCAGAGAGAGCAGATATGACTCACTGGAAAATATCCCCATGAGAAAGAGACTTTCACAACTGCCTATCTGAATGCATGGAAAGATAAATGCTACAGTTCAGACTTTCCCTCCAGAGAGAGGCTGTTCTTCAGGAAAAGTCAAAACAGACACATGCTCGAAGTAGGCTCAACAGATTTTACAAGATATGACATAAACGACAAAGAATTTCTAGCAGTGGCTCTCTGTAGACAGATTTATGGAAGATCGAGGGCTTGAGGATTAAACTCTTTGTTGGCTGGGCTGAGACAACCTGATTATCCTGTCCAGCTGGAAAAGAGACTAGTAGCAAGGTCCATCTCAAGAAAATTAATCTAGTTAAATGGTGCAATGCTGTCTTCAGCTGGCAGTGTCTGGGTGACACTGAACATAAACACTCACAGGTTGTGGCTTGCATTGACATCCTTAAGAGAACAACAAGAGGCATGAAGAAAATGGTACTGAGTGTTAAATTCATCACTGCAGAAACTGAGCAAAGTGAACAAAAAGTAAATTGAAGAGATGGTTTTGTATAGTAGAGAACTATGCAACTATAGGCCATAAGGAGATGGGTCCAAAATGTGAAATGAAGATTAATGCTACATTTAACACACTTAAATTTTTTTTTGTTATGAAAGTACATTGGCAGAAATGTATCTCAGAAATTTTCATTGCTAAAATTGTGTTTTATAGTCCATACTCTGCTGTTTTTTATTTTGCATTTTTACTGAAAGTCACACAGCCAAAAAGATCTTCACTGGCATCTAGAAGACTCATGCAGAGAAGCAAGGAGCTGGAAGGATAAGATGGGAAAAATTATGTGAGTAAAAATAAATGGGGAAAAATTGTGTTTAATGGCATTTTAAGAAGATGCAGATGAACCTTAACTTCATATGACTTTTTTTTTTTTTTTTTTTTTTTTTTTTTTTTTTTAAGCGAAACCACCCTGAAAAACATTATAATAATTATCTGTATTATTTTTTTCACCTGGCAGAATGTCCGAAGAATAATTAGTTTGTGGATGCAGAACTAGAAGATGTTAAGGAGAAACACATTTTCTGAAAAGTAATGCTGAAGGTCGTGTCCTTAATGTATTTGTGTATTTCTTTCTAGCGCAACTGGGGGTGAAATGACACAGGTCAATATTGGGAATTCATATTGAAATTCTTGCCTAACTCTTGTTTCTCTGAGTATTCTGCTGAATTCTTTGTGGTTGTCCACAGTGGCAGAAGGGAGCAAATCCATTGTCCTGCACCAGCCCTTGCAGATCTTTAAGTCCATGTGAAATTTGCAGGTTCTACCAAATGGTGGATGTGTTGTTACATATATTGCATATGTATTGCATCACACATACATGTATATGTATTGCATAACACATATATTGTTATCCTTGACTTTCCTGCACTGCGATTTCCCCACTGGAAACTGGTAGGACCTTATCTTTAAGGATCATCCCTGGAGGCCACTCAAGGGTAGTACCATCATGGCAATGTAATCTGGATGCATATTCTTTTCTCTGGTTTATTTCCATGGTGCCAGTAATAATGTGCATGGTCCTACTTACCCCGCTCTGTCCCTCTCTGTTTCAGGGGAGAATATGGCCCAGGGCATCCTTCCGTTCCATGTATCATGCTTCCATTTCCCTTCACCCCACAGGAGATGAAGAACTTCAGATTGATGGAAGAGCTGACCTGTTTTTGGGTAAGCCTATAAACTGTTACAGAGATCAGGGCTGATGCTGTTTTGGGGGGCTTGGGTAACTCTAAGTACCACCAGACCATACCACATCAGTATTTTCATTTGCTGCTGTTGGGATTGGACTGTCCTAATGATGTGAAAAATGGAGAAGCCCCCAAGCCAGCTTTTGGTATAGTAACAGGGAAAGGTAATGTGCAGGATTTCCTGCATGTGCTTATCTAGGTGGAATGATGTGGAACAACTTTAATGAGTAATTTGTCTTCTGAAAATGATTTATAAACCTTAATTAGAATACTTTCCTGTTATGTACTCCTCTTCACTAATGAACCCCAAAGTTTCTGATGTAAAAAAAACATTGGTACTATTATCCCCATTTTATAATGCAGGTATCAGGATCTGGGTGTCAAGCGGGCTGGAGCCTGCAATGCCTTTAGCTGGAACAGAGGACTCTATTGCTTCAGAGAACTGAGTCCAGCATTATTTAACTAAGGCCAAAGGCAAGTCACAAACTGTTTTAGGTTTATAATCAAAATTTCCTGGTTTTCAACCCTTTGCTCATTCCACTCAACCATACTGGCTCTCTGAAGTGCTAGTGGTGCGGAAGGAAGAAGATGCTTTATGATCCTTGATGACTATAAAGTAGCAAATAAAGCTCTAGGGTGCTTTCAAGCTCACAGTGATTTCATGGGGTGGAAAATTAATCATGCAGCAGCTACTGAAGAATATATTTTTTTTACATTAGCTGCTTGGGTCTTTTTCCAAACCAGAAGATGATAAAGCGCTTCCCAATACTGGATGAAGACAAAAGAAAGTGTCATCGACACAAGCAGTAAAATAAGCTGAATAAGCTTGTTTGGACTCCTGGTTACTAACCTAATCCTTTTACAATCATTTTTGGCTCTAGAAATAAGAACTATTTGCAAAATAAACATTTTTTTTTTTAATGCCCCAGTCAGATTATTGCAAATGTTAAATCTCATATCCTTGATCTAGTCTTTCAAACTTCAATAACTGCCAATCTTTACTTACTACAGAATGTTGGTATACTCTGTGTAAATCTATGGACAGTTAAATTTTTGGAAAGTGCTTATAAATTGTTCCCTGCAGTCAATATATATCAGTAAATACAGCTAAAATAAAACACAGACAATGGTTTGAGGTTTCTGGAGACTCCCAATATTCCTACTGAAAAAAAAATCTTAGCTTTATTTTTTCCACTGCTATTTCACAGACCAGTTTTCTTACATCATAGATCTTTCTTGAGACCTCTATCATATTGCAAATATTGGGGATCTCTTTGGGGCCCCAGATTGTGTATGTGGAGGATAATTCTCAAATGCTCAAGGTTCATATGCACAGGGTTTATTTTCCTGCTGAAACTTGTCCTTATCTAAATGAGGCCATCTGGGGTTTCCGGCATGGTTACAGTCTCCTTGTAAGCCTGAACATTCCCCTTTTCATAGGCTGCAGCAGCCCATGAGCACTGGGATTTGATATGCTCTGAGCAAGGTCAAACTTAGCATTTTCCACCAATGTCATTACATCAGTGCAGCATGGATGAAGAATGGAAATCATGCTGTTGTTACAGCAAAGCCAGCTCCCTGGTTTTGCAGTGCTGCCACCCTTTCATCATTGTGTTGCACCTCTGCCACCTTCCCAACGCTTGGGTCAAAACCTAATTACTGAATTTGGAAGGGAGGTTAACTTTTTGACTAGTACCTGTCTTCAACTTAACCAAGCATTTTTTCTTGAGACAAAATGGAGCCCTGTTGCCAAACAATTTATATTTACCTGTTCCTTGAGTTTCAGCAATAGAAGGATCCTTTTAATTCCCTAATTAAAATTCTAGGATCAAGGCTGTATAATTACCAATATTTTTCTCTTTTAATTGCAGTCTGTTAGTCTAAGAAGGTGCTACACATCATCTGTGGCACCAGACCACTTCCACCACAGGCTCCTAGTAAGGAGAAAATCTGGGACTTCACCAAGAACAACTTAAAGCAGGAGAAACCAAATGATCACAAGATGGAAGAAATACTAAAACAAAAACAGACTCAGAGAAGCCCATTGGTCATTGTTAAGTTTTTCAGCTCTTCTAGTGCCAAGCTGTAGTATGTGCTAGATATTTCTGAAGAGTTGTGTGCAGGCAGAAGGTCAGGAATAACTGTGGGGGTTGGCACCGGCTGAGTTACAACAGTTCCCATGAAATACTTTGTCTTGCAGCCAGCTGTTTCCTGACATAAGTGGCCACAATCCTTGTTAGCCCACTGCCCAACAACAAATTTAATTTGGAGTTAAATAACTCAGCAAGTTGAGAAAATTGAATCATAAGAAAAGGGTTTTTTTTAATGATAAATTCATGTTTTGTAACTTATGGATGCAGAACAAGACCTCATTTTGTTACAAACCTTGTGTAAATTAGTAAAAGCAGTTCAAACTGTATATAATGTTGTGTTGTTCTCTGAATTCCTACTGTAGGACTTACCTTCACTGTATTTCATGTTCTTCATCCTGCTCGGAAGTGCAAATTGGAGCCTGTAGCTCATTGTCATAGCTGAACTCTTGACTAACAAGCATGGTCTATGTGCAGACCCTTATCCATGGCTTATGGCTACTGTTGCTTATTCCCGTTCGTGCAGAGTTCAGTGAGGGGAATGAGAAAATGGATGATTTATTTGCCCCAGTGCCTGCTTATTTGGGCATCCAAGATATTGGATCGAATACATCCAATACATTTCATTGTGGTATCTGACCCACTATGTATTCAAAACTAGATGGAGCTGTAATTCTCCCCCTTTACACCTCATCCACTTGACAAAATGTGGTTGCTTATTTAGTAGATGTGTTGGAGTTTGGCTTCTTTTTGGGGAAAGTTCCCAGCTGTGTGCAGCCTCTGAACAGTTTCCATCCCTCCCTAGGAAGCAGTGCCCGCATTTAGCAGTGCTTCCACAAAAAAGTAGGTATCTTTGGGCAGCCATTAATGGGGAGGGAAGGAGCTGCTGATTAGGATGAAATCCTGGGAGTACTTAGAGTGTTCAGTCTATTTGGTGCAGTGCAGGGAGCAAGTGCAGAGGATGAAAGCCTCAAGTGGCACTTACAATGGCTTCTGTTGCTAACTGTCTAGATGACTGTTTATATATATATATTTATTCATTTATATAAACAAAAATAAACAAACAAAACAAGCAAACAAACCAGGTTTCAGGAACAGATCTATGATAAGGAATCCTATAGAGGCATAAAAAAAAAAGTGTTCCTGACTAAGCATGAGTCATTATGTGGGCTCTTGTGCAATATTTTGGATGCAAATATATGTTTTCTTTATGCTGTCATGACATGAACTTCCAGAAGCATTAGAAGCACAGAAGACCTCTAGGACTGAAGTGAAGCAACCTGAGGATGGAAGCTTAAACATTAGGTGATGCTGTAGAAAGTATTAGGGTTTTTGAAAGATGTTGTATGAATTCATATGAGCATCGCCTTGATCTTTTCTACAGTCAGTCATTTTAGCTGCTTTCCCTCCAGGTATTTACTGCACAATTTAAGCAGTGATACTGGGATGTGAGACAGAGAGAAACCTGAACACAAGCATGCATTGCTGTTCTGGTCCCATCCCCAGGGAATCTATCTGCCTCTTCTCTTTACTCTCTACAGATGTTGAATAATGCTGGAGATAGGATTGTGGTTGAATGGGGTTTGCCACTGAGGGCTCTGGAGAACTAAAAAGGAAGGATCTGAGACATTGCAAGACATCTTTTTTAATTTTTGCTGTCTCCTGGCGGTGAAGTAAAGTACAATGCCAGTAAATAGCATGATTCTGCAGTAATTTGTCCTTCACTAACACAGAACTTCTCCTTCAAAGTTGCTCAATATGGCATTTTCTTTCTCATGCTCTTGTGATACTGTATTGAATTTCTTTTTCCTCCCCACTTCCAATTAATGCAAGATGTGCCTTTTTTCAAAGGCCCTGTGGGAGTTAAGCACCCATTTCTCGGCAATTTTCCATGTGAGCTGGCACCAAATTTACTTCTGCAGTTCTTGAAATCTCACCCATAGAGTTTGATCATAAATTAAAGAGTCCTCCTGGAAACTATGATTATTACAAAGGTTACCAGCAACAAACATTACTTTGTTATGCCTGTGACGTGCGTGCAGTTGATTCATAACAATAATGACACTTTTCACCTAGGTAGCACTTTTCATCTGAACTGAAGATCAGTCAGTATTTCCATTTTGTTGGTGTTTCATATAAATCTCTGCATTTGTCATTGACAAATGAAAGAGTTTCAGAAATGTTTTCCCCATCATTTGTCTCTTGGAACATAAACCAAACAAGGAAAGTTCATGTTGTATCACAAAGAGTAGGAAAAAAAAAACTTAGTTTGTTGGCTTGGAGAGCTTAGTAATGGCAGATATGATGAAATAGCTGGGGGACACGCTGGGCCTCACACTAAGTGCAATGGAAGGCATGCAGTCAGCGCATGGATAGAAACGCCCTTGGTAGATCCTGGGGCAATGTATGTGGGTCCTAAAAGCATAGCCTGCCCTTCGCCTTTTCAATGGTATGGTAAGTAGATTGTATGATTTTGCATCTGTACTCTCAATGCATTCACTCGAAATCAGCATGTAGCAGTGAATCACTGTGACATGATGTTCCTTTTTCAAGCACAGTAAGAAGGATATTTTCCAGATAGAGTTCAGCTTATTTTCTTTTATGTGTGATGGGAACCACACTCGGTATTTACAGACTTTTAAAATTTCCTTGCGACCACAGCTATTCAGGCTTTCATTACACGTGAATCAAATGTGTCTAACAAACTCCTTTGTCAGCAAGGCTGCAGGTAAAAGAGTATGTGCACAAGTAGCTTTCTGGGTAGATGTTGTGAAGCACTTACTATGCTACCTATGCTGAGTTTTCTCTTCTCTGAACAGCAAAAATCTAGTAACACAAAGTTCACCAGTAGAATTTTTTGTTCCAGGTTACTTTATAAGTTAAATTTAACATAACAGCATTTGTTCTAAAAGCATTTGTTTCAGGCATCACATAATCAGTTCTAACACATCATTTGATTTGTAATGCTATTAGAACTGGTTGTGCTAGGAGGTGCACAGTCCAAAGAGATGTGACATAAAATCTGTGAGGAAGGCAGAGTATTATGCTTCATTGTTAGGAACTGTACAGAAAAGAGGTTGCAAACTCCTGTCTTAATCTAAAAAATCTTTCCCAACATTTCTGGCAGATCTGGTCTGCTTCTCTTTCTGCCCTGAGCTTTTAATGTAAAACAAAAAGAAAAAGTTATGTCACAGAAGTAAAAGCTACAAGAAAACCACAAAATAAAATAAAAAAAATATATAATCAAAAACATAGCAGTGAATGACTGCTCTGTGGTTTTTGTAATGTGGACCCCATAGGAGAATGCAGTGTGTGGGACTTTGGATGTAGCTGTAATTCTGGAGCTCTTTTTCCTGACTCCAGTGATGTGTCCTCAGGGCAAAAGAGATTCTTCTCAAGAATGGTTTACAAATATTCAACAGAGCTTTTCCATGAGATGATGTACATAAAATACCCTTCAATAAAATGTGCAAAGAGCTCTCGATGGGATACTCTTACCAAAAGCAAGCAAGCAAACAAACATACACACACAAGAAAAAAGAAAACACACACAAAAAAACAGCATCAACAACAAAAACTGGCTGTGGAGACAGCTATGAATTGAAGCTTTTCAAAAGCCTAGCAAAATAAAATCATTCAAAGGCTAGTAGATCATATGAACCTTAGCTGCTTGCCATGAACTTGTATTACAACTGAGATTTCAAAAGACTACTGCTGTTGCACTGATTATATGGTTTTAAATCTCTACTCTTACAGCTGTGTTCTGCAGAAATTAGATTTGCATCTATCTGATCCATCTATTGCCATTGTCACACTTACTTACAGTAAGCTGTAAAATTTACAAATTTTGCTAATTTTTCATCTAAGTTTTTGGAACAGAAGAAAAGAGATCAAAAATTGCAAAAGGACTTGCATGTTTCTTACAGGGGTCAGAAATGGAGAGGAAACAAAGTATAACCTAACAATGTTAGGCATACAAATTTAGCTTTTGTTTTACATACCATTTTTTTCCTCAGCAAAATTTATCAAGGTGATAAAAGTTTTCTTTGCTGAAAACTTCTATGCAGCTAGAAGTTTCTAAAGTGACAGTAAAAATGGCAAGAACTTCTACACTGTATCTTCTTTTATTTGTCCTGGGAGTAATGAGAGATCTGTGGGTGAGCTTAGAGCTGTTTGGACACCACAGGTGAGGTTCAGAAGGGTGTGGTGGGAGGACAGAGGAGTGCAGAGATGGGCTGGATGGTGTTGAGGACAGGGTTAGGTGGAGGTAGTGAGATGTGGTGTAACTGCTCTTGCAGAACGTTGTATCATGTTGGTGTGGATGTACCCATTGTCCTTCTGGACAGCCTGGGCTAAAGCTGGGCTCCTGGTCTTCCCAGTGTCATTTCTGCAAAGGATATAGCACTGGTAAGGGCAGAGCAGGTAAGAGTGAGAGTGTCTTTAATTGCAGAGCACCTGAATTTTATTTCCTTGGTGCACTAGTTAGACTCTTTCAAAGTGGGCTCTGAGGACACTTTTGCAATATATAAATGCATAAAATGTATGAGGGTACATAAAAATGCATAGACTATATAGATATTGTATAAATTTATCTTTGAAGCTGCCTTTACACATGCTGCTGTGCAGTTAAAAAGAAAGGTATATATACCTTTATTTGCTTCAAAACAGTTTGGGGGGGAAACCCCCCAGTCGTCCTTCTCTGATTTTGATCAATTTATCTTGAGAAACTATGGTAATCAGCCCACCTTTGGAAGACTGGGAGGGCAAAGAAAGATGCCTGTTTTCTAACTAAAGGCAAAAAAATAGTTCATTTTGAATGAAAGCTTCACTATGGGGAAGAAAGGTTGTGTGGGGGTGTGGCTATGTGAGATGAGATGTCAGCCTACTGTAGCTGCTTCTGGCAACAAGTCAGAAGTGGTGGGACCAGCAAATGGACATTGCAGTGCCATTTTGGGGGGTCATGTTGTCCTTAATGCTCTCCTAACATTGTTTCACCTTGTCTAATGATGGGATCCTTGAAAGGATCCAAAGAACTTATCTTAAAATAAGCATAACTTAGCTTAAATTGAAAGTAAACAAACAAACAAAATATCCTCTGTTATTTCTCTTAATCTGGCTGGACATCAGAAGGCAGAAAAGTTGATTTTCTGGCTGTATTTATAGACTTCTGATTTTATTGGTGCCTGTGACAGGGAATGGAGTGCAGGGAACAGAGCTGGCTCCATGAAGTCTATTGAGTCTAAGAGGTATTGTTGTGCAGATATATTTTACCTGTGCAGATATATTTTACCTGGAAAGCACATTAGTATATGGGTGGAGATAGCCAAAGATTTTGGAATAAAGTATACAAACTTTGTTCTGAACTCACCCTTCTTTTGCACATTGGAATATTTATATTTTTCTTCTGATTTTTCTAGTAAAGTGATTTTTTTTTTTTTTTTAGGGGGGGTATTTTTCTTTTTTTCACCCATGACTAATTGTTCTGAACACAAAGTTTACATATCTATTTTCTGAATAGATTCAGTGTTTTATAAAGCTGACTTAAAAGACCCCTGTTTATTAGAACAGTCCTGATTTTTTCTTAGCTTGCACTCAGATATCATGTGTGAAATGGAAACTGTCTTTGCATTCCTTTTCCTCTGCCACTTGAGCACTAGCTTCATGAACACTGGATGAGAACTTCAGTTGTGGTTACTCAGACATATATCACTCCATTTTCTGTTTTTCTTGGTTAGTTTTATATCTTCTGGTTTCTTTCTCTGCTCATCTGAGAGATATGCTTCCAGTTCAAAACAAGCACTGTTGTGCAATTTGTTGACAGTTGATTTTTGGGAGTTTGGAGGAGATGGGAACAGTTTCACAACATGGACTAAAAACAAACATGCATGACTTTTACCTTTCTGACCCATTTGCTCACCCGCTTCCTGTTTCCTTTATTGCAAAAGTTAATCTCATTAGAAAAAATAGCACAATCTCTCTTAAAAATAAAACAAATGTTTCCGGGCCTGCTGTTTGTTGTATGGGAGGTGGGAGTTTCATGCAGAGCTACAGAATTGAAATGTCTTGTAGGATGTCTGCTGCTTTTGGAAGAAAAAAAATGAGGAGAAAATGTGTATCTGCTTTGCATAGAAGACAGTTCACAAAATGTTGTATTTATAGATACGGAAGCAAAGAAAACTTCACCAACAGATCATCTGGATCTCGGTTAAGGATTTTCAGTAATCTCCAAGCCAGTAAATGCTTCTGGCTTCCTGTGATGACATTGAACTTTGTCAGTTCACTCCATCCTGCAACAAATTTTATGAGTGCAGGAAGTCGTCAGTGGCACTTCTCAGGCTTTTTATAGTTAAACGTACATTTTTCTAGAGGGATGCAAGAGAGGGGAGTGTTTCAGAGGCTTGAGCTCTGTGACATTTTCCTTGACTTGTGCAATCTTTTGCTCAGTATTTGATAATCCACGGTTTTCATCAGCTGTCAGTTACAAGAACTCGCTGTGGGAGTTTCACAAATAAACCACAGTAACTGGGAGACGGGAAAACTGTGTGCAGTCCTTGAGTGCTCATGCCTGTAAGCTTCCTTAAGACCCACACCAGTAGACTTTTGTATACAGAGAAAGCTACAAGCAATATAATCAATCATTTACTGAATGTGGGTTTCTGAAACAGCTGCATATCTGGATAAGCTGCTTGATAAGTTACCAGAGACAGTTTATGGGTGGTGTTTGTGCTCTCTACACATTGTGCTAAGTGCTGTTCAAACTGCCCTTGACTTACAGCCAACAGATGGGAAAGTCATTAGCAATCAGATTTGAACAACAGTTGCTTTCTGTGTTTACAAAGTCCTGTACATGATCTGTATGTTGACAAGTTATACACTGAATTGGAAAATGTCTGACATCTTCTCTATGCAATTTGTGTAAAAAAAATTGCAGTAATCAGCACAGAGCTGATTTCGCATAGGTCTCTTCTGCAGCATAGAGCTGAGGGCTATAGACACTATCTAAAAGGGGACAGTTATGTGGTGAAAGCACAGGACCATCAGGAACAACAGCACAAGACCGTTTGTGACTAGGACACAAAGTGCATCCTCCTAAAAGCTTGAGCATTTCCTGCACAGTCTCTGAAGTCAATTTCAGTCCATGCGAGAATAGCACTACAGGTACAGAAATCTAAATAGCCTTTAGGTAGGTCTAATTCATGCATCCCTAGCACATAATCTGTGCTCTGCTCAGCCCTGGCAGAGTTGCTGGGGTAATAATTTCTCAAAAGTAAACTGCTACAGACAGTGGAAAGTGTTATGCACAACTGAAACATAATTGACATCAAGCGTGGTATTATCCTCCTTTTATTTTATTCTTCTTATTAACTTGATTCCTCAAGAAATAAACACATGGTCAGATTAATCCTAGTATTCAAGGGTTTACTTTAGGGATGGAATTGGTTCATTATATTTAATTTATGGGTAAAGAATCTCTATTAATTCGTAATGTTTCCCTGTACTGTAATAATGCTCTCTGCTTTCTGAACTACTGTCCAGAGGCAGAAGCTGGTTAATGCAGAACTAATATTTTGTCAAGGTACCTGAGGGGCTGACTTGGTAGAAGTAAATCAGTTCAGATAAGAATTATTTCACTCTCATGCAAGTACCTACTACCTACGCAGAAGGGATTGAGAACACAGACATTTAGTTATTGCATTGACCTCCATGAAATGGGGAAATTTTCAAACACTGTCTGTTTTTCAAAGCAGAAGTCCAAGCCCAACAATGCACACCTCATTCTCCATTCAACCATGAGACATCATTTGCATCTGTGAACAGTGAGTGCAAAATGCTACCGGCATGAGTAAACCAATTTCCAATTTTTTCACATAAGCATGACATTATAAAGCATAAGGAAGTAGAAAAGCAGGTTGTCTGTGTTGGCAGGAGCAGGTCTCTAGATGCTGTTCCCTTGCGTGCCAGAGTTTTCTTGCCATATTTCTCAGGTAATTAAGTTTGTTTACGGGAAACCTTGTTCCTTCTCCCGTCTGTCCCCTTTTTATAGTGAATTTGCCCTGAAATCCCATGCTGAATAGAGATGGGTATCAGCACTGCTATACCTCTCTTACAAAGCAGCAAACTGGGTCAAAGACATGATGTGCCACTCAGATAGCTGATACCAGAGTTAACTGAATAAAGTTTCTGTTGTCATGCTAGAGACAATCCTTTAACACAGATCCCAAGCATTATTATTTTTTAACTGATGGTTAATGGTTTAATAGCTTTGCATCTGTACCTTCAGCGCCTTGTCTTTAATGTATCTTCTGACCACAGGCTGACACTTTACATCAAGTTCTGTGAAAATGAACAGTTAGAAGACTGACTCTAGGCAAGAGGTTTAAATCAAAGGTGTTTATTTATTTAATGAAAGAGTGTAATGTGGAAATATTTCCAAACTAAACCTCTCACTTCATGAACTTTTATTACCAAAACTTTGGAGTCAGCATTAATTTCTAATACAGTTTAAACTGAAATTCTAGCTCTATGTGCCCTGAAATTATTAGAAGCTTCTGATTTAGACCTATCCTTAACTACTTAGGATAATATAAAAAATATTTTTTAAAATTATTAAATTTTTTAAAATTATTTTTTTAAAGTTATTAACTTTTCTGTAAAATACTGATCATACATCTATTTTCTTCTCCATGCATTTCCACTTGGAATTTTTGATCCTTGTGTTGTTACATGAAGCCATTAAGCCATTTTTTCTAGGTGTAAAAAATATAGGGTATTATCCAGATCTTATAGTGCTGAATGTTCCAGCCAGTATCCAGAAAAGCACGTAAGCACATATTTAACTTTCAGCACCTCAGGACTCTCTTTCCTATCAATAGGCTTACTCAAGAGTTTTGGGGGCCAGAATTCCCAGCATCCTGCTGAATGAGGAGATCTGGATATGAGAAGACCTGCTCATCTCCTGATCTTTGAGATATTCTGATATTTTATGAAGAAGAGAGTGAGAGCCAAGAAATATAAGCCTAAATAATTTGCTCCTTTTGATGAGAGGTTGTGCAAGGGCTAACGAGGGTTATTACTGCTCCTAGGAGACACTGCTACACATAAAAAAGGCAACAAAGAGAAGCCTGTATTTGGATGGCATTGACTTGGAAATACAAAAGGAAAAACTGCAGCTTCAGTGAGCAGGGTGGGGTAAAGAATTGAAAAGAATAAAAATAGTCAAGTTTTCTTGACGTGAAATTCAACCATATTTTCCCCAGGAAAAATGAAATTTAATACTGGTAATTTATACAGACTGTTGAACAAATTGAAACCATATACAGAAAATTAAGTTATGTTTTTATGGAAAGAACAGAATATGTTTAACAATCACAACCTAGAGCCAGCAGTCTTTCACTGTATAACTTGCAGGGTGTTTTAATTATTCTGAGGTCAGAATGTCTGGTTCCAGCTTTAATCAGTTAATTCAAGATTTTATTGGGTCTGAAAAAAAAACAACCAACCTAACAGTTGTTGTTGTTGTTGTTCTTAGATTTATTTTTTTATGTCAGTATGAATTAGAAATAAAAGAAAATATATCTCTAGATTCTTATGATGCTGTTATATTTATGAAAATATCCTTAAATAATGGAAGAAAAAGGAAGATAAAACCACTTAGTTAGGTTAATATGTGTGCTTGAGTTTTAGTGTTTTGTGAATTCTTCATTTTTAACCACTGGTTTTCAGCCTAATTTTGTGTTGTATGACTGCATGGTATGTATTACAAAGAGATGGTTAAAAAAGAAGGGAGCAGACTCTTCAAACATTGTGTGGCCAGGGTGGGTTCTTCATTGTAGGAACTGAACTATTCTGTCAGTTGTTAATGGGTATTTTTATTGCCCGTTATCAAGTATTGGCTTACTGATAGTAAGAGTGAGTTAGATGTAGATGAATTGCATGTTTTTTTCCATACTGTTTCTGCAAGAAAGTGACATACATGTATAGTTATAATTTTGTACTTTATATGGAGAAAAGATAAAAAAAAGAGAAGAGAAGAGAAGAGAAGAGAAGAGAAGAGAAGAGAAGAGAAGAGAAGAGAAGAGAAGAGAAGAGAAGAGAAGAGAAGAGAAGAGAAGAGAAGAGAAGAGAAGAGAAGAGAAGAGAAGAGAAGAGAAGAGAAGAGAAGAGAAGAGAAGAGAAGAGAAGAGAAGAAGAGAAGAGAAGAGAAGAGAAGAGAAGAGAAGAGAAGAGAAGAGAAGAGAAGAGAAGAGAAGAGAAGAGAAGAGAAGAGAAGAGAAGAGAAGAGAAGAGAAGAGAAGAGAAGAGAAGAGAAGAGAAGAGAAGAGAAGAGAAGAGAAGAGAAGAGAAGAGAAGAGAAGAGAAGGAAAGGAAAGGAAAGGAAAGGAAAGGAAAGGAAAGGAAAGGAAAGGAAAGGAAAGGAAAGGAAAGGAAAGGAAAGGAAAGGAAAGGAAAGGAAAGGAAAGGAAAGGAAAGGAAAGGAAAGGAAAGGAAAGGAAAGGAAAGGAAAGGAAAGGAAAGGAAAGGAAAGGAAAGGAAAGGAAAGGAAAGGAAAGGAAAGGAAAGGAAAGGAAAGGAAAGGAAGAAGAAGGCTGAATAGATCCTTTGTGTATATGGCAAAAATAATGGCAATTCAAATGTTTTTTACCCAAAGCATACACTGGATGAAACCTGAAGAAACAGGCTTTGACATGGGGACTGAAACTGGAACCTGACAATATTCCCGTCCTGTGACAGCCCTGAACATTAGGATAAAGAATCACTCTTATTTTTTTTTCATTTTGCTGATCCAATGCATTTTTTATTATTATTTTTTTTTATAATATTTATTTTTGTGCAATAGGGCATTTTCATGTCATGGAGATGTAACTAACTCATACCCACTGAAGATACCTTCCAAAGAAGCTGTAGGATATAGTTTTAAGTGTCCTCCGACAGAGAAGAGAATTCAAGCCCATCTCTTCTTTATGCTTATTGAGGAGACTAATCAAATTTGTCCTGGGGGGTTACAGAGAGGTGGACAGAAGTTCGACAGGCTCATCTGTTCCTGTCGAACGTGAAAAGAAAAGAATAATTCTGCTTCTGTGGCTTTTAGATTTGTTTGTTAGTTTGAAGGAGAAGTGGCAGCAGCTATGTTCAGGAAATAACCCTTGAGCTCAGGGCGTACCTTTCTGAAGGCCTAAAAGAGGGACAAGACTTGAGACATGCTTAGCTATCCCTCTATGCTTAGTTCTAGATGGTTCCCTCTAGACTGTTTTGAATTTCATTCTGAGATGTCTAATACTTCCCTGGCATCATTTTGAGAATCTGGTCACCTAATACAGGGTTGTGAATGTGGCTTGGACAAAAAATTAGATTTATGATGCTTCATTATTGCAGCTCGTAAATCATTTTGTGGCTGTAGCTCAAACAGAATATTTTTTCCTTTATACCTGGTGATTCTCTGAGCTAGATGTTATTTAAGAGAAGCACCATAGGCAGGATACCCCCTAAGAAATAATTGCAATCAAAGTATCAGTTGAGAGGAATGGAGATGTCCAATAGTATTTTATTTCCTGTAATTAAGATATGTATTTGCTCAGATTAGATCCACAGCACCCAGAAAGACTGAACACATTGCAGCTGCTCTCTGCAGGTCTGAATCTTCATCATATGTTTGATTCTTTATATTGAAGACCCTACTTTTTTGTTACCTATTTTCTTAATCTAGATCAGGTAAAGATAGAGTAACAATCACTGCATGTTCAGAATATTGATAGCAGAAGTGTGCCTTTTCAGTCCTTAGTTGGAAAGCTGTGAATGGAAAGTTCCATTATTTCTGCAGTATTTATACTGAATTAAAAAGCTCATTTTTTCCTTTTCTATCCTTTTACTCCATTAGGTTCCCAGATACGTAAGAACTATTTAATAAGATTAATAGGTGTATCCACAGAATTATCTGTAGCTATTTGCCCTGTTGTCCTTGAAGAACATGTGAAAATTTTTCAATTATTATTTTATTTTATTTTATTTTATTTTATTTTATTTTATTTTATTTTATTTTATTTTATTTTATTTTATTTTATTTTATTTTCTGATGATGCGCTCCTCTCCTTCTCCTTTAGTGCCTGGATATTTCTCCAGTCAGCATCTAGTGCTATACACAGAATCCAGAATTTTCAGGTGAGGATCCATATTTCCTGAAATAAAATGGGGAACAGATTTCTTGCACCATATTTCCCACTTTATAAAAGATCTTGCTGTGGCTCAAGAGACTGGCCTTACAGAAGCAACATAGCTATCATTATGTGTATGTATACAACCCCAAGGGAATCATAATATTTTCCATTTGTTGATTGGATGGCAGCCATTTGGTTAATCATCATTCAAGTGCAGCAAGACCATGTAGCACTTGAAGCCTCTACTTAAGACAACAAAACTGACGAAAACATCTAAGTATGTAACCTGACTATCCAATTATGCTAACAGATGATGATGGTTATAGTTTGAGATGGTGGGAAAGGAAACGTAGTCCCAATATTTAGCTAGTTATACCTTCTAAAATGAACTACATTCCACCACTTCATGTTAGCTTGTGTTCCAGCTTTTCTTTTTCCCTATTAGTTCTCCAACAGTCCTCTCTGTCTCAGCTTCTGTGCCACTGAATCATTGTGCTGTTGTACCTCATCTGCATAGATAAAAATCCCTCCCACCATAATGTGTATTTCTTTTAATTTATCCTCTGTCTGAAGTAAATTCTGTCAGTGGGTTTCTTTCTCTGGAACATGACCTAATGTCCAACAGATTTGTAATAAATAAAGCCTGGTTCAACATTATCTGCAAATCATGGCTTAGAAAAAATCAGCTCATCAAAAAATAGTTTGCCCTATCAAGAAAATGGCAATATTGTCAACTCTTACTGTTACACAGACACTAGTATGATTCCCATTGTCCATGCTCTTTAAAGGAAGGTTATAAATAAACTTTTGTTAAAAGAGCTATATTTATAGTCTTCCTGTTTGCAGAAAAAGTTTGAAAATTTGACCTCAATATGCCCTAAAGGCTTCAACCCAGGAAATAAAATGTCCCCATGCATATATTTTTAGATTTAATGGTTTTAAGCTTTAATGTGGGACTGGCTTATTCAGTTTTTGAGTGCCAGAGGTTAGCAACATTACAATGGGTTTTTTATAATCAACAAAATATGAGATTACACTCAAAACTTTAAGTCCAAGTGCAAAGGATGGAGAACAGATGCATTTCATACGCTGTTCTATCCTTCTCACAAGCAATATCTTAAAAACACTTGACAAGGTTAAAGACAGGGAAGAAAGTCTCACCTCAAACCCATTGAACTGACAGTTTGGGTTAGCAGAAGTAAAGAAGAAGAAAAAAGTGATTTCAACCAGGGTTAGAAATGTGATCAGGGATCAACAAGACAAAAATAAAGAGAATATGGATGCAATAAAGTTATATGAAACAACAGCTAAGATGCTCACATTCATGGTGCCTAGAGTCTATAAACAGAGGTCAGAGAAGACAACAGCTACATCTGTGAGGACGTCTGTAGGCAATCAAGGCAGCTGGTTTAAAAAAATGAAAATCAAAAGGTATGATTGGCAATTTTTACTAGGTCATGGGATGCCTGCTTGTGACTGGGGGAGATGTGTACAGGCTGTTGCTAGTTAGGTAATCTGAGTTTAATACCAGTTTAGTCTTGTGAGTGAGCACATGCATTTGAAATTGCAACACCATGGAGATCCTGTTACCATTAAGTGGTGTGCAACATAATCAGCAGATTTGTGTTCTGCAGGAGTTGTTTGTCTTGACTTGTTATACACCCTCAAGTGAGATTTAAGAGGCATAAATCACATGCTCCAGTCTTCCTGAGATAGGGGGAGATGGTCTCCTTGCCTGCAGGAGCTGTGCACTGGTCAAGCAGTTGTAACCAAGTAAAAGAGCCATGAGAGGAGGTCATCAGACTGGTCATCATCAGAGATGATGAGAAAGAGATTAATCAGTTCTTCACTGAGATGGTACAAAGATGAGAGCCTGATCCCCCAACTGCAATGAAAGAGGGCAGAATCTGTGTTTATCAGGCAGAATCTGTGTTTATCACGTTGGGAAATGGTGGTGAAGGCTAGAAGTTGACACCTTCTGGCATCAGGAGGAGGATTCCTGCTCCAGTTGCACATCTGCAACTACATAAAACGTTACTACCCTTTTTTCAAATGGCTGGGGGCTCTGTCCAACAAAACACCCAAGTCTGCTGAGCCTGAGCCATGCAGGAGCACCAGGAGGAGGCAGCATTATCAGTAGGCAACTCCTTTGGGAGATGGTGGCCCCATCTGACAACCAGACCAGCTGTCTAGGGAGGGTTGCTGGTTGTCAGGAGTTGAGATCTGAGACATTGTAGAGAGGCTGACAAGGGTTGAATGACCCTTGGATTATTATCCTCTGCTGCTCTTCCTCATGGGCACCAATGAACCTGCTAGGGAGACCCTGACTGTTTCAAGTGTGTCTATATGGCTAATTAATCTGGGAAGCAGATTTGCAGAAAGGAACCTAAGAGCTGCATTAGGAAGAATGTTGCCAGGAGATTGAGGGAAGTGAGCCTCTTCCTGTGCTCAGCACATCTGAAGTGCGAGGTCCATTTCTCTGGTCTACTGGTCTACAGTATTCCAGAGAGAGATGGACATAATGGAGTCCAGTAAAGGTCAAGAAAGATAAGTAGGGACAGAAGTACTGACACATGAGGAGAGGTTGAGAAGGCTAGTTCTGTTTACCCTGGATAAGAGAAAGCCTAGGGGAATCCAATCAATTTGTATGAATGGGAAGATGAAATGAAGATGGAACCTGACTATTTTTTGTAATGTCAGCTGAAAGGAAAAGAGGCAATGGGCACAAATGGAAATACAGAAAATTCTGTTTATACATATGAAAGAAACCTTTTTTTCTTGTGAGAGTGGTTGAACACTGGAACAGGTTGCCCAGAGAGGCTGCAGAGTCTCAACCTTTGAGAAATTCAAGATCACACTGGGCATGTCCCCAAGCAACCTGTTCTAGCTGATGTTGCTCTGAGCAGAAAAGTTGGACTAGATGATCTCCAGAAGCCCCTTCTAGCCTCAGCTATTCTGTGAGCCCTGGCTCTTAAAAGTTAAATTGATGATGGCAGCCAAATAGGATTTTTTCCTTTCCAAATGCTCAAGGCAGGAAAATTTAGTATAGTTCATGGTCATCTAATAGAAGTTCTTCAGGACCTACAGAGAAGAGTTTTTGGGACATATTCTTCATGTTTTTATTTGGAGAAGGTAATAAAACACTTTCTCAATACATCACCTGGCCATTGTGCTGAAAGAAACTGGTGGGAGAATTGGGTATTGACAGATGGGAAATGGAGGATAAAATGCTTCCAAACCTCATAGAGTGGTGGAGAGTAAGGATTCTGCTTTGTTTTTACTGCTTTTTCTAAATCAGAATTTGGGCCAGATTTGTGGGATGCAGACAGGAGTGTAACTTCAGAAAGTGTAGCTTCAGAATGATCCATGTTACTGTGTCAGTAGCGTGGAGAGGCCTTCAATACAACTGCAAAGTATCTGATTTCTTCCAGTAACTGTTAATTTTGCAGGATTTCAAGAAAACCTTGAAAATCTTCAGTTCAAGTAGGATATTTTTCCAAGAAAACAATTTAAACAGGACAAACTGATTAAAGGAATATTTAATAATTCTGTTTCCCTGTACTAGCTATGTACCACTAAAAGTTTATTTTAATTTTGTACATAATGGGCTACAGTTAAGTTCAAAACGTTTATATTAGCATTTCTCTTGAATCAGCTGATTCATATGAGCAACAGAGTGACTTTACGAAGCAAACATTTTGTACTGACAAATGTCAACAGATGATATTGCCCCATTTCTTTGCAGAGTACCGTATCAAGAAATATGAAATTCTGTTTCCTACTGATGCTGACAAGTGCCATAAGAAAGAATCTGTGGATGGATAAATCATATGGGCAAGACAGTTATATGTGAAAAAAAATAAATAAAGTGACCATTTTAGGAGTCCATTTCATTTAGTTAGTGAAGTAGAGCTGAAAAAAAAAAAAAAAAGGCAAAAAAGCTCTAATTTAGTATCTCTATACCATATATAAAGCATGTTTCAAAATCTAATACTAAATCTAATACTAGAAACAGACCTATACTTGATGAACTCCAGATGATTCCACTGATGTTAATACAGAGAGAAAACAAAACAAAACAAAACAAAACAACACAAAACAAAACACAACAGCATCTTCTCTTCCCTTCTCCATTCCCTTTCCCTGCCAGAGGTAATCCAGAGATTCTTGCACTGTTAAAGTCATTATGACATATTTTGGAACAAGCAAAAATGAAAATGATTCATCTCATCTTTCCTATGAAGTTTAAAAATGTATTTTGCAGTAGCTCTAAGTACAAGGTACTTAGAAAACTTTCAGTAATTTATATAAATAAATATTGTAAGAAAAACCTTTGAAGTGGGAGATCATGAGTGAACACATCTGCTTAACAGAACTGAAAACACAAGTGTTTGAGACCTTTCTCTTCAGTTCTACCAAAAAAAATTAAATAGAAAGACATGCTTTGCTTTAATGTTTTACTCATAAACTTTTTCATTGCTTTGTATTTTTGCACTTACATAGCAAAAGGATTGTGTAGATAAACAAATGTCTCATTTCTCTTAGTAGCAGAAGTATTCTGATTTTTATGTAGCATAATTTTATGATTTTTATGTAGCATAAATGTCATCTTTGATAGTAAGACTTCCTTTTACTTTTGACTTAAAAGAAGCCTGTAGAAGATAATGTTAAATATACCCATCTATCTTTGGTTCTTTGATATCAGTCATGAGAAAAGTTTTTGAAGGTACTACAGTTTAAACAGTTCAATATAATATTCAAGAATTTGATCTTGTTTTACAGAGTTGTCTCTTGATCAAAAGAATGAAGCACATGAATTAAGAAGTCCTTTCCATCCTGAAATACTAGAATTCTGTGATTCATTCTATTCATAGTATAGCCTGAAACCTTTTTCCATTATTATCCAGTCAGTAATGTTGAATAAACTTCCTTGAGCCTACCGATCTTACTCAAATATTTTTTGAGCAGAGGAAAGGATAGAACAGACATAATCAAAGAAAACTCAGACCTCGGTAAAGATTTTTCCTGTTGGGGAAATGAGAGAACTATTTTACGATACCCTTCCTCTTTTTCCATATAAATGTGTCTTTTCTTTGGACAATGTATAAATAAGGTCTCCTATGTTACTGCCTGCTAAGGAGCCTGTGACTAATGTTACTAGTAACATTACTGGAAATGTTCCCAAGTGGAAATGACCATCACCAAACCTAGAAGTTTTTGTACAAAGAAATGGGTCAACTTTCCTTTTAGTATTGAACATTGTATTGAATACAGAACAGTACACGAGTGGAGTACTAACTTGTCCCTAAAAATTGCCTTGCTTAAAAAAAATGAAAAGCCTAATACATATAAGATCAGAAAGAGCCAGCTTTACTGATATATAAAATTTTTAATCATTACAAATGTTTATGATAAAAAAAAGAAACAGAGTAAAAAATGAAACTTCAAACATATTTTAGTAATCTTAATGCGCTAAAGATAATGGCATGACTTAGATATTTCAGTACCTCAGCTAGTTGTGAAATTGGCTGCCTTCTGCTATTTATGTTGTATTTTACATGTGTTGGAGACTTCTAGTGCTAATTTTCCTTACCAGAATCACTGCTGGTGACAGATCTAGGCACTTCTGTGTTCCAAAATGGAATGATAGCAAAATGGAACAATTCAGGCAATTGTTTTTTTTTTTTTATTAATTTTTTTTTTTCTTCTTAAATTCTTGTGCCATATCACATGCTGGCTTTTGGTTCAAGCCCCCAGCTGGAATCATGTAAGCTTGGACTGAATGTCTCACAGGGGAAATAACTCCTCTGACAACACTTTGCCTACTACAAATTTCATTCTGGACACCAAAAACTGCTTTTAAATGAAGTTCATTCATTAAAATTTTACATTGCCAACAAAACTCCATTTTCAACAAATCTACGCTTTCTTGCAAAAAAATCCAAAAGAATGATAAAAGTGTTACTGACCAATGGTTTATATTGAAAGGAGGGGTAAAAGGGAATGGTAAGCATTCAGAGGATCAGACTAGTTGTTACTAGTCTGAAAGAACGGAAAGAAGAAAGCTCTGATATTGAAGGCCATGGTAAATAGGGATTTTACAGGATTTCAGTCCTTAATTATGTTCAGTTCTGGGGCCTCCAATGTAAGAAGGACACAGACCTATTGGGGCAAGTCCAGAGGAGGGCCATGAGGGTAATGAGAGGGCTGGAGCACCTCTCCTGTGAAGATGCACTGAGAAAATTGAGGTTGTTCAGACTGGAGAAGAGAAAGCTTATTTTTAGTTATACAAGGATATATTTTCATGTCATTAGCTTGCAAGCAGTAAATGAAGCACTGTGAATGTGCTCAGTCTAGTAAAGGCATCATCAAGTACAAAAATGTGGTAAACAAACAAACAAAAAATTGGCACTGCAAACAAAGCTACAAGGTATCATGGAAAGTCTCAGATCACAGGAAATGATGGAGTTCCAGATAAAATCTTACTTCTACAAGCATGAAAGCAATGGGGAAGCAGGTCTGGTGCCTACACAAACAAAATGAGGGATAAAGGCAAGAAAATGAAGAAAAATATGAAAAAGCTAAGTCAAGCATATCTAGAACAATATATAAAGTGCTAGGAAAGATATTTAAATGGGTCTTCAATTTCAGACAGGATAGATAAATCTATATTGTATTCTAAGGAATTCTCCATACCTACTCCACGTCCGAATCACAGTGAACTTCCAAGTGTGATGCCAGGTGTGGATGGAAGCTGCCTCTGCAGCATAGGGGAACCCATGTTCCCAGTGGTCTAATGACCTGTTGGTACAGCATTATGCAACTACTATTGTGGCAAGTAAAGTTCCCAAGTGCCAGTAAGGTCCTTTATCCTTATTGGAGCTGGATCTGCAGTCATACATATTTAAAGGGCATGAATGGCTGGCTTTACACCCATAACCAAGAAGCTAAAAAAGGATTTGTAATTGCTGAGAAATCCAATATCCACCTGTAACTTTCAATATATTAAGGATACTTCACCAGAGATAGGATTGTACATAAAATATGTCATTCCAGATTACACAATAGCCAATACTAAAGGACCAGTAAAGAGTCAAGCTAATGAATTAATACAAAATTGGTGATTAATACCAGCATGATTACATGGTTAATAAATTCAGGATACAAGGGTTCAAACCAAGAGAATCAAGAAGGGAAACAAAAGACCTGAAATACAGAGATATTTTACATAGTGCATATTATATGTAAAACAATGTGGAGAAAGGAAAAGAGAAAAATGTTCAATTTTTAGGCAGTAAAGAACAATGTGTGGGAAAAATAATCACTTTATCCTTTAAAGTCATGCTATCTCAAGAAAAAAAAAAAAAGTAATAATCACCAAGGCCATAAAAATTTCTAGTAAAAGGAAGGATAACTGCAACGTAACTTTAGAACACTGAGAGACACTGTGGATGAAGTTTTCCAGAAGAATGCCAATGATTCCATTTCTGTGTTTGCAACTATGCTGTTAGACCAATGTCTAAATTCAATTGCCACTGGTTTATGGAGCCAGGTGCAATCTAATGCCAAGAACACCAGTAAACAGCACCATTAGACTGGAGAAGTGAGGCCAAGTGTAGTTCATCTACAATAAACTCATTCAGGAGCCAGTGGACAAATAGAAACTCTTGGTAAAAAGCCCATGAACCAACAGACAAGGAAACCAAGGAAATGGTACAGCTAGAAGTAAGATGAAGCTAGAAATAGATTCTCACACAGTCTGTAAAACTACAAGAACACAGAATGTCTTTAATGTTTCTGTAGCAAATAAAGATGGACTTAGATGGCTGCAAAAAAAAAGGCATAATTTCAACCCTGGAAATTTTCAATGCAGCTGTCTAGAACTCATGAGAAAACTTTCAAGCAATTTGAGAGTTTATGATGCTAAAAGATCACTTAATGGAGAATTACTAGTCTCTTCCAATGACTAAAGACATATTCTTCAATGTACGTAGGATGAAAATATTCACTTTTCAATGTTACGTCTTATGGCAGAATGCTGAAATGTGCAGCTGCAGCTGAGAAGTAATGTAGACTGTAGCACAATGCCACACCACACTGAGTCATCAACATTTAAGTCAGCAAAAGCATAACATTTGAAAGCTTACAAAGAGGTGGCTGAAATCCCTTACAGCTAACATACATTGAATTCTAAGGGAACCAACCTATAAGCTATTAAGAAAATCAGTGAACAAATAAATACAAATAGAATCTGGTGGTTTATAGGGATGACCAATAATTTCCTGGATTTAGCTCAGGCCTGTGAATGAAGAAGATGATGCTCTCTCTCAAAGGCTCAAACCCCAGATAATGTAAAGAAAAAAAGAAATCATTACTATGATATAATCCTACAAAACTACTATCCTGTAGAATGTTTAGAGTGAAAGTGTAATTTTCAAAGGTAAATTAGGACAAATTCTCATCTAAAACTAGCAGGCCAGAGCTGTTGCTAGTAGATAACTAATATGCTCAGAAAAATTATCTGGAATAATTGTATAATTTGAGTATTATCTCATTAGAAAAAAGGACTTTAAAAAAGCACCAATGATTATATCTGAGCGGTTGTCATACATACTGTGAAAACTTCTGTGCAATGAGTTTAGAAAAGAAGTTACTCAAAAAAAAACACTTAAGAAACCTGCCTGGGCATGGAGAACGTAATGCATCATGAGATAATGTCATCAGTACTTGATAAGGTCTCTAAAAGACTGAAATCCACAGCAGAACAGGGGCAGTCAGCCAGAGGGCTTGAGAAATGAACAGGAGGAGTCTTGGGCATCACTTGGCTTCATGCAGAAGAAATATAGCAGGTATATATGTATGAGTTACTTGGTCAACACCATTTTGAAGACATAAACTGTAACATGAAACCTTTTAAAGACATCAGGTTGGGAGAATTGAGATGTTTAATTATATGTGGTGTCAATATGCTTTGCCTCTTCTACATTCCTGTAAACTCTAGTCCCAGCAATTTATCAAACATTTGCAAAAAATCACAAAGAAAGCAGTATTTAAAAGGAAATTAAAGAACCTGTACAAAGCCTGGATATACTTGAAGAAGTCTTCATCTGCAGGAGGCAGTTGGAAATCAATGTTTATGTGACTGGATTAATATGGATTAATAACTAAAGATCTAACCCTATTGACCCTATTGTAAATAAAACATTTATTTACCTAGGTTTTCAATCATCAGTCTTTTTATTGTTATTATTATTTTTTATTTTTGGGTATTCATCAGACTGTAGTACATAAGTTTAATTTTGTATATTATTTTTTTTATTTCCCTTTGCAGAAGTAAATATCATTATTATGTCAGGAAGAACTGCTGATGGGGTGGGGGAAGTGTTTTTTTTTTTTTTTTTTTTTTTTTTTTTTTTTTTATGAGCCATATTTTCAGGGACTTGAGAAATTTTCCAGAACCTGCTCCAGGCTATTCTATTGATACTTCCAATTCCTCAGAGGCTGTAAGAAGGGATTAACTGTTGGATGATATCCACATGAGAGACCATGAACACTAGAAGTTGAAGGCTTTGCAGCATAATAATCTGTGGAAATGTCATCTGAAAAGCTGAGATAATGTCTGAAATTTGCCAATGGGCAAGAATACTGTATCTGGGGATGTAAAAAAGATAGGCTTGAGCTTGATTATAAGAATCCAAGAAAGAAGGAATTGAATCTGAATAGAGAGACTTGTGGCTCTTTGGCTTATGCCTCACAAGAGATAAGCCCTCGCTGACCTTCAGTCCCTCAGTGCTCTTCTGCCCAGACTTTTTGTGAACTTGAATGTTTGTTTCTTGACCTTGAGACCTAGCTAAGCAAGAGGTTTAGAAATACTTGAATTGGATATGTTGTTATGATGATCTTTTCATGAATAATTTTTTGGCGAGCTTAGTGTAGCTCTGGATGTTGTTCATGAACTGTTAGTATTGCAAGGTACAGAGGAAAAATCACCAATTCTATGAGAAGAGCAAATGGCAATGTGCTGTCAAGGGTATGTTCTTATCTGCAGGACAAATATTTTGATGAGCTGTGTGGACAGATAACTTGCAACTCAAGAACTGCTGAAAGCTATTAAGGAAAATATTATGTTGAGTTTCTGTTCCCTTAAGTCCATTATAGATAACTGTGGTGAGAAGACAATTAGAACATGTAATATATTAAATATGCCTTCTTTACTTCAGGGCATTAAATCCGTAGGAACTTATCTGTGTAGCTCTGTGTACAGTCAAACAAAGGCCAAAGAGCTATTTCAGGAATTAGAAGTAGTGGGACATCAGCATGCACCTAACCATGCAGTCTTGCCAATCTATGTCTTTCGTGAGCTAATGTGTCTAAAATGGGACATAGTATACCAGCTGATTCCTTTTCACAGTGTGGTAGGGCATAAGTTAAATATATAATTATGTCTCTTTATGTGTTCTAACATGATTTTTAGTTTATTTTTGCAATTGTATGTTATTGGCTCCAGTATGATTTGTAGTCTGTAATAACTCCTAAACTTTATTTCTGAAGAACTACCAGCTCTTCATCTTCTTCTTCTACCAACTCAAGAACTGCTCTTCAGCCAACTCTTACATTTGCACAGATGACTTTTTTTTTTTTAAGAGTACTTTGCTCATACAACTACTTTTTGCAAGCAAAGATTTCATTAATTCCAGTGCTGAAGTTTGTCTCTTGCAAGTTTTTTTTTTTTTTTTTTTTTTTTTTTTTAACTTAGGGAGTATTGGGCACTCTGTCACTTTAACTATGAAAGGTGCAGAATAACCTACCATGCAGCTGAAGATATTCAGAGTTTTTGGATCCCTTTTCTTCTGATGTGAATTTAAGGAGACTGTACAGTTTCTGTCTTTTTTATATTAATATTTCTTAAAAATAACCTGAAGCAGAATAAGACCTGGAATGTTTCCACTCTTTTTGCTACAGTAAGGATTCATTCAGTTATGTACCAGATGATTCTTGGGGTTTCTAGTCATGGGCACTACTTACCCTCCCACTCTGTTTAGAGGACTTGATGGGTACTCTGGGAGAATACATGGTATCCAAAAGTTAGATAAATATGGGGTGAATACTATATATTCCAAACGATTTTGTGTTTCTTGGAAAATCTTTCCATCACCTTTGAGCAGTCTGGGTCTGCTTGCAGTTGTGTGAAGATCCTCCTCCTCCCCACAGCCTTCTAAGCTATAATCTCTGACTTTCCTGCATCTTACCTTCACTTAAAAATACGCTCCAGGCTCCATATGTTTATTTGTCTTCAGGGAATCAGAAATCTGCTTCTCCTTCCTGGGAGCTCTTTAATGTCCTTAAGATGATATTGTAGTTACTCAGGAGTTGTTTCTCACCTGGTAAATAAATAATTAAGCATCATGTTAGTCTTTGACTTAGCACTAGTAGCAGAGCAGTTGATGCTCTGTTTGATCTGATACTTTTTTAAGCACACCCCAAAGCAATACTTTACCCTCCAGAGGCTTGCCATCCTTTGTCCATGTTACATGTGTTGTCAGCGTTGCCTGACAGGCAAGATAAAACAGAACATGTTTAGGCTATCAGTCTCACCACACTAGAGATGACAGGCAGGTGCAGAGACATTTCAGCTTGCTCAGATTTAGAGCACTTCAGCAGAAGGTAGCTGGAATTCTACTAAATTCTACTAGACACAGAAATGTCTAGAAGATGTCACTGGTCCTTGGGGGGGCGGGGGGGGGGGGGTGGGGGTGGAGTGGGGTGGGGAAAGAAAACAAAAAAAGCTTGAACATAAAAAGAAACTGTTAGGTGTCCCCATTGACCTTGTGTAAATACTGCTGTCGCTTGACAAAGGTACATTAGTCAGACCACGTATCTTACACTGATGGGATGTGCAAGTTTCTTAACCAAAATAATCCCCTTTACTAGGTTCTTCCTTCCAGTTATGACTTGGCCAGCTAGCATTGTTATGAAAGTACTAAACTATGTGCAGAAGAGATGCTAAGAAATGTTTCAATTCATTTTCTGACACTTGACCTGCGCAGGAGAGGAAAATTCATTATAATTTCTTTGTATTTATTTATTTATTTATTTATTTTTCTCTAGAAGCTTTTAAGAGTTAATTACCTATGTATGACTGTGCATGACATACTTCATTCAGGTGAATGAAGTATGACGGTGAATGAAGTATGACTGCAGCTTTTCTTCTTCAGGGGAATGAGTAAGACTTTAAAATTAGGTCTTCACTCAAATGAATTTCCTCAAAACAAGCAAATATCTTGATCTTCTGAAATTATTTGTCTGGTATTGAGTATATAAATCAAAATAGTTTGATTTGATGTTGAATATCATCCCTGACAGTAATTTGTATGGTTGGTGTACTGGGCACAGTCATTGAAGATGTTATGCAGTTTGAGAATTTGTATACTTTTTGTACTGTTTTTCTATACTATCCTCATTCTTCAGGGATGATATAGGGCATTATAAAGTGTTTTAGAGTGATGGATGTTACAGAGAAACATCATTTGTCAAAAGAAGTGTAGTGTTGATGCCTGAAGACTTTATCAAGAGCTGTGGGGAAAATATATTTTCAGGTCACTGGACATAGTTAATGGGTGCTGAGTCTCATTTCAAATGACTGATATATTACTTACAAATCCTGAAGCAGAAGCAATTAATCTCTTCAATGTAAATAAGTTCATTAATAAACTATACCAATTTTTGAGCACACAGAGAATAGAAAGCTTTATTTGAAGAGATTTGTGCAAGTAATGATACTGGTGCTCAGCTCAAAGTTTTGTCTCACAGTCTTGTGCTTAGAACTTCAAGTTATACCTCTGGCTTGGAAAAAGAATACAAAGGATTTTAAGAAAAAAGAAAACTTTCTTCCAGTACTTGGAGCCTTTCTCTTGCTAGCAGCATTATGCTTTTTTCATTCTTCTACTGCATTACTCTCCCTCCCTCCCTCCCTCCCTCCCTCCCTCCCTCCCTCCCTCCCTCCCTCCCTCCCTCCCTCCCTCCCTCCTTCTTTCTTTCTTTCTTTCTTTCTTTCTTTCTTTCTTTCTTTCTTTCTTTCTTTCTTTCTTTCTTTCTTTCTTTCTTTCTTTCTTTCTTTCTTTCTTTCTTTCTTTCTTTCTTTCTTTCTTTCTTTCTTTCTTTCTTTCTTTCTTTCTTTCTTTCTTTCTTTCTTTCTTTCTTTCTTTCTCTTTCTCTTTCTCTTTCTCTTTCTCTCTTTCTTTCTCTCTCTCTCTCTCTCTTTCTTTCTTGCTCTCTCGCTCTCTCACTTTCTTTCTCTCTATTGATCTACATTGTCAGTGCCCTGTGAGCACTGGTAGGTGTTAATGGCCCTGAGCAACCTCACCTAGGATTCCATCCCATGTCATGTCCATGGGCCCAGAACCCCATTTCAGCTCAACCAAGGGCCATCGGTCCCTGCCCCAGTGATGTTGTATGATGCTGGGCTGTGAAAGCCCTTGACCTCCCTACCACGGGTACCACTGAGCTGGGAAGGACCTGATGTTTTGCCTGGCCTGGCTTTATCTCTGTCCCAGTGCAGTGGGCTAGGAGATGCTCCAGCTGTTACCCCAAGTCTTCCCTGCTCTCTGTCAATGGCATTTGTTCTGTACTGGGGTCTCCCATGAAGAGCCCCCATTTCTCTTGACATCCAGCCTGTAGAGACTTCTAGCCCCTGCTGCACCCTGACAGCCATTATATCATAACTAAAATCTGAGGTGGAGTTGTTAATTTAAGCTGTAGACCAAACAAACATTCACCCTTCCATTACACAATTATATGCTGCTATGAATCTTGATGTCTGTCTCTGTAAAGGAAAGCTTTAGTAAGCTGAATGTTTTAAGATATGAACTGTAGAGCAGATTGATAAGAAAAATGTAGCTTTGGAATTGCTTAGCACTGGGAAAGTAATACTTGAATAACTAAGTGCTTTTCTGGTCATACATTCCAATGATTACTATGAGATGTTAGCCTGACCATTTTCAAAGAGATTTTGAAAGTAGATCATATTGTATATTCATTATTCAAATAATAATATAACAAAATCTCTGCTTTGGCTAAGTGAAAAGTTTCCTGTTTATAAAACCTTTCTGAATATTTACACACAACGTTTCATTAAATCGTCCAGAGCCACCATTTTAACCAGTAAGATCCAGAAAAGTGAACTTCCATTAACTTATAAAAATCTATTATTGCTTACAGAAAACATTTATGGTACTGTTCTGTATTATTGTTACTCTGTATACTCTTTAGAAGAAAGAACAGAGCACTTCATTTACATTTACTTGTAAACCTGGAACTAAACAAAGTCCTGCCTTTCCAATATCCATTGAAAATGTGCTGAGCACTCCATAATTAATAACCCTGACACACTGAATCTTCCAGGGAAGCCAAACAAGAAGAATTTCCATTTCCATCCTTCAGAAACTGTCTGTATTTGAATTTATTTCTAGATACCTTTGGAAAACAGGAATACATAAGATGCTATGTTTTTAGGGGAGGGATATTTAATGGGTAAACAAATAGCTTTGGTTTTATGTGCATTCATAGCATTACTTTTTTTAACATTAATAACTGGTACTAATCCTTTCATTGTGCATCCTGAAGTTATTTTTTGATTCTAAGTCCACCTTGTCCAGGGGGTTACCCTTGCAGAGTGCGGATCCTGGCATTCAGCATGAATATGCGTAGCCCTGTAGACTTCCAGTGGTTGGGTTCAGCATCAGGGCGAATGAAGGCCATTCTTGAACCCCTCCCTAAAGCCACACTGCCAAGACTTTCATTGCAGACAGTGTAATAAATCCAATAACATATTTTTGGCTGCCAGAGAATTATAGTTTTCTTTTGGGAATTCTGCAAATTCTGATATAGTGTCAAAGTATTTTTGTGCTTATGAAATAGTCTTTCTCATCTGAGGATCTCAGTGTGCCTCGAAGACACTAATTGAAGACAGGTGTATATCTGAAATAAGTCTAAATGTATTCAAAATTAACACAGTTTAATTTTTGACGAGATATTTTTGACAATTTAATTTTTGACCAGATTTAGAATGATATTGGGTTTGTTTCACATAATATATTTTTCATGAAACTTACTGAATATTATTGATAATAGTTTTATTCTTTCTGGAAGTAGTCTAATAACCTTTATGCTGATTATTTCTCCTTAAATAGAGAACCTTCTTCTAGAAAGTGAACTCTGATGTGGGAAAACACAGGAACTAAATAGATCATTGAAAATACTCAATTGAAATGTAGAAAATTCATCCAAATGATCTTTGACCTAGAAGAATTTTCTCAAGAAAGGAGATGCATTAATTACCACAATGCAATGATACCTGGTGAGACTATTAGATGAAATCTGTGTCCCACCTTGATATTGATAGCATAAAAACGATTTTTATAGGTGTTGAAATCTTGGAGAATATAAGGATTGCTACAGCTAGGGCTTATTGTCTGCTATGCAAATTGAACACTTCAGCTTATTGCAAGATTACTTGTTACTTGAATTTAGCCCTTGAGTATCTGTAGAAGCATATGTGATACCAGAATATATTTATAAACATATACACACACACACACATATATATGCATGGAACACATACAGGCATCACCATGCAGGAAGTCAGAGTCCTGTGTGCAAATGACAGAACTAGCATGACAATTCCTGGTAAAGGGAATTACCTTACATCAGACTTAATGCCACAACAAAATGGGTCATTTAAAGATAGCATGTAGACATACTGCAAGGAAGATATAACATAATCAAATTAAAAAAAAAAAAAAAAAGTCTTGGATGGAATTACTTTCACAGAAATGTAGAAGCTCAGAAGTTAGATAGTAAAGCTTTAGCTACTCACTCTAAACTCCCTTTGTAATCAACAGGGAGAAATATAATTTCATTGTGAGGGATATTTGCTTTTATATGTCCAGCAGAAAAATAGGAAACAACTGCTGCATCTCTCAAAAGTTAGAGTGCTTTGGTGAGCAGCTAGGAGTTATGATGCTAACTCCAAAATGGGATATATGAGTAGATTTCTGACTCTTAATTTTCATACGTTTTCAAAAGTTAGGTCTTATCTTAAAACAGTTTGCACATATCAAGGAATGACTTGAAATTTTATTCCTAGCAGTCTGAAATTGACTATTTTTCATAGTTAATCAAGTTCTGGTGTCTGGGGTTTGCATGTTTCTATTTGCTCATTTCTGCTTAGAAATTAAGAGTCAATACTACATACAAAATTTGCAAATGATTTCTCTTATTGTAGTACCAAATGTCATCACTTATGTCTTACACTTTGGTAATTGGTTGGATATTTGTCAAAAGATAAAACATATCTACTAATATTTATAAAATATGGTTTGTAAATGAGATGTAAGCCATGAGGAACATTAGACACTTATTCAGGTTTTGGCACAGGCTTGGGAAGATGCATATTTGGCAAGCTTCAGAGCAATCTGAGAAGGCGAAATCATAGAATGTTATCTTGTTCATTCCATTCTCTAATGCTTTGTCTGGTTTTATACAATCCAGAAGATGAGGCTATTGTTATCAGCTGAAACTAGTATTATGTGAAGTTTAGTTAGTGTCTTGTTTTAAAACAAACCTAGCCTTGTAGGATGGATTTTTATTTCTTTTCTTCTTTTCTCTCTCTCTCTCTCTCTCTCTTTTTTTTTTTTTTTTTTCCTCCCATATTGCCAGTCATATTTGCATGTGTTCTAAACAGAGCAAAGCTTTAATTTATGCAGTCATTTTGGAAAGCAGAATATCTTGTTTACATCAAATAAAACACATTCATATAAGAGTAGAAAATTAGACCTCTCACAGCAGGTCTTCGTCAGTAGCGTAGTTCTAAAATATCTCAATCAGAAATTGCCTTTGGAGATATGAATGTTTCTAAGGCATTATACAGCTGTGGAAAAAATGCTTAAGTGATGTTGGGAGCAGACCAGAGTTCAGGACTCTTCTGTCCCAAGTTTCTGTTTCCTCCTTGCTCCAGGCACGTATGAAGGAGAAGATGGCTAATACTTGATACATTAAATTTGCAGATATTATGGTGCATCAGTATTATTCACTAACCAGTATATATATAACCATACTTGCTTTAGTCCCATTGACTCTTGCGTTGTTTCATGGAGTAGCATGTATTAACAAGACAGATGGAGAATACCAAACTAGCCAGGAACGTAGGATTATGGTCTTCATTCAGAGTTGAGAGTTATGGTTTTGCATCTCCTCAGACTTGTGGGTGGGCTGTGAACTTGCATTGTGGCCCTAGCACCATTCCACATCAGTTATTCTAATGTTTCATCACAATTAAATATTTGCAAGATTTTCATAATAGTGCAGTTTTTTAATATTTTGCCAGTGTTATTCTCTTATTGCAGTCCACAACCAACATGAACACTGCATTTCCAAAAAAGGAGTTATACAGATGCATACATATATACATACATATATTTATATGAATATGTGTAAAGTTAGGTAATGCATGTTTCATAATTGCTTTAGTATTATTATTCATCATTTTGTTCGTAACTGTTTACTGACAATTTTTTGAATAACTGCTATATATTAAAGAAAAATTTTCAGTATTCTCATCACAATTGCACAAGAATCTTCTTTCTGGAATAAAAAAAAAATAATTTAGACATGTGGAAAGTATATGAAAACCCAAAACATTTATTTCACTTGATGTTAGTTTGACTATATCAGCACTTCTCTAAAAGAAACATATGCTTTCTATATTCTATGTCCCTTAAAAGTCCCTTATATTATCTTTAGCTTGGATTAGCCTAAATTATTATATCCCATGTGTGCTTTTTGCTTTCCTGTTGCTCATTCCTTTCCCCTGAAGATAGATAATTAACATAAAATTGATGCTAGCATAGACTGAAAACATTCAAAGTGTTATTGAGCTTTTGCATTAAAAAAAAAAAAAACAACAACAATAAAACACAACACAACAACTTTAAAATAAACTTCTAACACAGAGAACAATACATCAATGAATTCTGATATGTATCATCTTCTTATTCAAAATACTTCTAAGTAATTACTTATACAAATGTATTTGTTGCTGTAATGAGAAAGAGTAATTTTGTACATGACAAATAGCTAAAGTCAGTGTAAACTAAGAGATTCATTGATAAAATTATATAAAGAAAGTTTTGTTGTTGTTGTTTTTTATGTGAATATTTATTTTTTTTTGTCTAGGAATGATGGGAAGTCTGAAAGGACCTTAGCTCAAGAATCTTAGCTAGAATCTTACTTAGCTCAAATCCTTCTTTCTTTCTTTCTTTCTTTCTTTCTTTCTTTCTTTCTTTCTTTCTTTCTTTCTTTCTTTCTTTCTTTCTTTCTTTCTTTCTTTCTTTCTCTTTCTTCCTTTCTTCCTTCCTTCCTTCCTTCCTTCCTTCCTTCCTTCCTTCCTTTCTTTCTTTCTTTCTTTCTTTCTTTCTTTCTTTCTTTCTTTCTTTCTTTCTTTCTTTCTTTCTTTCTTTCTTTCTTTCTTTCTTTCTTTCTTTCTTTTTTCTTCCTTCCTTCCTTCCTTCCTTCCTTCCTTCCTTCCTTCCTTCCTTCCTTCCTTCCTTCCTTCCTTCCTTCCTTCTTTTTTTTTTTAATATTTTTTTTTCCATTCAAAAATCTTATATTAAAATACTCATCTGCATTCACTTCTCCTAGTGAGTCCTCTAAGATTGTAAACTTTTCCTAAAGGTCCAATACCTTGCAGTCTGCCCAATAAATTACAACTCCCTTGTAATGAGTTACTGTTATAATGAAGACTCACTGGCAATGCAGTGTATTTTAATAGACAAATTACTCTAAATTAAGTTCTAACCATCTGTTCCATTCTCATTTATGACTCTAAAAAGAACATATTTTAAAATTATATCATTTAAAAATAATGTAAATGATTGAAGCATGCAGTAAGGCTTCTACATATTTGTTCATTCAGTGTAGCATACTTATGGTAATAGTGATGTTGCCTCCTTGCTCCAGGCATGTATGAAGGAGAAAATGGTTAATGCCTGATACAATAAATTTGCAGTTATTATGACGCATTAAGTATGTCAAAAAAGATATTTTACTCCTAGAGAGTTACACTGAATGTAAATCTCTGTATTGGAGCATCCTGATGGGATACCTGGAGGCAAAGCTTTAGCTAATTCTACAACTTGTAGGGGGTTAAGGATATCAGAGACATTAAATGCTGACAACTGTAGTTTTAATATGCTGGGGAAATGGAGCTATTCCATATCACTTTCTGTATTTGTTAACAGTTATGCCACCACCAGGGATCTCACTAGGATTTATAGAGAAAGGACATGCTGATAGCTATTTAGAGGGAAAACAGTAATTTTTTTTTTTTCTCCTGCAGATTCATTCCATAGTAAATTGAGGTACAGATTGATAGAGAAGCAAGGAAGTGAATAGAAAAAAAACACGATATACTTGAAGATGCAACTGAAAGGCCAACAAAATCCGTATTCTTTCTATTGCCTTTCTGGTCTATCTGTGCCCCCCATGTTTTAAATGTATTGCATTAAATATTCATATTGATCTCATAAGCAAGATTACTTTATTGTGGTTGATTTTGACTTTAAAATAATTGTCATCAGCCAGAGAATATTTCTCCCTGACTTCATGTGACTATGGTACTTGACTGGGAGGCCATTCAGTGGAAGTAGATGACAGCAGCATTCTTTCCATATCCTTTTTCTCCTGACAACAGTGGACAAGTTTCTGATCTCAATGAAACATAACACAAGACCAGCAGAAGCTAAGATCTGAATCTTGCAGCTTGCTACCATATTTAAGTAAAGGACAACATCAATCTCATCTATTTGCTGTTTCAAATGTAGCAGCTTAGCCTAGACTCAACAATCAGGCTGCCTAAGTAGGCAGCTTAGAGTTTCTTCTGTGTATTTTTAGGATTTTTTTTTATAGGATGAGTTTCCTTTTTTTTTTTTTTAAATAAGATGAGGTTCTTTGTACTTTTGGAAGTACCACTGTCTATGGAGACAGTCAGTTTGACTGAGGCAGGCCAGATGCTACGCTGTTAGACAGCTAAAGTTAGATAACAGGAAGGCCAAAGTTAGCATTTACTCATAGCACTCCATTTAACGTCTCCTTTTCAATCATTTGCAGAATGACATCAATGATTATAAAGGGAACATCTGCTGATGGCTTTAGGAGGTATTAAGTTTGGAATGACTAATTTAGCCATATAATTAACAGAAATATGGTTTGTTTGGCAGAATAGGAAAACCACACTATAGAGATACTGATGATAATTGTGAAGGCCAGTAATAGAAATGAAAATGTATCACTTCAGTTCATTACATGTCTGAGTCTGTCATTCCAAAGTAAGTGCCTCTTAAAACCAGATGCTCCCTCTGTAATGTTTGATGTGTGTTTATAATGGATGGACAAAGGAGATATTACATCTTTTGTTACCACTAAGTACCAAGGTCAAATTTGGTAAATAAGCAATTATTTCAGAGTTTTAATTATATATGAAATCGTTCTGTTTAATTCCTACAGAAATGTTTTTGCCCCTGGAAGGATTTTCTAGAAGGTAGCATTTTAAAATTAGCCATCTCTTTTCATGTGTGCAGACATACACATTTAAAAATATGCTTTATTTCTAACCTGGTAAATATTAGGAACATAACTCAGATCTTCTCTGGTTTGGCTGAGGGTGGACTGCAAACTTAGTAAGATACATGTGGATGTTTTCACAGTATAGCATAATGAAACTTTGACAGAGATGTTTCTTCTCTAGAATATTAATCAGTGGAATTACAGGATATTTTAACATAGGAAAAACTGTGATTTTAGTCTATCTAAATAAAACTTCTTGACCTTTTATTATTTATTATTTTTTTCCTAAGTCTTATGAATTTATTTTTCTAGTTCCTTATTTATTATTTAATATGTGATTTCATCGCATTCCATTCAAATTGATAAACTAACCTTGTAACACTGAACACGTGCCAGTATACAGTTAAGAGCTGTGATTAAGGCTGTTTATCCGTGGTTCATTCTTTTCCATTTTCCACCCCAGTGTTTGTAGTATTTTGTTTTGACAAGCTTTTAAAATTTATTTTCTTTCATGTGTTTTAATTAGGAAAAAATGCTACAAAGGGGATCTTGCATTTGAGAAAAGAAAGGCAGAAACTTTCCCTCCACTTGTTTTCAGAACTTCCCTAAAGTTTTTTTTTTTTTTTTTTTTTTTTTTTTTTTCCAGTTATTTGCACTTTTCAAATCAACTTTTTGTTCAGTCTCATTGAACTTCCACTTTTGGTGGATTTCTGACTGACTGATGTTTTTCCATTAATCCCAGGAGGAATGGATTCATCATCAGAGCAGAGGTGAGGAGTTGAAAGGTCATGGAAAATGAATGTTCTGATATTATTCCATAATTTATAGTGTGGATATTGCTGTTATACAAATGGAATCTGTTGGTATAGATGCGTATATTTTCAAAAGAATTGAATGGCTGAGTTTTTTCTCAGTGGGAGCTGAAATTCTGCTTGTAATTCTGTATGACAGACTCATTCAAGCTTTCTCAGTGAAAAGAAGACTGGTCAGAAAAGCACAGTACAACAGGAGAAACAGAAAACTGAACATTTTCAAAATTAGTGAAGTTTGTTGGTTTTTTCTGTTGTTGAATTTGGTCCATTAACAATGGCTTAACTATGTAACTTAAAGCATACGTTTTCTCTTCTGAAAGTTCTTTACTAGTGGAGAAAACATGTTTAATTCTCTTCCTGTCTAAATTTTCCATTTTCTATTTAGGAGGTGATAAGTTTGGGGCCATAGTGGCTGTTACTGTTCCTTTCTATGCCCTTTGAGAGCTCAAACTATGAAATGAAGCCAAAGCTGCAGCTGCAGCAGCAAATATGCACTTTTTAAATGAGAAACATCTTGCTGATTTCCTCCTCCCTTCAGTAAATTTGTGCATAAGATGAAGAATAACACATCATGTAACAATTAGGCCAGAATCTATTAACATTTCAGTTGGTAAAAATGAAGTTAAATACAGGTATAACAACTTTTTCATATATTCTGTTGTTGTTGTATAAACTATTGTACATATACCATTGTATGTGGCATTCTGCATTCAGAAGAAAAAATACCTTCTTCCATTTTTTCTGTATGTTAAGTTTTTACTCTTTGGTTTTATATGATTTTTTAAACTGGTAGCAATTTTATACACATCCAACACGTTGGTATAAAATTTTGCTACATTTCAGTTAATAATTTTATATAAAGAAAGCTTAGCTTCAGTGTGTTATCATAACATTTGTTATTTTCCTGTCATGTCAGCTTCATGTACTTCTTCAGTTTGATTAATTCTAACATTTGTCCATTGGAGGGGTAATGATTTATTGTGTGTGGAAATTCCACAATACCCTATTTTTCTTTGACAGCTGTATTTATTCCAGTGAGCTAATTAATGGGAATCCCAGTTGCTAAGATGATTTTCTGATGTGTTGACAAAACCCAATGGAACAGCTGACAACTATACACTGGGCTTTCAGGAAGAAAAAAATGGTTTGTTTTCTTTTTTTCCTCCCCTGCTCTTCAGGTATAGAATCCAAGGATCGTCCATTTGAGAGCACAATGAATACAGCTGAATCTTTCAGTTTCACTTAAAAATACATTTATTTATTTATTTATTTATTGTAATAGTTTATTTTTAAAATTTGTCTATATGACTATTTGGCTAAAAAAAAAAAAAAAAGGCAACTGAAGCTAAAATAATTATATTCTACTGTGGTTCTTTTTTAGCTATCTGAGCTACTTCCCACAGTGGATTAAGCAATGTGATTATAGTGATTAATTTTCTTTCATAGTCTTCTTTATACAGCACTCTGTGATCTGATACATAGAAATCTTTCATCTAGCAGTTAAAGGCAAGACATAACTATGGCTGCAAGCAGAAGACAGAAATATTTAAACTTGCAATTAAATGCAACTTTTAAGAGCAGGATGAACTTGACCTTATTTTTGAGCATCTCACTACATTGAGGGTAATTAATAATTGACAGTTCTCATAGAAAGTGACAAATTGATCATAATTTAGAATCTTGAAATCAAAATTGGATGCCTTTGAAAAAAATATTTTTTAGCACAATCAAAAATTAAGACTGACAACACTAATTTATAGTAAAAAGAAAAAAAAAAGTAAAAAAAAAAAAAAAAATGTCCCAATATGAGATAGAAAGAAGTTCTTTGGTCCATGTTATTTAGAAGTCGGATAATATAATTGCAGTGGATTCTTCTGGTCTTAACAGTCTGAATGTACAAAGAGCTGTTCAAATAACACATGAGTACAAGCAGAAGATAAAACATTTTGAAGTGAAGGATAACATTAGGGAGGCAGTCTGGTTTAGCAATTAGTGCATGGATTCACAAGTCAAAAATTCTACATTCTATTCCCATATCTGACATTGATTAGCAAGTCACATTAGGACTTATTATCAAAAGTCAGATATGCAGCTGATCATCTAATTAAGATCATCATGCTATTAGCATAACTGCATTTGCAAATCATGCATGCAGAGCTTTAGCCTTTGTTTAACCTTGATCTGTGATATGAAAGCAATCTGTGTTACAGACTTATACAACCCTCTTATTCTATGATTTGAGCAGCTCAGTTTTTAATATATTTAATCTCATCAGATTCTGTCAAACTCAGTAATATTACTTATCCCCATTTTAAGAAATTGGAAATGCAGCACAGAAATATGAGGATTGGATTTCAAAAGATGATTAAGCATTTAAAGATGCAGATAACCAATTAATGACATTTTCTTGTCCCAAATAAGATCACATCCTTAACTCCTATATTTATTTTTAAGACTTTTTTAGTGCCTAAAGTGCTTTAGAATTAGGTTCTGCATCTTGTGAGGTCTAAGTTCAGCTGGAAATTATGTCCACATTGGCAAGTAGCAGAGACCAATAGAAGTAGATTAATAAAATGAAATAGTCAGTACTAAGGATTTAGCATTCACATGTTTTAGGGGGCTTTAATTCTGGGCTAGTTTTAGTCTTATCCTGTGGACTGAATGCTTCCCAAAGCTCACCTTCTGATTACTTCCATTCCAAAATTCAGTTTGCATGGGGCTCCAAGACTAGTCCATAATATGAATGAAAGCATGGTGAATGGGAATGATCAGGAAATTTGCTTCAGAAGATCATACCCAAGATAAAATATTGACATACACTTTCTCTGTGATTATTAGAACCAAAGCCACATAACAATTATATTAAGTAATTGAATTTATCTCTGCAAAGCTGGAGAATATTGATATCCTGACCTGAAAAGCTTGTATTAGCAAGTATGTTTGGTCATCTAATAGGTATGGTGAGATTGTTTTGTGGTAGCACACGGAAAAGCTGGGTAGAAACAGTTAAAACTAACTTGAGAAGGGATATACTTGATTTATGGAATGTTAGCCAAATAACAAAACAAATACTCAGCTCCAGTGCAACTTTGAAAATAGTGCTGCATTCTGGGAGTTTTTTAGTAAATATTCCAAATCTTTCTTGGCCAAATTTATGAGAGAAAATACTAATTTTCCATCCACTGAACTACTTTCTCATTTTCATAAATTTTCCACCTGATGAGAAAATGAAAGAAGAAATATCTTCTTTTAATATATCTAAGTATATAGACAAAAAATGAAAGGCTTTTATGACATAAAATGCACTTTCATCTAATAAAGGAAATTAGAGAGAAAAAATTTAAAGAACAAATATGATCAGCCAGGTAAAAATCCCCTGGATTTGCTAAATCCACTAGCTACTGTTTCATTCTTTTAAATTAATTATTTTTTTCACTCTTACATATTCTCTTTCTCTCTATATGATGAACATATGAGAGGCGCTCTGTGAACTGATATTCCTAACCTAAATGTTCCATTTTTTTTTTTCCAAAATATGAATTAACTTCTTTTATCATTGTACATATAAGAAAACACCTGTCCATGTGACATCCAGGGATGTCTGAGATTTTCTATGCTGTTTAGATTTCCTCCCTTTTTTTTTTCTCATGCTTTGGTTACACTGAAGAAATAAATACACTTGAGCATTACTCAAGAGAGATCAGTGAAAGAATGCTGGAAATAAGAGAAGGTACCTCATTCCTCTAAAAGCCTTTTCATACCCTGAAATATTACATCAGAGTGAAAAAAAAACAACACACAGGATATAAACAACAGATACTGAAAACAAGTGAATGAATTGAATAGGGTCAGAGGTTAGTACCTCAAAAAGAAAAATCTGCATGGATTTTAGATCAAAACTACTTCTATGTATCTGGATTTATTTTATTTTTTTCCCCTAGGACCTCAGTTATGAGGTAATTATATTGGATTTCCAGAATTTCATTTTATTTTTTTTTTGCCAAGTTCCTTGGTGAAAATCTGTCTTAATTCACATCCTTTATCTATCTTTGAGTGTAAACTAACAGTCTTGATGACTTGTATAAAATACTATGGATAACTCAAGGCAGTCTTGTATCACTCTAGAAAAGCAAGCTACTTCTAGAGATTTTCCAGATGTTACTGTCTGAAGGTTTTGTGATGTGTCTCTTCAGAGGCTCTTTGTCTGATGGATAAAACAAAGGTGATAGATTTTTTAAAAGTATATGACCCTTTTCTCTCGGTACTATACATGTAGTATCCTCAGCCATCCTTTTAGTACTATTGTACTTCTTAATATTGTGCTTATAACTTATTTCCAGTTACACTATCAGCATTATACATATTACCCTAATTGATGAACAGTTTTTGAAATCTGATGTAGCCAAAGAATCCTGCTGAAGAGCTCAAAAAAACCACCCTGTCGTGGTTTAACCTGGCTGGCAGCTAAATACCACGCAGCCGTTCGCTCACCCTCCCCCCTCCCTCTCTGGGACGGGGGAGAGAAATGGAAAGTGAAGCCCGTGGGTTGAGATAAAGACAGTTTAATAAGACAGGAAAATAATAATAACAAAATAATAATAACAATAATAACAATAATGTTACAATGGTGATAATAGGAAAGTAATAATAATATGTACAAACAAGTGATGCACAATGCAATTGCTCACCACCCGCTGACCGATGCCCAGCCTAACCCCGAGCAGTCCAGCCCCCTCCCCCCGGCTAGCCACCCCTATATATTGTTTAGCATGACGTCAGATGGTATGGAATACCCCTTTGGCTAGTTTGGGTCACCTGTCCTGGGTCTGTCCCCTCCCAGCTCTTACTGCACCCCCAGCCTGCCTGTTGGCAGGACAGAGCAAAAGGCTGAGATGTCCTTGGCTTGGTATAAGCACTGCTCTGCAACAATTAAAACATCGGGGTGTTATCAGCACTCTTCTCATCCTAAGCCAAAACACAGCATTCCACCAGCTACTAGGAAGAAAATTAATTCTGTTCTAACTGAAACCAGGACACACCCTCATGGTGGTTTTTTGCATTCGCATTCACATTTCCAAAGGGGTTCATTTAATTCTTGTCTATTTTCTCTCCTAATATCCAGCAGGGGTAAATCCCAGAGGCTGTCCTTGCTTCAGGTGAGAACTTCAATTCACAGTATGTCACCATCCTACAAAAATCTACATTCTGTAGCAAACTTCTGTTTCACCGATTATCCCTGCAGTAGAAACTTTCTGATGTTATGCTTTGTTTTTCATCTGCACAAATACATCTGCACAGCGTTTTTTTGTTTGTTTGTTTTTGTTTTTAAATATTAGGAGACACTCAGATGCCATGACAACAGTTAGCACTAGTAGAAGCTGAACAGATAATTGTTTAACATTTTTGAGAGTTACTGCAGGGGTGAGACAAAGAGGTGGACACATTTTAATTATCTTTGTAACATCTACCCGTTTACTCTTTTCTGTATTCTGCCTGATATAAATATATGCATATTGCCCTCATTCTGGACTATGCTATTGTAATCCAGACTCAGCAATATGAGCATACACCTGAACCATTCTGGCTCATGTATCTGGATCTTCTCTCCCCAGAAACCAGAGCGTAAGGAGATCTGATGAGTCCAGGCCTCACCCAGGTCTTATTGAGATAGGAAAATGGCCAGGGTGCACTTCTGAATCCAGAAGCTGGGAAAACCCTTGCAGGGACTGCAGAGTACCTCCTATTTCTGCTCCTTATCTTCATGACAGATGCCAAGATGGTGTTTTGTTCACTGTTTAGCCTCCATTTTCTGCTTTATTTTCAAAGGGTGTGACAGAGCAGCAGTGAGAAGGGCTGCCTCTTGCTTTTTCCTGGCTGTGGTAGCCTGGGTCAGGTGGACAGGGGATGGGAGAGGAGATTACAGTGTCTTCATGCAGACTGGAAGGCTCCTGAGAAAGCACATGGCTTGCTTGTAGCAAAGGAGCAGATCTACAGCCAAGCCTCAGAGGTCAAGGAGAGGATACATTCCTAGAGACCCAGAGGGAGACTGTGTGAAGGCTGCTGCAACCCATGAAGGCAGCGCGAATTGCTGGACTCCAGAGCATCTGGAAGGAGAGACTCGTTCTGAAAGGAAATAGAAAACAGGGGGAAGATTTGTTTTCAAAACTTTTATTTAGTCTGCACCATCTGCAGACTTGATCTGCATTTGCTTGATTTTAAGGGGTTGTCTGTGCTCAAAGAAAACACAAAGATTAGAACCGCTTTAGTGTCTTAGGGCATGCTCACTCTGCAGATAAGATTGGTTAGTACTACCTCAAGGCTCAGACTTCCTCAGAATCACAACATAACCTCATAAACGCAAATGTTTAGATATAAGCTTTCTGAGATGGAGGCCCCCTCTTCCTTATTTGGAAAAGACTATAGAAATATTAGTAAATTATCCCTGGGGTAATTTATTTGGCCAGGCCTGCTGGTAGCAGGAGACGAATAGCTACTATAATGGACTAGATACCATGGAAAAATAAGCTTGCTGTTCAAAATCTTGAAGTTGATCTAATCTATGATGACAGCTAGGCTCTGGTTAGTACAAGAAATCTAAGAGCATACTGTAATACTGTTTTCTTTCTTCTTCAGTCTTTGCATGTTTTTCCATCTGTAGATGCTAAAATCAAACACTTAAGTTCTCCAGAAAAGCAGCTATCTTATAATCCACACCATGAAGTGTTTTTTACATTCTGTTTATCAGATAATTAATTTATAAAATCTGTGGTTTGACATTACAAATTCAAGGATTTATGAGCCCCCATAGATTGGCCAACTTCTCTGCTGTCCTGCACCCTCAGACAATACTAGCACGGTCCAGTAAAATGAATGCCAAAGTTACTGGATGAAATTATCAACAAAAAACATTGATCTATGAACTGTGCATAAAGCATTACACACAACCTTTCTTTTTTAAACCCTTCCCTTTGTGTTTTGGGACAACTGACAGTGTTACTGAACATGAACTGAATCTAGATGTCACAGCCTTTGTAGAAGCACTACAACCTACATTCAAACCGTACAATTCTTATAAAAGAATTAAAGTTGCACCATACTTTGCTTGTTACTATCTGTTGTATTACACCAGCCAGATGAGATGACAAGGGATTGGTGTTAGAAAGTAAAGGTTAGCAAAAATTATAATACTTATTGTCTGATTTGACATATTTGATAGGACATTTTTGAAAGATCCAACAAAGAAAGCGTGTAAATAATTCGATACTGTGAAATTATGCGATTTCTGTGATAATGGTTTGGGCTTTGTGTGTAATATGTCTAGACTTATCTTCATAAATGACTATGTAATTCACCATAGATTTTATGAACTGTTGTCTTCAGAAATACAAATTTATTTTATTTTATTTTGGTGGGGAAAAGGCAGGTCAGGCAATACTGTCACCATTGTAAGCATTGCAAAGGTAGCTTCTCATGCTAAGAATAAGAAAACATCCAAACATCCTCTCACCTGCAGTTTCAAGGACATGACTGTATGTATTTATATCAGTTTTTATAACACTAGAATAACAATTAAAGGGAAAATATTGATACTGTCACTGGGGATGATCCAAAATTTGGCAGATATATGCTTCTGTAAAATCTTTCACTGTCGGCATCTCAGTATCTCTGACTATTTTTATTCACAAGTAGTAAAAGAGAAAGGCTGCTTACACAATCTAATTTGCCAAAAGTAACTTAGCCAAGAGAACTGTCAAAATCACTATTAAGATAAAGACATCTGTGTCTGAATTAGAACAGCAGGGAAGGCAAATGCTGATGTAGCTTCTGAAATAGTGAACATGAAAAGTAGGAGATACAAACATGAAAGAAAGGTGTTAAACAGAATATTGGTAGTGACTACTGAAAGCTTGTTAAAAGTCCTAGAGAAAGACTTCAGAACTTCCAGAGAAGGCAGAGGATCCACATCTGGAAAAAGGTAAAATTCTTTTTCTTTATATCATACTACAGAATACTATAAACATACAGTATTTGAGGAAACTGTGTATTCTTGGAAAATTTGATGACAATACTAAATCAGTGGGGTAACTGGCAAGACAAACAGCAAATCTGGTCTCCAGGTAGACCTTCATAATCTTGAGAAGATCAACATCAAAAAGTTCAACAAGGAGTCCACAGTTCTGCCCCTGGGGCAAAATAACTTGTGCATCAGCTCAGGATGGAAACCAACAGGCTGAATGGAAGCACTGCTGAAAAGAACCTGGGTATTATTTTGGACCCCAAGCTCAATGAGAGCAAGCAGCACTTTCTCATCATGAATAAAGCAAAATGCACACTGGGCTACAACAGGATTTGCAAGGCCAGAGGACTGATGGATGTTATTACACCCTGTACTAAACATTGGAAGGTCACACAGATTACTGTATTCAGTTCTGAGATTCCCAAATCAAGAAGGACGCTGAGAGACATGAAAGGGTCTAACAGAGGCCTATCAAGACAAGTCGGACTACATGATGTATGAGGAGAGCTGAGTGAGCTCAGACTAAACCGAGCTTGTTTAGTCTAGTGAAGAGGAAGTTAAGGGCAATCTGGTAGCCTACAAAAACTTGAAGGGTTCTTCCCATCAAAGAAAAACAATGCCCAAATTCTTATTGATAATGCCAGATGAGGTAGTAAGGGACAAAGGCCACAGGTTGTACCTTGGGAAATTCAGATTGCTCAGGAGAAAGAACTGCTTCATAAGGAACAACATTACAGCTGGTTAGCCAGGTGGTGGAAATTTTCACCCTTGGTCCTTTAAAGACTCAGACAGACAAAACTGGCTTGACCTAGCTGGGGTACAGCCCAGCTTTGAGTAAGAGGTTGGACAAGAGACAGCCAGAGGTCCCTTCCAACTTGTGTTTCTAGGATTCCATGAAATAAATTGATTAAATATTTTTGATTAAATAGATTCATTAAATATTAAGTATTGTCCATTAAAAATTTAGGAATACATTCTTGTACTTACCACATAGGTTTGCTGAGTCAAAACAATCACTAAAGAACATGATTTTACCTTCTATATACATCCAAGACTGGTGTTCAGTTTGCACTGCTTTTCTGAGCATTCATTATCAACACTTTTAAATTTCCAATTTTAACTGGTCTGCCTTTTTCTATTATAGTAATTCTAGAGACAGCTAGGAACGCGTTATATTATAATGGTCATATAGGTCAATTACTGTCCATATAGCAAACTAAAGGTGAGAAAGGGAAGAATGCAAATTATCACTGAAGTCTTTACCCAGTTCTACACTTATTTACCTCTCAGTTTTATTAACCTGTAGCACTTTCATGTAATATATATATATATTTGCTTCTAATAATGCATTCAATTCATAATTATAAAAATGACATCCAAACAGCTGCTAGGACAGTTTCCCAGTACCTGTAAGTGACAATATATTCAGTAAACTGCATTGTAGCTTTGCAGAACAGGTTAGGACAAGAAGTGAAGAATAATATCCTTTCTTAATGGAATCCACAAACAGAATTCAGGGTGGTTAATTAAAATGTTGTCTGGCCAATGGCTTTTCTATTGACAAAAGAAATTACAATATGAGTTTTACATATTTTAAAATAATAGGTCAGATTCTTATTATATTCATGCTGGCATAATCATAGGGTATTTCTGTTGATACTTATTCATATTTATACCAGTGCTTTAGAATTAAAAATCCATTCAAGCATTTCTAGCAATACAGTGCTTCCTAGAACAATACTTTACACTGATTTAGTTTTAGAAGTAAAAGAAGTAAACGAGCAGCACAGCTTCCCAAAATATAAATTGATATCAATTTATCCTTTATTTGTAGTTAATGCAGAATATAATGGAGAAAACTTACATTATCTTTGTTGAGGTCACTTTTTCATTGTAATAACTGATAAATAAAATTCACATTCAGGCACTTATGATTATTAATAATGCAGCGGTCTGAAATTGCAGTAAAAATTACAAGGAATTATATAACCCGTTATATAAAGAGCAGTTTTCTTCAATTTCAAAATAATAAACTTTCTAAAAAATGAATTTCACTTTCCACAATACTGGCCAAAATAATCATTTAGAAAAATAAATAAATCTTAGTTTTCATGTTTCCCTTACTTTTGCTGAGAATCAAAGAGTGAATAGAGCCATTTATTTAATTCATTATTTCTGGATAATAGCAAGATTCTTGTTGTGGACAAGGAGTCTAGCCTGTGGTCAGAAACAAAAGTCTAAACAAAAAGTCTGTGCTGTCCTTTACTACCCTTAAGGTTTTTGTGCTCTTTTATATGCCTTAAAATCTATATTTTTTTCTGCTGTCAAAGCTGTTAGTTTTGTTGAAAGCTTCTTCCTGTACATTTAGTCATATTTATAAACAAGTTATAAAACAATTATTTATATATGCAGCATCATGTCTTTATTATAAATTCACAATTGCAAATGTTTTAAATGAGGATGTATTTGACTCCTTCAACAAAATGTTGGTAGTGTTGTTAATTAAGAGAATCCAGTTGATAGGGGTTGACTTTATAACGTGTTTATAAAATGCTGTAAAAAATGCTTTGCAATATTGCTTATTCTGTGAGGGATTACAAAATATGTGAAGTTTCCTATAATAAACTCAGTGGGCAAGCTTTTAGTACTCTGCAGTATTATTTGTGTTCCATGCAGAGATTCTGAACAAGCACATGAACATTTCTATGTAAGTTACTGTCATTGATCAATGTGCAGAGATAACTGCATAGAGTTTTTCTCAGAACTCAAAATAAGACTGTGTTAGCATGGAACTGTTTCTGAACTAATAGATCCTGTCTCTCAGTCAATTAATTACCTTCATGATCACCTGTGCATTTAGCTTTCGTATCTCTTGTTTCAGACAGAGATCGGTTGGTGCTAAATCAAGGAATTCTGCATTGTATTCCATCAAATGCCACAGCCGTATTCTGTCTTCCATTGAAATCAGCCCTAGGTCACCCTCCTTTACAAGCCTTCATTTTGCTATTACATACCCTGTATTACATATGAAAGAAACCACAGATGTGTAGAGAACTTATGAAAGTATTAGATAAGTGAAAGTTTTGTGCCTGAAGTGCTGGAATAAGATCTGAAACAATGCCATAGGACCATAGGATACTTGAAGGTATAATGGACCTCATGAGGTCTTTAGTGCAACCTCCAACTCAAAGCAGGGTCAGCTTTGAGCTCAGATCAGATTACTTAGTGTTTATCCAGTCTCATCCTAAAACCTCCAAGGAAGCAGACTGCACTGCATCTCTTGGCCAACTGTTCCACTGGTTGACTGTTGTCACAAATAATGGACCTTTTACTGAATGAGTTATGTGCAGAATCTGATATATGAATGACTTTTCATGAAAGACCAATTCATTTTTAATATTATTCACATGACTTAAAAATGCAACTCTTAAAACTCCACAGGTATCATTTAAGTATATTAGTATATTTAAGGCCTTTAAAAACAAACAGTCAAACAAACAACAACAACTAAAACACAAGAGAAATCAACAAAACTGATGGTGAAGAGTTGCCTTGATAGTGACTATTTTAAAATTTAATTTGGTGGTCTTCTACAGTGTTGCCAGAGAAACATGGCATTTCTACAGGGCAAAAGAAGCATCAAGCTGGTTTTAGAAATTCAACACGTATCGTACAGGCTGTACACCCAATGTAAAAAATGAATAATGGAATGAAGTAATATATTAAGACAATTCTTTTTTATATTGTGTGTGTTTGCACAATACCACAAAAATAACCTGTGTGGTACTGCAATGAAGCTGTAGTACGCTGTATATTAGATTCTCTTCAAAGGAATTTTTTGTTTGAGTTAGAGGTTTTCTTGCAAATATCAAAAGTAAATTTAAAAGCAGGGATTCCCACAAGTGTCTGAGTCAGGTCTACAAGGTTAGCGTCTTCTAAATATTCAGCTTGTTTCAGAGTTCTGCTAAGTCATGTATACTGGACAGTCCAATCAGCTAATGCTGCTGCTGCAGGCACTCTGCAGATTAGCACAGGGCTCTGAGCTGGCCCTCATCCCGCAGCTCAGAATACCAGCCTGATGAACAGGTCAAAGAAGCTGTTTTTCTGCCGAGATCTGTAGAGTTTTGGAGGATGGAAAAAAGGCAAATTAGGCTTTTCAGTACTAAAAGTGACTTAAATATAGATGATAGAAGAATGCTGGAGCTGTTTCTTACTGAGCAGTGTCACTGTGGTCAATAAAGCTGGAATTTTTCCTTATCTTGGTCTGAATTCTCAATGAGCCCTGAATTAAAAAGCAAAGCAAACCAAGAAGCAACAAAAAAACAAAACCCAACACCCTTGAAATGGGAATCTGTAAACTCAAAATACAGGGTGCAGCAGGTTGAACTACCAGCAGGTTGAACCTTGATTATAGACATCAGTGAGAACATTTAATGAAGTGCACCTGGTTTTAGATTCAGTAACAGATAAAGATACCTGAATCAGTTACTTATGTGGGCTAGGTGTCTGGCCAACAGAGCCTAGTAATACAGTTAGTGGAGACAAGAGAGCTACTCATTGGCTATTCATTTGGTCAAATACAGGTATGTATTAAAGGGTGAGCTGAACAGTTCTCTAGACTATAGTGACTATAATGATTATACCTCCATTATACAAAGTGGTAATTCACATATCTAGATCATATGCATACGCATATTTTACATGCCTTAGTCTGCAAACTAAATCCTTATCCCAAAAGATAAGTTGAAATTCAAAGTTGCCTTAACTACCATTGCAACATCCAGTATTAGGAATGCTTTGTATTGTATTTTATAAAGTCTTCTAAATTGACACCATAACATTTTCATGGTACAATATTCTGCTGCTTACCACTCTGATATTCAGATTTTACAATTTAGAGGGTTTTGACTGAACGTAAACCTTTTGGCATTTTTGAGTGCCCATAATCGTATGTGTATCCATGGTAACTGCAGGAGAGAAAGTATGGGTGTTTAATCCTTCTTAAGTAATACAATGTTATGTTTTTCTTGTACACAAAGAGATGCTAGCTATTCAGAAGCATATTAAACAGCCTTCACATATCAAAGTTGTACTACTTACCAGCAAAATGGATTTTTTTTTTAGTAAGGTTTTAATGTAAGATAATATTTTAGGAATAGAGAAACAAAATTTCTCGAGCTTCTGTTCTGAATAAAGGTGGGCAAGCTAACTTCAGATTAGTCATTTTAGTCCAATCTCCTTTTTCTTAACCTTACAGGTTAATTGAAAAGTCTTAACTAATCATGCCAATCTCATTGCTTACCAGCGAAAGCACTAAATTATTCTGTGGCTAATCAAAATGGAATTTACACCCTTTTAATGCACTATATTCCTGTGTAATAGCCTAAACATGTTCATATAAATGTTTTCATATACTGTAAATGATGCAAGAATCAACATGATACTAAATGTACTGCTCTATCTTTAAGTAGAGCTTTTTTTTTTCTTGTTTTATTATTTTAGATTACCAAAAATACAGAACACTCTAGAAACAGTTATGACCATTATTTAAAAAACACACACAAAACATTTTTGTTTTATACTTTCAATCTTTCACCCTCTGAATCTTAGTAAAGCCTGCAGAAACTGTAAGACTGTTTTCTTATTGACAAGAAAAAGCAAGAGTTGTACACAAACACAAACAAAATTAAATACAAGTTCAGCACTGATGTTTAAGTAAAATAAGCTTTGTCTGCCTTAAGCATTCAGGGACCATAGAGGTATGCACATGGATGGAAAATAGGTGTAAAAAAAACACACAGACTTTAAAAAATATGTATATATTGCTGCGAAAGAAAAAAAAAATCCAATTCTATATACATGCAAAATGGTTTCTAAATGGAAGTTTTTCCCCCCAGTTTTTCATGAGTCTTCATCTGTTTTTAATGGGACATGCACACCAAAGAAGGAATGCAAGCAGAGATTCTGATGCCACAGCAATTTTTTTCTCCAACTACTGGCCCACAGAAATTTGGCATCTGTGGCTTCCCAGCCATGAATGTAATTCATTGAGTGGAAATCTGTTTGTTTTTGGGGGGGAGAATTTTTCTCAACTATGAGATACTAAATTTGATGTTCTGTCCTTCACAATGTCAGAGACTGATCATGCTTAGCAGGGTTTCCATTAAAAGAAATAAGATTGGGAGTTAGTATTTTATGACATTATTAGGTGTCTTTTTTTTTTTTCCCCTCCTTCAGCAATGAGGGTGGCAGGTGATGAGAGCGGGAAGGGAAGATAATTAAATAACGTCTAAATTTGCTGTATTTTGTACAATAATTTCACTGTGTAAACCAAAAAAGATAAGAGTAAGTTTGTAGGTTCTGAAGATTTTATTCCTCCTGAGAACTCTATTCCTCTATAGAACTCTATAAGTGCAGAGAACTTATTGTAAATAAGGAATGGTCTGCTATAGGAATGTTAACAAAGAAAATTTCCATTCTGGACCAGGATCTGAGAGTGAGCCTAAGGACTATAATCCAGTTTCCATCTACCTGCATACTTTGAGGAAAGAATCCTTCTCCAGTTTTTCAAACTTCAAAGTCCCTAATTAGCAAAGTAGTAAGGTAGAAAAGTAAAATATCTAGGCTCAGCTGTTTTCCTTTAACTGTATATTTAAGTTGAAGAGTCTGATAACCTCAAAAAATGGGAGTAATGGTACTCTAGAAGAAGGATTAACTGATTACACAAAATTGTAAATCTGGAAGACATCTCAGATGCTCAGTACAAAGCCTCATGAGGTACTATTCTAAGAGAGAATCAACTAAACTTTTCTCGTTTTTGATATTTCTTTGTGTAATCCATACTTAGAAACCTCAAATGACTTTCCAAGTTCATGACTTCCGACGATTCAGTCTTTCATCATTTAGTAAGTTTTCCTTATAATATCTGAGCCAAATTATTCTGCCTGCATGTATTGTCCTATTCCTGGAGCCATTCATAACATGTAGTCATGGAACTAGAATGGTCTAGTCTGGTGATGTGCCTTTTGGCAGTAATTTCTGTTTGAGAAGAAGAGTCTGATCTCCTAAATAATTCTGTGCTGGATGCAGAACTAATTGCTATGTACTCAGTTTAAGTGTTCTCCTGGAAGTGTCACAGTATGTTTCAATATATGAATTTAGCTGGATCAGTAATTTGGTGATAAAGATAACCACAGAACCAATTGAAGTTTAAAGATAGTAGTACACAATTTTATATTAACAGTTCTATCTGCAACGTATTCTAATACTTATGGGAAATTTTTATAGCCTCTAGAAGGCTGCATGAGCTGGAGACATCACCCACTTCTGATGTATGTAGACTATTCTCTAAGGAACCTGTGGATCTGGAATTCTGAGCATAGGAGGGTGAGAGGTGGATGTAATTCACATAACATCCTACAACAAACACTCAAAAAAATGGTGTAAAAATATCCACAGAGTCTCTTTGCCCATTTTCTTAGGGGACTCTGGCTCCTGGAATAGAAGTAAATTATGGGAAACATGGATGTTTTCACTGGGAAGAATATAGGACAGAGGAAGAAACCTTGGAAACAGAGGGTACAACCATGTCTAAATAGTTAATCTGCTACAGTGTTCCCCAAATCTATCCAGACATACATGAATTGTTGATTATGGGTGCTCAATCCATGTATATTGAAACTTTCAATAGATTCCATTTTGCCAGGACAATAGGGAAATGAACGTCATTTTAGACATCACAGTTTATGTGTATCTTGGCTTTTCTTGCTGATTTACCATGGGTAGGAGGCAGAAGGGAAGGAGAAATTTCCGTTTAAAGTGCCACAAAGCTCAAACTACTTTGTTGGTAACACCCTCCTGGTGGACAATAGCTTATGTCACTTAAGCTATGATGGCCTGGGATTCTCATCTGAAAAATAACACTTATTTTTTTTTCCATATGCTGTACCATCTTATTAGATATCTGTGGAAGTACTTCAGTGACATTCCTCACAATTTCAAAAGAAGACTCTGTGCAAGACTTTCTTCATGGTTCATTGTAAACTTTTGAACTTCCTCTGCTGATCAGCCACAGTAGCATTTGTTAACCTTATAAGCATGGCACAAAGCCCTTATTTTTCCTACAGGCGTTTTAAAAAGGTTGTAGGGAAAATGATTTAAAATAAATATTAAATATTATTTCTTAATTGGGTCACTGTATTAAGAATAATTCTTCATAGACAATTTAAATAATTTTAGTGAGTTAAGTATATGTACTGTGTTACAGAAGATGTATGATTTAACTTTAATAATGAGATTTTTATTTGGGGGTTTTTACTCTGAAGACAGCTAAGAAAAATTTCAGAGCTTCCCAAAACCACTCTTTCCAAAGAAACCACAATGTTACAGAGCCCTTTCATCGTCCAGCATACGGTACCGTAGAACACAAAAATATACACTGTACTACTTTAAATTAATTCATATTTGCAGGAGACAGTCTGTGTGAGTATGTGCAATTATGAAATGCAACTTTTTTTTTCTCTTGACTTTTTTAGCTGCCTCACCCCTTTTATTTGAACACATACATATGGTGTGTGAGAGTGAGCAAGCTCTCTGTAAATGTTTGGAAGGAGCATCTGTCAGACAATAAAACTTACAAGAAAACATGCTTCTCATTTAAAGTGTATTCACTAGAACTATTCCAGCATTGGAATCAGTTCATTTGTATAGCTTAGAGGCATTAATAAGAACAGAGAACTGTAAAGTCACCAGAAAACCCGAACTGTTAGTAAGAATCCAAGGTATTTTTTTAAAAGCATTTCGTCTATTCGGCATTACAAGCTTCTGATAGGAACCTGAACCAGCTGACACACAGGAAACCTCTGATAGTCCATCCAAAAAGATTGCAAGTAAGAAGATGGCATGCTTTTTGCAAACCTGGAAAGTCTAAAGATTACAATAATTGTTGGACCAAAGGGACCCTCTTCAGGCATAAATAGCAAGACTCCTACTGTCTTCTCTTGCAGACCAACTCAGCTGCCAGCAAAAGCAGGTGCTCTCCCCCTACCAGTGCTCCAGAGGAAATATTTAGTGAGTATTCACTGCTCTTTTTACAAAATAATATATTATTAGTGTTTTAGTTATGTTTGCATAGTTCTCTCAAAGGAAAAAAGCATTTAAAATTAAATTTTTAAGGCTGTTATTTTAAACAATTGCTTGAGTTCAACAGCCTGATGCAATTATCATATTAATTTAAAAACAAAATTTGCACAGCCTATGACAGCAACTTTTAAAAAATATTGGTTTTTAATAACTCTGTAGCTTTAACAATCTGAAGCAATTGCGATGTATTTTTTAATGCACAAGTTATGACAGCAAAGTAATTTATATATATTTGAAATGTATTTGATTTTAAATGTTATGCCATAAAACAGTCTTTGTAGGACACAAATTTAAAATAAATCATTTCTTTTGGCAAAGTAACCTGCAATTTAATCTTTAGAAGAATAAATATACCACTAATGTTTTCCACAGAAACAGTTGCTACTCTAATTAATTCAAGATGTGACTCTAATAAGATTTCAGAAGAAAATCAGAAACAGATTTTTCTGAGGTAGTACTATGAACGAGGTTAAGATATTTTTATTTTCATTAGAAACACTTGTCCCAGGTAGAATTACGGATTTGTAGTATATAGCCTGGAAATATCAAATCCAAAAGCATTATAATAATGTTCTTAGAAGCATAACAATTTTAGTGTTTGGGATATATGTTTTCTTTTTGTTATATCTTATGCTCTGTTACATTTTATTAGGTAACTCTTTTCAGTTTTGAGTTTAGAGTGACTAATGCGTCTGACTTTTTTTTTTTTTTTTTTCCTTTTCACGTGGAAGGGAATGGAAAACTTGATGTTTGTCTACTGCTCCAGCAAAATTATCTGGACATTGCTTGTAACAATTCTAGGTTATGCCAGCAGCCTGCCTGTGCGTGATGATTCTATTTGCACAGCAGAGGAACTTGCAAAGTACAGCATAATCTTCACAGGGAAATGGAGCCAGACTGCTTTCCCTAAGCAGTATCCACTTTATAGGCCCCCAGCACAGTGGTCATCAATGCTAGGTAAGTGAAGTATGTATAGTTTTAAGATCAGATAAATCTCTTGACCACTGTGATTTTTATTTAGTTATTTTTTTCCTCTCAATAGTAAATTTTAATATAACTAATGTTAAAAGAAAGAAAAGAGCCAAAGTTATTAAGAATGAAATGCAGAAATTGAAGTATCCACAATGCTTTCAAAAATCTACAACTGTTTTCAATTGACTTCTGTTTTCAATTGGTTACAGCTGAAATAAACAGTGATAAGTCAAATGTTTTAGTGTTCACTCATTTTTATACACAATTTTTCTTTTTTTAACCTCAGAAATAAAACAGAGAAACTGAAGAAATAGGGGCAATCTAAAACAGACTTTTATGTCATGCAATGTATTCACTCAAATAGGTGTTACTCATAGTTCTGACTACAGCATGTGGAAAAAAAATGAATATGCCAGCAATGGTGTACGTGATTTTGCTGAAAAGGGTGAAGCATGGGTATTAATGAAAGAAATAGAAGAAGCTGGAGAGAAAATTCAGAGTGTACATGGAATCTTCTCTGCTCCTGCCATTTCCAGTGGTACAGGACAAACTTCCACTGAATTAGAAGTGGGTTCAAGACATCCCTTAGTAAGTACATATGCACATACTAATATTTAAAGTTTTTTTTAATGGTTACATAAAATTAAATATTTGAGTTCTCATTGGTAAGTATAAGATAATGCAAAAATGTTACTATAAGAGCATGTCAAATTGCAGGGATCACTGTATGGGTTCTATAAAGCAGAGGTGTATAAAAGACCATTTCCTTCAAAAATGTTATGTTACAATTACAATAACAGTGACTGGAATATAACTGATGCAATCCTGATGGGTTGTTTTGTTTCATTAGGTTTCATTCGTTGTACGAATTGTGCCAAGCCCTGACTGGTTTGTGGGTATTGACAGCCTAAATCTCTGTGAAGGAGACCACTGGATGGAAGAAGTATCAGTAGATCTATTTCCATATGACGCTGGAACAGACAGTGGTTTCACATTTTCCTCCCCAAATTTTGCCACTATTCCACAGGATACAGTTACAGAGGTAGGTGTATATACATAGTTTAGTACCCTGTACTATTTTGAGTCCTCCCTTTAAAGGATAACTATCATTTAATTAGTCAATGGATTCTCTTGTGAAATTGATTTCTGTATCTGAGAGTGCTAATGCTCTCTCTACATGGATTTATTAATAGCTGATAACCCTACTGATCTTGTTCATTTTCTATACCTTGTTATTTTATTGAGTAAATGTAGATAGATCATAAAAAATTGGCTTACATGTAAAGTTATTTATGTAAAATATGAGCATTTTAACATGGTTTTTAATAATTCTTAAAAATATAGGAAAATAAAAAGATTCCAAAAAGGCTTGGCATGACTAAAAGTGTCTAAACAGGAAAATTCTAAGTTGAGAATTGTAAGTACTGATTTGGGGAGGAGTTTTCAGTAGAAAGTATTGCTGAAACCTGAAACTGCTACATTTGAGGGAAAGGAGCTAATGGAAAGCAGAGACATTCTTCATTGCTACTGCAGTGACCCCACTTCCAGTCTTTTTTTTTCTTGCTTTTTGCTTTTGTCATTTATGGGTGGTGGGAAATAGAGCATCTTGACTCAAAGGTTTTGAATACTATAAACATTCAGTCAGTCCTTTCCTTAAGGTCAGTTCTTCTAAAGCCAAATGCTGTTCTAATGAGCAGTGAGAAAAAGAACAGAGAAGCTGGAAAACAATCCATCTGGCCTCCTATACCCACATAACAGCTGCTACAGCATACCTAATATTATTATTTAATAATCTTGTATTTTGTCTTGTAATAATATCCACTGCTTCCCATCAAACCATTCCAAACATATCTCTGTTTTCATTACCTCCCATTCTAGTCCTCCATCCAAGGATGGCACAATTCATTGTGCCCAATCCCAAAGCGTTTTGGGCAAAAATTCTGGGATTACCGGCAGTAGTCTGGAGAACTGGGATTCAAAGAAACCATTTTAATGCAATTTGCTTGCCAAAAAGAATCAACATGATGTGTAAACATGATTTTCCAGTTATTTCTTACTAGTATGATGTAGTTTCTTTAAGGTTTCTTGTTTATTTCACAGATCACTTGTTCCTCCCCAAGTCACCCAGCAAATTCATTTTATTATCCCAAACTCAAAATTTTGCCGCCTATTGCTCAAGTAACAATGGTGAAATTAAAGAAAAACCAGCTGGGTCTTCCTATACCTCATCTTAATCAGCCAGCTAAAAGTAATGAAATATTAGACACCATCTCAGGTAAGTGATTGGCACTTTGATATGCTCAATTCTGTTATTTCTATTCATTCAGAAAATATGTGGAAATCTGGCAGGGGATGTGGATGAAATAGGTGATTAGGCAGAATATTCTATCTGCATTGCAATAGTTTCCAGACTTACATATGGGAAATAAAACAAGCCAGTTGACATAAAAGAGAATCCCTGAAAAAATAAGGAATGGATTTCATATTTGAGCTGTAGTTCAAAGGGTTGGGTTATATCCACAGTGAGGGTTACTCAAGCCTTAGTATCACTATAGGTCAGTGCATTTTATGAGCAATAAACAATATTTGATCAGAGACAAAGTTTCACAAATTCTTTGCAACTTCGAAGTAAGTACTCCCGCTTAAATTCTTGCATGATGATGGAAAAAAAGAACTAGTATTGTTGTCTCTGGGTCAGAAGGCTTAGTGGCTATGTGAAATATGAATTGAAATAATTCAATTGATTTGGAGATATTTGTGATAGCAGCAGACATTCTGACAACAAAAACACTGTTCTTTCTTTTTTCTTTCCTTAAAAATTTACCCCAAAAACTCATTTAGGTAGAGGTGACGTTCAAATATTTGACTCAAGTCAGTCTGAAGGGTAATTTTCTAATCTCCAAAACAAAAAAAAATACTATATCTGTTCCAAGGGAAAGATACAAGTTAGTGTCTACCTTAGGTATTCTCTTTATAGTCTTCTAGTGATTTTTAATAAATTGTAAGAGGAATGGTTAAGAATAAGAAGACTGACATCCCAAATACCATTAAGTGGGCAGCAATGGGCTAAATCCCCAATGTATTTCTAGAATATCTGCTATGTTCCAAGAAGAGCTTCTCCAAAATAATTTTAAAGATTGAATGCCTCTAGCTTTGTCCTAAAGTCACCTTATAATCACAAAAATAAAGCTAATTCTCCACACATGAATTATACTTCAATAAGTGTCTCTATCAACTTATGCTTAAATGTATTACTATTAGTAAACAAGACATATTCAAAGTGAGCGCTTCAAATCACATTTTCAGTCACGTCTTTCCCACAACATTTGAAAGGAACATTTGGCCCTTTTTAGCATTTAAATCTAAAACAATTCATTTAAAGTACAGTATTTAAAAAAAAAATAATTAAATCTTACATCCTCATTTTATAGTATATTAACCAGTAAACCAGTCTATTCAAAAATATATTCCTGAAGCAAAAGGACAAATTTAATCATCAGAGATCAAACTGTGTCACTTGTTCCTGCTAGAAGCATGGGTATTGGGTTCAGAAGTACTGGGTTCCATTGTAATGCCAGAAATTTATACCAGAAGCCACACATTTGATACAGTAAATCTTGAAGCTGGTTTTGTGCACAGCTATTTTATCCACAACTGCTGTAATACACAGATTTAATGCAATTTCCTGTGACAAGCAATATTTTTATTTAACCAGTTAATGAATAAGCACCTATATTTTTAAGACAGATAGCTTCAATGAAAGTACACAATATGAAAAGTACTTTAGAATTTCTGATTTATTTAGTTCCAGTATTAAATTAAATTAAAACTGTATTGAAAACACATTTAGTATTAGAAGGCTTGTATTTACAGAATATCTTTATTGGTAAAGGGAATTGTAGCTTACATGCCAAAAAATATTGAGAAGATTTACTGATTAGAAAGTGTGACTTTTGTTACTTCTGAAGCAAATTGGAATTAGAGTTCAATGGAATTTGATATGAACAACTACAGGAACAATATACATTGCCAAAGAAATACATGTATACATAAATAAACCAGATAAAACCTTTAATCCTAGTGTTTTTAGTAAGCTATGCAATGGCAAATGAGTTATAAAATTGACAGTACATGTTCTTAGGAATGTAATCTTTTGAATGCAATTACTTTAAAAATAGTTTTCTTTGATAGGAATTCTATATTTTCAATTCAATAAATAATCTGCTGCACTACTGATGTAGTACCTCAGACAGTCTCTAGACTGCAACAATAATAGTACCAATGTCCCTGGGTTTAGGAGCTGAAAGCAGACTTTTTATTTATAAGATGACATATGGATTTTATTAATATCAGATGTATTTTTGTATAAGAAAGGACACTACTTCATCATCATTCCTTAATGCTTTGCCAACTATGTATTTGCCTTAAGCACAAATTTATGTAGTTACCTTTTTATTGTGTATATTGCAGAAACACCACTGGACTGTGAGGTTTCCCAATGGTCTTCCTGGGGTCTCTGTAGAGGTCCTTGCAGAAAACCAGGGACCAAGATCAGAACTCGTTTTGTACTTCTTCACCCTGCCAATAATGGAACTCCTTGTCCAAATCTGGATGAAGAAACAGGATGCGAACCAGATAATTGTGTCTGAAATAAATAAAAGATAATAATTTAGTTAATTTAAAAGCAGGATAAGTTTAACTAAATCTAAAATACATGTCATTCAATGTTCCTTATAATTCAGGTATGCTGCACTATTTTGCGGAAAAGATATTAGACTGGTTTTGAAAGTTGTTTAATATCAAGTTTCTTTGGGGGTTAAATTTTTAAGGTTTAGTATGACAACAGTTCTTGACCATTTACAGACCAGAAAACCCAAATAAATCTTTGTTATAAATATACTGTAAGTTCTTGGAGTACCCTCTAGTGGCAGAAAAGAAGACATTTGGAAAGATTATGCTTCATACATGTAAAAATCTTTCTATCACAAAATCTAAACTGGTAACATTCTTAAATGATGTAATTTGTTGATTTACAACTATTTATACCTAGAAATTAATTTTTTTCTCTAAATTATGTTTATTATAATTTATTGGCATTTTTGTCGTCTTTCTAAACATGTTTTACTTGCCTTTCTTCAGAAACTATTTACATAAATCAGAGTGACCAGATGTTTGCAGTATGGCTAAGAGAATAATATGACTGAGTAAACTTGTCTTGAGACTTATGAATACATGAAAATGTCTTTTTTTTTCTCCTCTCAAACATGAGAAGAATACATATCATGAGGACACTCAACAATAAAATTACTAAAAAAAATCCCAGAAGTTTGGATACTAGTACAAAAGTTGTGAACTTAATTAAAAATGTTAACTGAGATTTAAGACCTGACTGATAGTTGGTGAGTGTCGCCCATTAGAGAGTTGTCTGAAAAATAACTGTTAAAAAGTTATCACTGTTGACCATAACATAAATTATATAATTCTCTTTGTATGTGCAGTAAATGTCTTCATGTTCCTTTAAATGTATTTGCTGTTATTTGGGTCATCCTAGCCTTTGCACAGAGAAAACTTAATGACATTTTAATATTATCTAAGACTGAGGTATACACAGATCTAACAAAACACAGTATGTCAGAAACTGCTCCAGATGGCAGGTTTTAATGCTCAAATAACTGTTATAAAATGAATGTAACATGTGGCTTTTAAAGAGTTGTGGCTACTAACTGGAAAAGAATTTTGTAGTAAGACTGTTCAGTAGGCGATATTTATAATCAATCCAGAAAACTTTTACAGCACACTGCATTTCTACAAACACAAAGGAAAGATATTCAACAGGAGACGTTGGGTTGCATATGTGTAGGTTCATTTTTGAATATATCAAATATTGCAATCTTTATTATGTACTTAAAGGAACACACTGTATTCTCTGTAGAGTAGAAACACATGAAAAGTTCTCTATATATTTTTACAGGAGATAAATCTTGCAAAGACCCAAAGAAACGTGAAACTTTATCAGGCTAAACTAAGTTGGTCTTGTGATACTGATGAATGCACAGTTGTTAGAGCTAAGTATAGGAATTTCTACATCTTACATTTTTTGGATTCCCACCGTTGCATGTTTTTCAAAATTATTTCAGTATTCTTTTTATTATACTTTCTTTTCTTGATGTTCCTGTGTCCATTCTGTAATAGAAATAGTGTTATTACAATATTATTTCCATGTTTTGTGTTTAGTCAATTTCTACACCTTTTCAATTTTTTTCTGTCTCCTCTTTATTTTTTCCTCACTTAATGCTTTCTTTTCTTTTAAACTTATTGCTACATATACTTAAATGCTCTCTGAGCACAAAAACTAAATTCAAATTGTTTCATCAGCTGCTCATAGGACTAAACTCAAAAAGAGTTTTGGGCAGAACTCAGATGCAACTCTAAATTATGAATTAGTGAAAACAATTCCACAAAGATTTGCTGAAGTGCAAGGTATCCTTGAAAGAACCTTCCAAGGCCTTCCCTAAACAATGAAGTTTTGCTTGTTCACGTTTTCAGAATAACTGAATGACTAAGCCCAACAAATATAACTGCACCTGTAATTGTCTACATGACTCAAATGTAGGATGTTAGCCTTACAGGATATGATTTGAAAGCAGAGTCCCTCATATTCCTGAAGCCAAAAGTTTCCCGAGGAGAAGATGGAGTTGAAAGGGAAGTGAATGTGTAAAAGGTCAACACGTTTCAGTAAAGTCCAGTTAGTGATAAATAACTTTCTAACTTAGTGTTTAGATATGAATATTCATTGCAGGTTCCTTCAAACGAAAGTTTCCTATCCGGTTAGTTATGTGGATAAGCTTTTTTAATGTAAGAAGTGACTTCAGAAGTCACTGGTAAATATGTAATCCTGTCTGGATGCCCCTGTGGTACTGTAGTATTTGGAGAAGGCCATAAGTATAGTTTCAGATATTCGCTTTGCAAATACCAGGGACAGACATTTCTTGGCAAAACTGTGGGTACAGTGAGTTCTAGTGAAGCACATTCTGATGATGGAGCGCATTTCTCATAATATACCTTTATTAAACTGATTAATGAGGTATGTGATCCATATTTGGCTATGGTTAGGCCTTTATAACTTCTACTTTCAGCACAGTCTTGAATTTGTCTTGACAGTTCTGGGACAGCAAAGAAAGTTCTGTCTGACAGACAGATCTAACAGATCAGTTCTTCCTTACTCTTCCCTCGCATCTATTGTTACAGATGGCTGGCAGCCAAGATACTACGGTACCAAATACATGGAATTTAGGGAAAGAAATACATAAATTAATTTCTGGGTTAAACTAATGTCATACAACACTTTGGAAGGAAACAGAATGGATTTGGAAATACATTTTATTTTCAACAAGAATATTATGCAGGAATAATCAGTTTTCATGTCAGGATGGACATTTTTGCAGCAAAGAAAGACACAGCTAAAGGTAAGTGTAGCAGCAAAACCACTGACTTAAACCATGGTCCTACAAAAATCTTGAATGCCAAATTCAATTCCCTTAGTGGAATATGGTGCCCCGTTACTGAGAACAACTTATCCAGGACTTTAAGGAATTTAAGAACAGTTAGCTGTGAACACATGAAAGCTCTTCCTACCAGTAAGTAGGAATGCCAGCTGAAGCTGTGTCTACATTTATGCTTTTTTATGGGATGTTGCTTCTCTGCACACATCTAGAGTAGCACTTTGGAGCTGACTGACTGGGAAATATTAGGGTAGTTTTGTAGATAAGTGAGGGTACAAGAGAGATTGATGTGATCCATGGTACTGAAAAGTTCTCCTAGGTACCATGGTATAAATGTTTGTTAGATTAAAGGAGTGGGCAGATATTTAGTACTACCAGATAGTCCAGAGGGATCGGTGTGTGTGTGTGTGTGTGTGTATGTGTCAAACAGACTAATTAACTGCAGTTTGAAGCCCTGTTGAAGTTTGCCATGTACATATATCTTCCTACTGTTGAGGAGATGGAGAGGGGGAATGTATCAGAGGGGATGAGTGAGCTAACTGAACAAATTGCATCCACAAAGCCTGCTGAGAAATGTTGCAGGTGAATGTCAAAATGGCACAGGGTCCTCTCTTAAAGATCATTCTGGAGAGAGACAGTCTTGGGTTCATTGAATACCTAGCTCCAATATCCAGGTTCCAATACCCACACTGTCTAACGTAAGCATGATAACAGAAACTAATGTGTACCTAATTTCTAGAACAGGAGGGAATCTGCACACCAGCCTTTCTGATCATAGAGTTAGAACTGTGCCCAGCAGGATATAATTGGTGTGTGAGCAAAAGTTCTGAGAGTACTTGCTGGAATCAAAGACAAAACCAGTTCAGGATACTCTCAGTTCCAGGTAATTGAAATATTGTGGAAATATCAGACCTGATACAACATAATAAAGGTAATATAGACTATTCCATGATAATATGTAATATGCTCAGAAAATAAGTCTAACACCTGAAGCAGCAATTCTGAAATCAGCGAAATCCTGCTTAATGGAATGTAATATGTAGAAGTTTGGTACATGATAAATTACAGGTACTCTGAATGCCTGAGACAAAATGCTCTCTGTATGTTGCATGGCATCCTGATCGCTTGGAGACTGATTCATTTTTGTTTGTTTGAAATCCAACAGCCCTACTATCTTAGTATTTGCTAGACAGAAATATAGAAGTAATGTGTCTGTCCCAGCTGCGCCTGGGCATAGTGAAGAATAAAGTGGCATCCCCTTCTACATCTTGCTTGTCTTCTGTCATTGGAACATGCTTTTTTGGAGACCCGAAGAAATAAATAAAAAGCTGAAAGGGTGGTTCCTTAAGTATTTCATGGTCTGCAGCCAAACATATACTTGCAGATATGGAAAGGTGTGAGAATTTATACAGGTGAATGTCAGTCAAGATCTCCCTGTGCTGGAAGACTAAGAGTCCAATTATGAAATGAGATTCTGAGTAATCTAAGATTAGATCTGATGGATAAATGCTAAAGTAGTAATGGAGTCCTAATATCACCCTTGAGACTCTTCAGGCTTCAATGGCCATGAGATGTGATTTGTATCCTTCCAACCTTAACCATATGGAGTGAAAGAAAAAGCATTAATGTTTAAGGAAATGAGGCTTCTTGTTTTTGACAGTCTCTTTATCAGTACAGGGACATAGTATTTTGCCAGAGGTGAACTAATACTTGTGCCAGAACTTCTGTGAAGATCCTTCATGCTATAAAATATACTGAACTGATAACCACAAAATCACACAGAATGACTAACTGGTTTAGGTCCGAAGGGACCTCTGTAGGTCACTGGTCCAACACCCCAGCAGGTTGCCCAGGGCCATATCCAGGTGGCTTTTGCAGGTCTTCAAGGAAGAAGACTCCACAGCCTCTCTGGACAACATGTGCCTGTTCTCTGTTACACACACAGTAAAGCAATGTTTCCTGATGTGCTGATGGAACCCTTGTGTTTCACTTTGTGCCCATTGTGCCTCTTGACCTGGTACTGGGCACCATGAAAACAGCCTGACTCCATCCTCTGCACCTTTCCTTCAGGTATTTATAGACTTTGATAAATTCACCCCAGTCCTTCTCTAGGGTGAGCAGTCCCAGGTCTCTCAGCCTCTCCTTGTAGAAGAGGTGCTCCAGTCCCTTCATCATCTTTGTGGCCCTTTCTTGGAGGGAAGAGACTCTCCAAGGGCTCCATGCCTTTCTGGTACTGGGAGCCCAGAACTGGACACAGTATGCCAAGTGTGGACTCACCAGTACTGAACAGAGGGGAAGGACTACCTCTCCTGAAGCAACAAGTTGCCTAATGCAGCCCCTGATACCGTTAACCTTCTAGGACACCCAGGTCCTTTTCTGCAAGGCATCTGCTTCCCAGCTGGGTGGCCCAGCTGGTTTTGACCCTTGATCAGTGCTAGAAAAAGATGTTTTTTATTGAGGCAGCTTCATAGATAGCAGGTGCAGCAAAGTGCAATAAACACAAATCAGTGCTTCTTTTGCAAATATGAAATGACTCATTAGGAGTTACCTACCTGAAATTTTAGGTATTTAGGTTAGTGTTTCAGATTGGTTTCTCCCCCCTCCCTCTTTAATTTCTTCATATTTCTTTCAGTCTTTTTATGTAGTCCCTATGGTTTCTGTACAGGCATATGCCTATGTCCAATGATTTAGGTTACAAATTACAAGATTTTTTGTAACTGTCACAACAGAGGAGTGAAGTTTTATCACCCATAATCACCCTGGATAAATTGGAAATATAAGATATTAAGTTCAATGTAAGTCAAAATTTTAGCAGGTAGGTTATGGAAAGAGATAGCCAATGTGGTTGCTTACAGTGATCTAGAGCACCACTCTCAAGTATCTGAGAAGTGATTTCTAGTTTCATACTACTCTGTGTATAAAATGAAATTTTAATCTAGATGCTGGGAAAGAAGAAAGATTTTACAAGTTATCTTTTCCTTTTTATCTCATTCTACAGAACATACTGTAGTTATTTATAAATGTGTAACCACCAGCTGCCTTTTCTCACAGTTTTTTTCCTCTCTCAAAACCACACTGATAAGCAGCAAACAAGGAACAACCACAGGACTACATACATTTGTAAATAGTTATTTTCAAAAAGCAGTACTACTAGGATACATAAAAATAATGAAAAGCCAATTAATAGGATTTCTTATGAACTTTTGGATTTCATCTTCAATTGCTTTGTATTTTCATAGTGCAGAAAGAGAAGAGAAATGTATAATTGAAGATGTTCCCAGTGACACGTTGGTAACTGGTAGGTACCTGTCATTGCTATATAAAGATGCAATCTTATATATATCTTATATACCTCTTATGCAATCGTAAAGATAGCTTGTAATTTAACAGGAAAATCTGTGACTGATGAATATGGTAAGACCATGTTGATAAAAAAGAGGGCACACCACAAATAAGTCCCTGCAGCAGTGACTAGCCATCTTGTATTCACATATTCTGTGACTGCATTACACAAAAAAAAAAAAAAAAAAAAAAAAGTTTCCAGAGTGCTTAACTCTCTGAACAAAGAAAAATATTGTCTTCTAATTCTACAGCAGTGGGATTGCTGTTTCAACATGTGCTTCTACATATTATGACTCTTTCATACTACAATATTTTGATTAACAGTGATCTGGAAAGAAGCAATTCAAGATGTACTGAAGTTCCATCCCACCGGGGATATCATAAATATATATACTATATAATCATCTTTTTTACTAGTAATGTGATAAATATGAAAGAATCCAAAAAATGTAATTTGAATTCTTACCCTTACTTAATTTGAACACTTACTCTTAATTTGAACACTTACTCTTTTGGTGGTCTCAGCATGCCCTCTGGATGCTTATCTTGCAAGAACATTAGGAGTAATCAAAAAGTATTACTTGTTAATCAATCATTTTTGTAGTATTCTAGTGTAGTAAAAATTCATTGCATTTCACACTGTTATAAAATGCCTTCTGAGTAATTTAAATTATACATAATGAAATACACATATTGTTTTATTTTAAAACATTTATATTTTTGTGGAAAAAAACAATTAAGGACCTTTAATATTAAACTATGTTTTATTTATCAGATTTTTATCTATGTTTTTATTCAGGGAATTACAAAGTACAGAGATGGGATATACATAAACAAGGTTTTCTTGAATCTGCTCCTGGTTTGGGGATGTTTGTGACTGTTAGAACTCCTTCTGCTGAGGTAAATATTCTTTATGAATGCTTCTATACAATTTATGTATTGACTTTCAACACTGGCAGTCTAAACTCTCTAAATATATTGATGCTTTTTGGGGGAAAATAAATCTGCAATCAATCCACTAATCTGCTAATTCAGTATTTTCTTGTTGAAATGTATAAGCACCTTGTGGTTGATATCAAAATAAATAGAAATGGCATGCTTGAAAATAAATAGAAATGGAATGTTTGATAATTATTTGTGTGAACAATGTTTGCATTATTACTGGAATTGGGAAACTATGCCATTAAGACTAGTAAGCCACAACTGAGAAAACATATGATATTTAAAAATAATGAAAATTTGCTAATAAAGCAAAATGGTTCAGAAAGTATTTGAGCAGCAGAAAGAAAAGCTAATGATAAAACAAAATGCAAAAGACTAGATACTGTGAGGCTGCATGCAGCCATCAGGCAGGCATAGCAACTGCAGCATGAGGTCCTGAGCTTTTTCAACAATGACCAACTTATTCTGTGCCTAGACAAGGTCTTAGCTTTCAAACTTTTAATGCTTTAGAGACCATTGGATTTTGTATGTTGCAGAAATTCATAGCATTTCAATGTTTACTGTGAGATAAAACTGTTTATCATTCTCTAAATCTCTTCTGAAATTCAGAAAAATTTAATGTTTTCAGGAGGTTAATTTATTACTGTTTACATACAATTCACAGTACTGCATTTGATTATTTTATCAATATCTTTAATGTACATATCCAACATATAACACATCTAAATTGCAGGTAATATTGTCAAAACTGTATGGGCCAGAAGCAACATTTTCTTTTACATCCTATCTATCTGGGGAGCATATTATCTGTTTACAGTCTAACTCCACGAGACTTGTGGCATTTGCAGGAAGTAAACTGGTACGTGTATTTCTTAAATATTCTTGGTTGTAATAGTATTAATTGTATAAACACTATAGGGTTTACGAAATATATTAGAAATTTAACTTCTAGCAGAAAATGCAACATTTCCTAGTGATTAAACATGATAAATCTAAAATTATGAAGATGAAGAGATAAAAAGACTGTTCTGCTATATAGGAAGTTAAGATTCAAGAGGCAAGACTTAACTACAGATTGATTTAATGTTTGCATGGTGCTTTGAGTGTGAAATGGTTCTGATCAATAAGAACATCTGTTTGGTTCAGAAAGATAGATATGTGAGACTGACTACCACAAATGCTGTCACGAAACAGTGACATCGTAATAGTATTGCATGGCTTACCTTATTGCATGACCTTAGATCTAGGTCTTTCAGAAAATTTAGCATAGAAATGTTTGCAAGATATTCATATTAAGAACACATTAGCATTCTCAATATTGTCTACAACCAATAAAGATTTTCTTCATGCAGATTTTGAAAAGAGGGGCATCAGTTATCTGATCAGAGTTCTCTAGTAGTTAAATCTGATCTGATCAGAGTTATCATCATTATCGTGACTCTAATCTGTTTTGGCAAGGCATTTCATAAACACTGTCGAAAAATTTATCTATATACCTATTCTCAAAAGGTAGTTTGACAGCTCTTTAGAGTTGTCTTTTTTTTTTTTTTTTTTTTTTTTTTACAGTTGGTTGCAAAAAACTGTTAGATAATGTAAACATTTTGTAAATGTGTAAATGTGTTAAGCTAGACAGGACAAATTTTATCCTAGATGTTTGCTTTAGAAACATGTAGATGACACAGAACCAAGAGATGTTAACATTACTGAAGAAGAAGAGTTACACTGGAATAATTAGGTGTTATTATTAACTTTTTAATGGAAATAAGTGGAAATTTAATCATATACTTTGCAAAAGCACTTAGCATCCAGTAATAATAATAATAATAATAATAATAATAATAATAATAAAAATGTGGAGTTCATCAACTAGACAGGATAAGGGAGGTAAAGTATTGGTTTGTCAGAGTTAACTACGGACCATCAGTGTGATTCTGGAGATACAGGAGGATATTTTGATCTGATATCAAAATATCAGATCAGTATAGATGGAGATGAACTAATATCATTTTATATGATACATGCACTGTATACAGTTCTGGCCATCCTCTTTAAAAAGTGAACAGGTGCAGGGAAGGAGAAGATTAATAGTATGGACATTAAAAAGAGTTTGTCTTAAGAATACAAAAATAAAAAAGGAAAATATTATTCTTTATACTGCAGGATTTAAGATTAGAAAAGGAAAAACATTCTTTAGGTAACTGAAGTAGTCTTGATGTAGCCTTCTACAAGAACCAGGTGGTTATCTGAACTGTTTCAAACCAAACTTTACTAAATTCACAGGCTCCTATAAGGTTGTGAGAGGGATTTCTGGATGTTCAGTTAGCTAACTCTAAGAAACCTGAAAGGAGATGTGGTTGCCATTTGTGGTTGACATCTGAATAGACCAAACTTCTATTGTGTAGTATCAAGATCTAGGACTTCTGTAGATTATCTGCTAGACTACAATTTATTTTCTCTTAGGTACAAATTGGCTTCTGGGGCAACTTTCTCCTTTTCGTTTTTGCAAAATTTTCAATTCATGCCTAAGTTTCATGATACTGCAGGTTGTATTCACCTCTTTTATTTCTATGGGACTGTCACCTGGAGGGTTTGGGACACTTCTGCTATTGCTCTAACAGTTGATAATAGGATATTGGGAACTATTTCATACCTGATATACCGTGTGTGGAGAAACAAAGAAGATACTTTATGGACTGTTCTGCTTTAACACCAATGATAAACTGCAAATAATGATTTGGCTGGTCTCCTTTGTTTTCTATCCCTAACTGTAAGTGGAATACCTAGAAGTTAAAAGGTTCCTTCAGCTTCCTGCATTCTTCATTGAAGAATGTTATTTCTGCAATATTAGGATGGAATGTGAAATATAACAAGCAGTCCTAATAGTGCTCTTTTTTTTATAACCAATTTGGGCAGAGAACAGAAAACATTTTCACAGTAGTTAAAAAAAACACTAGTATAAAACAATGCCTTAAAGTTAGTGAAGTTTTTAAATTTGTATAATTAATTTTAAAATGAAATTAAGAAACACTTCAAATATTCTATCTGGTTCTAACTTTAGGAAGGATTTACAAAAGCATTTAAAGCTCTTTTTCTGTAATGAGCTTAGGAATTTTGGAAACAAAAGACACAGTAATAAGAATATTTTTTCTGTTCTCAGCGTATACATTTGGACATTAGAGTTGGAGAACATTTTCTGGATGAAACGGTTATTCAAGCCAAAGACAAAGTGAATGAAGTTAACTTCAGACTAGAACATCTAATGGAGCAAATTCAACATGTATCCAAAGAACAAAACTATGAAAGAGTATGTATGTTCCCTAATAGAAAAAAAAATGTACAGAGGCTTATTGATTTATAAAGTAATCTGAGGTTTATTATTTAATTGCAGTATTATTTTTAACTAACTTATAAAAAGCTATTAGTATTTAACCAAAACAGCCCACATTACCTTACAAAATATTTTTAAGCTGTAAAAGGAAACAACATAAAAACTAATTACCATGAACTCATGGTTATAGCAACAGGTGTTATTTTAAAGCTGGAATTTCCAAATATAGTTTTCTTGGCCAGAGCCAATAACAGCAGTGGAGCAGGTGCCAGGTACCATAGCTGGTGATGTTGCCAGTTGTTGTTTCCATGCTGGTCTGTGTGCACAAATTTTATTGGAGTGCATAAGGAAATGATTGAGTGTGTATTTATATACCTTCATGCACTTAGAAATAAAGTCCTCCTTCAAACAAGAGTAAACCCATTGTCTTCACTTTTCTACACATACACAGGCACTCAGACTGTGTTTGAAATCTATCTGCTAGTTCCCTAGAAAATGACATTTGGCTGCCAAAAGGTTCTTGACTGCAATGTGCAAGTGACTGTAAGCCTAAAAAGTCTTAAGCATGTACTAGTGGGATATATTTCATATATATATATATACATATATATATATATAGGCAACAAGAGAAACTTGCTTGCATTTCTGCTTCCAGACAGCAATTTGTCTGCTTTTCTGTTTTGGTTTGTAAATTCCTCCTTATGGAAGAACAAACTTCCATTTTTATCAATATGAGAAAAGTGCTTGCTTACTACCATGCAGAAGAGGGATGCATGTCTAGTTAACATGATAGCAGCATGAAACATGCTGATGCTGGTAAGTACTAAGTATGCTTTTTCTTTATCTTTATCTTTTTTTTTTTTTTTTTTCTTCTTCAGGAACGTGAAGAAAAATTTCGGAATATAAGTGAACAGACCAACAGCAATATTTTGTGGTGGGCTGTGGCACAAACATTTATCCTTATCTCCATTGGAATCTGGCAAATCAAATCTCTCAAAGATTTCTTTATAGCTAAGAAGCTTGTTTAAGTCTTATGAAGTAAATGCACAGATTGGAAATTTCCTCATTATCTAATATAGAAAATTCAAAGAAACCCTGTACCTATGAGCATATATGTTGTATAAAACTCTTAAGCTTCTCTCATTTTCTACTCTATTTCTCACTCTAACTCTGGTTTCAGTCTCTGGCCTCTCCTTAAATTTTAATCTTTGAATTCCATCTTTTATTAGTTTCTTTTCCTCTGTAGATGTAAAGCTAAATCTAGAAGACTCAATGACTAAGGCAGCATTTAACTTTAACTCAGGATTGTTAAATTTAAAATAGAAATCTTTAAAATAAAATCCTAATGTTTTAAAGTTCTCTACTTGCTGTGTAATCTTTTTCTGTACTAGCTTGAACAGGTCAGTGTTTCAGCCTGAGTGGGATTCAGATAGCAGGCAGAGAAAAAACTATATCCCCTGTGGCACTTAATTTGGTGAGAGTTGCATATTGCACTGTATGCACACTAAGTTTTCTTCTAATATAATTGTGACTATTTTCTTTTAAAATATTCAAAGTTTTACATGACAGTGGAGCCTATCTTTACTGTTATGATCAGAAGATGCAGCAATTACCATGGAAGAGACAGAGACCCAGACAAACAATTTGGAATTGTAGTTACTCTTTGTTCCCAGATAAGCCCTAAACATTAAGCTATAGAGTTGGGATCTGACCTTTTGCAGTTGTTTATGTAAATTATAATCTTTATGAAGAATGCCAACACAGACCAAATTAGAGCTTTTATGGTAAACACTGAATTTGTTCCTGTATATTATATTTAAGTTGTACATATACTAAATTCTGCAGTCTCATTCTATGTTGGAGAATTATATTTATTTTAATTATTCAGTAACTGTAACATGACTGTCTCAGGAACTTAACAGTTTTTGTCTTAATTATGTATTTCCATGTCACATTGCAGCTTGGTTGAATATATTTTTATGTCTTAATTTAGCTAGTTTATGTACAACTAGCTAAGTAGCTACAGCATCATGCAGTTACAAGTCAAAAAAAAGTGTTTAAAAATTCAGATAATTAGCCTGACAAAGCAACAGCAGTGCAAGAATGAGGCGGAGGTTATTATAAAATGATCCATCTAACAACTTGGTTAACACATAAACAGAAATTCTTGAAAAAGGTCTTCCAGAGAGCACTGTGACTGCCCTGTATTGCATTTTGTCTTCCTATTTGTCTTTCCAGACCCTTCGCTGGTCTAAAAGATAGTGCAAACTAAAATATGTCTGGAGCAATTATTGTTTTAAAGGAAATGCCTTTTTTTTTTTTTTTCTTTTTTTTTTTTCTTCTCACCTTTTGTTTTCATTAGCAAGGAAATGACATTGTCCTTTAACTACGTTTATTTTTACAGTACGGAAATGTGAATACAGTTGTGAGTATGTGAGAATCCATATAGTTGACAAAAGTAGAGACAAAAAGCAATACTCTATGGACCAAATCAATCAAAACAAAATCTTATAAAGCTATTTACTCGGGTGTGTCTTATATTTAAAATTCTCAGACTTGAGAATTGTCAGTCAGTTGAAATGACCAGTAAATAAGTGTTATTAAATTCATTTTTACAGAACACTCTCTTAAAACATATATTGTAATAAAATCTTTAGTGGTGGGAAAGAAGGAAAGACAAGTTAAACCATATGGTATGCTAAGTCTGAGAAGAAAGTTTAATATATTGCTATGACGTTTTGGTCCAACCTAGTTGATACCTAGTATAAGGTTCCTAACTATATCCCAATTATAAACTTAAATCATCTCACTTAAGATGCACTTATGTTTTTAAACCATGGGCAAGCACCATGTCAGAAATTATAAAGGAGCTCATTATACCTCAGTATTAATTAGGTATAAACTCAAACCAGCACTGCAACATTGAGCCTTGAATATACCTTGACAGTGCTTTATTCTTTATCTAGAATTGTTATTATTAAATATCTCTGATTTGGTGAAATGTTTTCAGTCTCCTTCAAGATTTTTTAATTAGATCTACAACATAAAAGTTGAAACAGAGCTCTTTTGGGAAGCATTTTGGGGGCAGCAGTCTTCTCCAAGTTTAAAATCAGAGGCTCCTCCAATGCAGTCTGCAGCTCTGTCATGCCAAGAGCTATCTTAAGTAGGTCAGTAGGAGAATTTTCCCTTAAATTTTCAAGGGAAATTTGCAATCTTTGTTTGTTATCTGAAAAAATAGAAATCCAAATGCTTCTATTTCCCTCTGTTCCCCACCAAAAGAAGCAACAGCAAACCTCAATTACATTAATAACTTTCCCAAATCAGGAAAAGAGAGGAAAAAAGAAGAAAAGAGGAAGGAAACCCCACTGTTTTCCACATGTCCCAGTGGCAGCGCCTATTACACAACCGCCTCATGGCGAAGAACCACCAGCAGGCCTGGTGCTTGACACAGTTTTGGCACCTGTGTGGGGAAGAGAAGGAAACCTCACAGAGTGATCCCCTGCACAGGCACCCTCTCCAGTTTGGTAGCAAAAGGTCACAAAAATCCTGGTGTTTTTTTTTTTTGGAGTGAGGGTCAAATCGTGCCTCCCCCGGGTCTCACGCTGGGTGGGGAAGCGGTGCTGCCACCCCTCACCTCAGGGCCCTGCGGCGCCTCAAGCCAGAAGGGACACAGCAGAGACAGGCCCGTAGGCCTAGACCCGGGGTGACAAGAAGGGACAGCGTCTGCTTCAGCCACCCGCTCCCGAGCAACCCCTCCTGCCCCTCTGCTGCATGGCCGTCCGAGTCTTTTGCAACGCCTGCTTCTGCGAGCCCCGCAAGGCCACCCCAAGGTTCCTCTTCACCAGCTGCGGCCATGTTATCTGTGAGCTCTGCTTCCAGAAAGGTAATGGCTGCCACAGGCGGGGCGCCCTGCTTCGGCTCGTCAGGCAGCACTGGCACTCCTTGGCCATTAGCACTTCCAACTCACTATGGAAAAAAAGAAAGGCCTTTCATTTTGTCGACCTAATGTTATGGATAAACCTTTTCAATTGTTCTTCTTTTAAATAGTATGAGCAACCTGTGAATGCTTCCAGATGAATCTGGCTGGAGCAGCCTGATTTTGAGAACAAACCTTGGATGCTGAAAACTGGAAGCTTTATTAAAAGTTGAGTCCCGATGCTTATGATCCATGTCTGCATTGTAAAAACAAAATAAAAAAGTGAATGAGCAATTTGCAAAACATAGGATTTATATTTTGAGGACAGATTTTGCTACTAGTCTGAAGACAGTTTAAATATCAGTATTGCTACCGAAACACCAGAGAAAATCTGGTGTTAGAAGGATTGTATGCGATGTTTTGATGCTCTTATGTGTTTTATGCAATACCTGAGCCATATTCCGGGACTTCTGTGATTTTCTTACATGCGGATATGTGGAAAAAACATAGAGGAATACAGCAGTTCCTTTTCAAAAGAAAAAAAAATAGCAGGCTAGCATTCATGCTTTTCCCTTTGAGATCATGTTAAATGCCCTGCTTTTGGTAACTGCACACTGAAAAAGTGATACCTCTGTATTTCAGAATTAAAAACAAATCTTTTGACTAAAAGTTTTTGCACTTCTGCTATAGACGAAAAAGGATCATAAAAAAATACCTCTAAATGCAATTTGTAGACTACTAGAGCTTGAACGACTGTTTTCCTTTTGGTTGTTAATATCCTTTAGCAAAAAATGTCCCCAAGAAACTATTTTTTTCTGTAAACTCAATAATAATGATAATGAAATGTATTTCCTCTTTAAAGATGTTTATGAACATTGATCTTTAAAACTCTTAGAAAGAGAGCATATAATAAAATTACCAGATTTATTTCAGCCATATGCATTTACGAGACATAGTTGCTAATATATTTGCAAATAATCAAAGAGATTTTAAAAATGATGAAGTTTTAAAAAGTGAGGTGATTAATTTTTCACTGGAAAAAATCACAAGGTAAGATTATTAATTCTTTGAAGTTAAAGTTTCATATATTTTATCGAGAGAGCAAGACAGTCCCAAACTAAAAAGTCATATATCTGGTTGGCTCTAACTCATTAGTGCTCTTAAGTATGCATTTAATTAAACCAGACAAGTAGTCCTATTTAAATCAAAGGAACTAAGAGTCACCTGCATTCAGTGACACTAATGATATTCATTAAATCATTTACATGAATACTTATTTGCAGGATTAAGACCAGATGACATTCACACATATTTTTCCTGTGCAACTGTGCACTAGTCGTTGTAGAATCAAATTCTTTATTCATGTTTATTTGCATTTCTTATATCACCTTCACATTCCTTCAATAAGCTCCAAACAAAGGTTTCAAATTCTAGGCATCATATTCTATTAAAAATGTATTCAATAGCTATTCTGTTTGATGTACATTTTAACTGTGTCTTTACCTTGCAGGCAAAAAAGATGAGTGTTTGATCTGCAGAACTCCTTGTCGTACAATATTCCTTTCAAAAGAGGTAAATGAAGCTTTAGTACTATTGTGTTATATTAATCTGTGGTTTGCTTAACAGCTAAATTATTTGCATTACAAAATACTTCCCATTTGTTTGCCAACTGTGACTGGAATTTATTGATGATAGTTTGGTAGACTTAGATACTTTTCATTATAGTTTTTAGCTTTGCAGGTTTTCAAAGGAAAGCTTACGCTCTCTTTACGCCCTCTTACTCTGTTGGTCAGTAAATCACTCTGACCTTTTCAAGAATATAATGGCTTCTGTGTAACATGAGTAACTACTGTCAAAATGTGGAAAATGTTTGTACATCAGAGAAAGTGGACTGTAATATATTAACTTATGTAATGGACTGAAGCAAACATCTGCATGGGGGCCCATCAATGTTTTCACGTGTGTTGGGCTTTTTTCTAAATTTTCTCTTTTCCTTGTTTTCCTCATGGCCATGTAATTGAGAGATGATCTGTGGTATTTATAGAAATTCTTGTTATTTACTAGAGAACGAATACCTTTTAGTTCTCTTTCTTAAGAAATCATTAGAAAGATTTAATTTTCTAATTTCTCCCAGGAACTATCTTCTCCTTATCTGATTCCATATGTGTGCTTTGAAAACAGTTATATTTTCCTAAACTGACACCTGCCTAAGAGACAAGTCGTCTGTACAAGGGTAGAAGAGAAGTACTCAAAGCATTCAGTACAGCTAAAACATACGAGGCTATAACGCAATCATGCGTATGAACTGGAGGATAATTTGGGACTAATCCTGAAGAGGTGACCTTAGAGAAGGGCATGATTCCTCTACTTGTGTTCAAAACTGAGTTGGTGTACATCTAAATATATAGACTACATCTACATGCTGTACATAAAGAAAATTAAAATACTGTTACACTGTATTTCATATCTGTAAACACAATCTTTCAGAACTGAGATGGTGAAGAAGACAATTCTATCTGGAAGTAAAACATTACAGCAAAACAGTAAAATGCTAATGTAATAAAAAGGAACAATGAACACTGCAATCAAATAAAACAAATGAAAAAAACTTCATAGAACCTCTAAAGGAGGCATTTTAATTATCTTTCAGTATCAGCCTACTCCAGTGTAAATTTCATTATCAATTTCAGTCACAGGGTTGACAGAAACAGAATTTAGGTTGTCAGGAGCCTCTGGGGGTTGTCTTGTCCTGCCCCTTGCTCAAAACAAAGCTAACTTCTAGGTTAGATCAGTCTTAAATTGCAACATATTAAGAAAGCTTGATAATTTAGTTCAAAAATACTGAAGGAATTTAAAATTGCAATGGTTGTGATACTAACAAAAAGATTAGATGTTTTATTAGAACCTGCCATTGCTCTGGAGGGCTGGAAGGAAGCAAATTATCATATTCTTTAAAAAAGACATTAATGATGATTACTTAGCCTTGATTAAGAACAGATAAAATGATTGGAATGTTAATTAAAGATGCATAGAAAAAAAGTCATATGGCTCTATAATTCAGGAACCTGAGTGGAAATATACCTGGTAACCTTTATGAGCTTAATGCTATGGCAGAATTCCCAATGAGTAGGAGGTCCTGCAAATGTGTTACAACTCCTTATTAAATTGTATATTGGGGTAATCAACATCTACACATTAAATATTCTCATCTTTACGTTAATGCATCATTTTTATTTTTTCCTTCTTTATTTCATGGTTCCCACTTGCTTTTTCCCAGAGGATGGTTCAGAGTTCTGATAAATCAGAATCTCACTGTTCATTATTTCAGAATATCATGTTAACATCTGCTACTCCTCCATGCAAATAAAATCTAAACAGTTTTCTACCATCCTTTATTTTAAAGAGTTTATAAATCAGCAATGAAGCTCATTGGGTTTTTATTTCCTTCAGGATCTAATAGGGACTCAAAACCAAGGTCGTTGCTTTGTTAGGACTCTGAATAACTTTCTAGAGCTGTCTCCTATGAGCACATTTTAAAGACACCAAAATTTTGTCTTGTATTTTCTTTACTCTTATGCCATAGATAGTTTAGAGTGTGCTATTGGTCTCTCTGCTTTTCTCTTAGCCAGCCAGTTCACCCTTCTGGAAACTTTTGAAAGCTTTGACTAATGTCAACTAAATTCAAAGAGCAGAGGAAGTTTCAAATACAATTACATTTATCCCATGAGTTCTATGAAAATCGGTAGCTGGGCAAAGCAAGGAAGGTCTAGTTCTCATGGTGAGAGAAATGCAAGATCAGCTCATCAGTAAGCAGGAGGGCATTTGACAGCCACACGTACAGTGCTAGAGTACCCGACAGTGTGTGCCATTGCTGCTCAGCTTCATTGCCGTACATGACATAGAAGTAGCTGATATCAAAATGTGAGGAACAAAAGATATAAATCTGCTGCAAATGTGGGTTATTAATTTAGCCCCTCACATAATTAGTTTTTTATATATGTGAGAATCAACTTTTGTTATCAAAATTATAGAATAAAAGTACACATTAAAAATAGGTTTGGGAAATGAAGCTGTTACACAGCCATGGTTATTTGACTTTACACCAGTATTATACTACTTCTAGAGTAAATAAAAGTATTGTCTCTCTACATTTTTTGTTTCTAAATAGGGCAAAGCCTAATTCTTTTTAATTTCAATGTAATTTATTTATTTATTTATTTAAATACTAGAGCTTATCTTTCTAATTTATTGGTAGCTTAGAAGAACTGCAGTTTCCTTCATAGGTAGTCAGCTTCTTCTTTACTTAAATAATTCACCTTTCTTTCATTTTTCAAATTTTTAATCTTTCTAGGATTCCTTAGAACTTCTAGAATTAATTTGCATTTTGCCTGCAACAGTTTCAGTTCTATTTTTTTATTGGCTTTTGAAAGGTTGTTCCTTGCATGAAGGGTGTCTATTTTCTGGTACAGTCCTGCCTCATCATCTAAGTATGTTGGGATTGTTTTTGCCTTTTTAGATTCCTCATTTTCCTCATTTTGTTACAGTAGAAATCTAATAAAGTTCTCCCATGAAGAATATTGAAATGTGATCACTGATTATCACTCTGTAACATTTTAACTTAGTACTATAACCAGCATAAATACGTTAAGGGAGTAATTTGTTTGTTTTTTTCTTATGACTACATTGAGTCAGACCTATTCTGGATTAAAGCAACATTTAACTAATTTGTTTTACAGATGTGAATGGATGTCCGAATGTCACTATCAATTTCAAACTCACTTTGCATTTTGTAGCATTTCTCTCTCGGCACAATTAAAAAATATATATTTATTACAATGATAGCTTAACTACAGAACACTTTCTCTCCATTTTTTTTTTAAAGATGAGTGCATTTTTTAAAAAACACAAGTTGCCATTTGTAAATCCATACCATGTTCTCTGAGTAAAGCCTCAATCAGAAAATAGCTGATAAATTCAACTATCATCGTAGGGCTTTTTTCTTATGCTAGGATAACATTCTTCTGCCTGACAGGCAGGAGAGAGAAAGGACCATTTCAAAAAAGGCCTTTGAGCCAAGACCAATGGTAAGGTATGTAGCTGGCGATGGAGAGAGCCAAAAAGCCCGGAAAGGGGCTGCAGGAAACCTGGCTGTTGGTGTGAAGGCAGTGTCTCCTCCAGGGCAGCACAACATCTTCCTTGAATGTCTTCTTCAAATTGTTACTGTCTTTCTTACAATAAAAGTATTTGTGTCTAATATAGTTAAACAAAAGCACAAAGCTTTCCAGATATTTAATACAGGAAATAAAACTGAACTTGTTTTTAGTTTCCATATTGTCCTACTCCTGATCTGTCCATTTTTGATTTATGTACATCATTCAATTTAAGGAACACTTCACAAAATGCTTTGTTTAATATAGCTTGCAAAAAAAAGTACTAACCTTGGTATACTTTCTTTTCCTGCTAGACAAGTCCTGATATTCAGTCACTGTTCATGGGAATAGATACATTATGCAAGAAATATTCAAAAGAAATAACACAGGTGAATCACTCTTAAAACATTTTTACTATATAAAATAATCAGAAACTTTTCCTGATTTTTATGTAAGTGGGGAAGAACATGTGAATGAATGTTTGAAAATGAATGTATGATTGTTACTGTCTTCGCTTCTTTAATTTCACAGTTTCAAAGTTCTTAGGAAGCATAAATTATTCATCATGTTCTCTGCTTATGTTTTCAAGCTCTCTCTGAGGACTACTAGTTCTGGTTATTTCAGTGATGTAGAATCACTTTCAATGCCGTGAAATGAAAAATTAGATCTGCCAGAATCTTAAACAGGCCCAAATAATGTACAGTAATTATGGCAATGAAAAGTTACACAGTGAAAACCTGAACTGGCTAAAGCCCTAAGATGAATGCTCCCCCACCCACTTTTTTTTCCCCTTCCCCTCCTTTTTTAATCTCTCAAAAATAAAAAAAAAAGGAAATAGAGAGTAAACAGATTCCTGATCTCAAAAGCTAGGTTTTATTAAAAATAATGAAAATATAATTCCCAAAATGTGAAAACAAACCCTGATCTGCCTTCTTAGACACATACAATAAAAGATTTCAAGGTAAATTTTCTCCCTACCTTCATTAAACTCTGGACAGATTCCTTTCATTCTTAGTTTCCAGTCCATGAACTTTAGTAATTCTCTGGGTTAAACAAATACATAGAAACTCCCACTGTCTACTCATTTTCTCTGTCTCTTCAGCTTGGCTTTGAGACTGCTTCTCATCCTTGTCCCTCTTATTGAACATTTCAGTGGCAGCCTCAACCACTCTAGGCTGAACTGTAAGTAGTACATCCTTTCTCAGCTGACCTGCAGCTTCCATTTTTTTTCACCTCCTTTGTGCTAGTGCTTGATTGATCTTGTGGTGAGCTTGCTGATCCAGTAGAAAATTAACAAAGATCACCTCTTCCCTTCATTTTAAGAATCTCCTCATTGGCAATAGTGACTGTAGGGTTCATATTTGCTCTATTCTGACTTCAAAGTTGAACATGGTCCCTTTCCTCAGCAATCATCTTCTGAAGATCCATAGCTGACACAAAAGTAAATGAGATGCCTTCCTGGATCCTTTCAGACACACACTTTTTAGCAACATTTACAAAGATGAGCAGTTATTATACAAACTGAACAAATTCAGACAGCTATCTCACCAATCACACCTGAATATAAATTTCTGTAATGTGCCAAAGAAAGAAAAAGTAGGATATGATACCAAAAGTCTAAGGTTTTCTGTAGCTTGAGTTAACCTTTAGGAAACAGGGAAAACCTGTAAAATCTGGAAAACATTAAGAAATGACCAGAACTTCCACCAGCATTAAAGGACTTTAAGAAAAAGCTTGTTCTGCATTAGGACAAAGGTTTATCTAACAGTATTTTTATCACAGCAGCTGGTGCTTAGGAAAGCATATGAGAGCAAGACTTGTGCAGTGATAAGTCTTCAGAACAGGATCCTATTGTTTAACTGTTTGTGGCAAAGGGATTTCTCAAGGTGGGGTGATGCCATTGCATTCAAAAGCTTTTGGTGGATATTTTTCTCCATTTGATAGTCAAGTTGTTTTCTGAATATTTAGCATTTATCGCCTAATATGGAAAGGAGGTTCACAGGTTACACTTTGTGACGATATTTCATTTTTTCAGGTTTTAGCTCGCTACTTGTTAGTTTTGTTTGATTTCTTGCATCCCATGGAAGAGGAAAAAGCAACTATTCATATGTACTCTATCTGTGCTGTTCATTAGTTTTAGACTGCTAACACATCCCTTCTTCAGCTGTCTCTTTTTCAGACATGAAAACTCATAATCCATGCAGTCATTCTTTGTAATGATGCTATTAAATACCTCTGATTAATCTGAACTGTTTCCAGATGTACCATATATTTTCTGAGGTGTTAAGAAGACTCAGAATACAGTGTCATCGTACATATTTACAGTGAAATAATGGTGTTGCCTATTCTATTCCTTTTTTAACCACTCCTAAGATCTGGTTTGCTTTTTTGACAGATACTGAGCACTGAACTGATATTTTCAGAGATCGCTCTTTTATATAGGACCCATTTCTAGCTCATGGGGGCCAGCACACAGCCCATTACTTTATGAATAAATGTAGATATTTTTGTTCTGCTCTGTATATCACTTCACACTATCTAAACTGAACTGCAGTTACTCAGCCATTCAGTCTCATAAAATTGCTCTGAATTTCTTTACTGCATGAACTTAATTTCATTAACATGATTAACGTAATATCATCAGCAAACTTTGCTATTATAATATTAATAATAGCTTTGCTAGTCACCTTCTTCTGGAGGTCATGTATAAACATGCTGAACAGCACAGGTCCCAGTCTGAGTATTTGTGGAAATTCTCTGATGATCTCCTTCAGCTGTGTTAAACCGGTGTTTTACTTGCCTATTTATTAGCTTTTAGGAATTAGGAATTTTGGAACAACAGGATGTTGGGAATTCTTATTGTTCCTTTTTGGCTGTTTCTTCTATCATTTCTTCTGAAGACACTTCTGATCTTTTGATGAGTATCGAATGGAAATCTCCCAGACTCTTCTACAGTGAACCAGAAGTAACCATTTCAGTTAGCTATTCCACTGTAAGTTTATCTTCTCCAAGTATTTAGTTTTGGTTGTCTTTGGACCTACACATTTTCTGGCATTTTTCTTACTCCTAAGAGGTCAGAAGAAAGATTTATTAGTAAGTTTCTGCCTATTGTAACTTGTTCATCAAACTCTTGTCTTGCTTACCTTTTTTCTTTTAACTTTTAACCTGTCATAGTTTATGATCCTCATTTGGACACAACAAGAAGTGCTTACACACCATCAGACAGTGTGTCTAACAACTAGTTTTTTAATTAACAAGATATTTTTACAAGGCAAGTTATAATTGCCAGTAAGATACATTACTTTTTATGTTGCCATTAATTTTGTGTATTTCCTTAACATTAGTGACTAAGAAACGCTTCAGGTAAACTGCCTTTCCAATTTCTTTATCTTAATATTGAACAGTGTTAAAATACAAATTCAGTGAAATAAATCTACCAGTAGGTTATACTAAATCAATTAATATTTATAAGACTTTCCATGTCAGTGATAATAACTTAGACTTGGAATGCTTTTTTGGAAGATGATTTAAAGAGTTATATAAAGGAAATGTTAAATACTTATTGAAGTATAGAAAAATGTGTGCTGTGAAGTAGTTCTTCTCCACTACTTGTTAGTTTTGTTTGATTTACATGAATGTAATTAGATAAAGCTCTCTATAACTGTATAACTAACCATTTTACTTTTAGATTTCAGAATTTCAAGAAAAAAATCGTGAACATTTGTTAGCATACCACAGAAAAAAGGTAAAACTAATTTTGATTTTATTTTTTTGTTGGCTATGTTTGCCTTATTACTTTTGTTAAGTTTTAGAAAATACATTCATTGTTTATTGGAATACTTATAATTATTTATCAGGCTTGTCACCTTTCTGTCATTATAAATATCAGTTTTTAATTGTATAAAATATGTGAGAACTTTATTAATAATAGTTTAAATACATGGCTGCTAGTTGGGTGACAGATTAAATGAGGAGTCAAAAGATCAGGAAGGAAGAAACTAACTCACTGTATGGAGGAGAAAGCGAAAGAGACAGGGAGAGATTGGTACAAAGATGATAAGCCTAAAGAAAAAGAAGTCTAGGGCTGACAAACTAAATGAAAATCTTGAACAGTATGAAAGGAGATTAAAGACCCTGAGTCAAGATAGTTTAATGGGGAGAGAAATAGAATTTATAAGCCTCAGGAACAGGTACTGAATTCGTGTCTATGTCTCTCGCTTTGCAGGTTGGAAGGAAATCCAAAATTTATTATTATTATTTTTTTTATTTTTCAGCAAATTCCAAATATTTATGAAAATAGGTGGCTGTTTCATTTATTTCTAAGGGTATGGCCAGCTATCTTACTAAAAGCTATTTGATAGTACTGGTGGATCACACATCAGTAGGGACCCTAAGTATGAAATGATACAGGCAAACTCATAGCTGGACAACTGGTCATGTTGTGTGTGAGAAGAGCAGATGATATGATCCCCATGGACAGAAGAGCTTGTAAACTTAAGTGCTGTGTGGTCCATTCTCCCCTTGTTTCATGATTGTGTTTTGAGATCAGTCCTGGTGTACTGTGGAGTGGGTGGTTCTTTCAAGATCCAGTCCTGTTTTCAATGACAGGTCATGGAAGAATCCTGACTTTATGGTCCCCTATAACCTATTACACTGACTCCAGATGGTAAAGCTCAGACCTACAGACAAAATAAAATAAAGCTCTTACTAGATTTGTGCATAAATTAAAACTGTGCATAAATTAAAATGATATCTCCAAGGAATTTTTGAAGATTTTTTAATGCTTTTTGATGATTACTTTCTCAGTTAATTGCTGTTAAGATACTCATTCACCAGTGGTTGTAAAGCACCAAAGAAGATTGCTTGACCTAGAGAAGATGTTCAGGTGCCAGGGTAGAGAGAGATGAAAGTTTGGCTGGTTGTTATTTCAATGGCACGCTGTTTGAGGTGCTTTTCTTGTTTTTTTCCTTTTCATTTTATTATTTTAAAACTACTTTCATCGTTTCTGGGTGAGAAGAGGCTGATTGTCTTAAACATTCTATCTGAAGCAATGGCTAGTATTGGTGAGGCTGTTTTGGTGGAGAAATGGTTTGACAGTGAGGGTGAGGTGAGCAAGGGTAGAAGAATTTCTCTTTGTGATCCATCCCCTTCCTGTCAGTTTCAGTTAGCAATACTCCCTCTTTCAAGGCTATTGATGGGAAGTCTGAAGTGGCTAGAGAAGGGTAGATCACAGCAGGCAGAGGCACTTGGGATGGCGGAGTGGGAATAGATGCTCACACTCAGGTTTATAACACTGGGTTTGAGATGAGGTGAGTGGGAAAAGGATGGAGCAAGAATGATTTACAACATTAACAGTTTGGTAAATGGCAATGACTCCTGGGAAACTAAGGAAGCAGAAGTCTCCCCTTTGACACAAGTGATTCTTCCTGCCACCCCCCACTCTGTGGGCCTTAGCCTCTGGGAAAGTCAGAGTACTGCATAAGGCAATTCACAAAAGGGGGTTCTCATGCTTGCCTATATTGGTTTTGGTCCCTTTCCTTATTTCTAGTCTGTCATTCTTTTCACTGTCAACCAACAGCTCTGATGACCTTGATAAAAGCTTTGTTGCTGTTCCTGTGAGTTTCAGAGATACTGGGGTACTGATGATGGCATGTGGTGTGGATACTTGATGTCCGTATTCCCGACAAGTCTAGCCCCCATGTTCTGTAAGAACTGAGAAATACTAAAAAGCACATAGCTGTTCACCTTCTTTAAGACATTTTGTTATTGAAATGATGCAGTCCTAGAGACTGGTATCGTAAAGTACATTCTTCCTGACATCTGTACTGGTCATTCTCTTAATCAAACCTAACTTTCATTAGAAAAAAGAATATATATATACAAACCAAACTGATCCTACATATGTTAGATTTTTGTCTTTGATCTGTTGTGCAGTTTCACACCTGCAAAAGCACATAATATCTCCCACAAACAGTGTGATCTTATAAAGGAGGAAATATTTTAAAAGAATTTAAAAAAAAATATTGTGAAGGCATGAAAAGTTAACAAGAAAATGTATAACTTGTCTTCAAATCAAAATATAATAGTGTGAAGTAGCAGAGATCTGAAGTCACACAGGAAATTGAGGATAAAATGCAAATGCAGTATGGAGGCTATTGAATAAATTTTTCCATCCTGCATAAAAATTGTGTATGATCATGTAATGCATAACTGTAAAAAAATACACATACTAGGGAGTTAGCCTGATATTCTTTGGACTCTTTAATTTTCCAAGCTGGTAACATTCTTTAATTGAATTATTTTTTGGCTGTGTTTATAAAATAATAGGAAATACTCTTCACATAATCTTACTACAAATAGATACTGCCAAGAACCGAATACATTTTGGATCTGTAATGGGAAATATGGACATTACAGTATTTGGTGTTTTAGAAATAATGTTATTAGTATATTTTCCAGATGATAGTACTAAAAGCACTAAAACTTATATATCTTCGATATTTCTAAGATTGTAGCTTTTCTATCCTCAGGCAGATCAACACTCCTGCCTACCTTGGTACCATGTGCAGACTTGGAGGTTGCACTCAATTCTCTCATCCAGATCATTGATAAAAATATTAAACAAAACCGACTCCAAGAATGAGCCCTGGGGAATGCCACTGGTGACCGGTCACCAACTGAGTTGAGCTCCATTCACCATGACTCTTTGGCCCGGCCATCCAGTCAGTTCTTCCCCCGGTCAACTGTATACTTGTCCAAGCTCTGAGCAGCCACATTTGCCAGGAGAATACTGTAGGAAGCAGTGTCAAATGCTTTACTATAATTGCGGTAAACGACATCTGCAGCCTTTACCTCCTCTACTAAGCAGGCCATCTTGTCATAGATCAGGTTAGTCAGGAATGACCTGCCTTTCATAAACACATGCTGGCTGCTTCTGATCACTTTTATGTGCCATCATATGGCACACAAGATGATCTGCTCCATCATCTGCTGTGGGACCAAGGTCAGACTGACAGGCCTGTAATTCTCTGGATCCTCCTTCCTGCCCCTCTTGCAGATTGGAGTCACGTTTATCAACCTACAGTCAACTGGGACCTCCCTGGTTAGCCTGGACTGCTAGTAAATTATTGAAAGTGGCTTAGTAAGCATAGCATATTAGATAAGGAAGAGAGAAAGAAAAATAGAAACAAACTATTTTAAGAACTTTTCTTGGTATTCATTTATCCAGTATTACACTTCTTAAGAAAAGATAATTAAACTAAGTCTGTAGCTGCTAAAAAGCGGCTTATCTTTTTCAGACTGGCTGGGTCATATATCCATATAACAGCTCCAATCTTACCCCATTGTACCTAATAAGTCTGGAATAGCAATTATACCTAGGATTAAAAGCAATAAAATACAACCTTTCAACACTTTAGAATGCTGGTTTTATGAAAATGAAGTTGTATATCATACAAAGAGAGCTTGTTCAAATCTTTATGTCACAGAGAATAAAGCTGGAGGAATCTCTCAGGAAAGCAACACAACAAATGCATCAGATACAATGGTAAGAGGTTTAATGCAGTGAAAGTAAATGACAAATATTCTTTTTAATCAGACTACAGTAGATTTCATTGTTAAACGAGAAAAAATTGCTTTGTTTGCCTTTCTCTTATATATCATGTTGTATAAATAGAAGAATAATATTTTTGCAGAGGTGAATGAGCAATGATTTCTGTCATCAGGTTCATTTTCTTCACATTAATCAAACCTGTCAGGAAGGAATCCTTTCAAATCAGTAGTTACTCTAAAGAAACTTCAAAAACTACTGGAAAAGTACTTGACAGGCTTGGTTTGCTTTAGAGTTCTTGGTGTTTAGTTACAATGTTGTACTCCCTGTAGATTCATCTTCTTCAGAGGAGCCCCTCTCCGTAATGTCACTTTTATGAATACCAGTGAATAAGGATCCTGAAATCTCCTTGACAAGACAGTTCACAAAACCAGCAATTTAATTGCAAAATATTTTTTCTTTCTTAGGCTTTCTTTTGACTATGACATGCAAATAGTACTGCATTATGCTCTCATATGGTGCTTTGGTGTAATGTAACTGAGAGAAGCACAGTTCAAAGTAACTAGATATATGGTGGATTTTCATAGTCTAAATATGATTGGATCTACTGTCTCCTTTTCATTGTTTGCATCTCACATAAACAGCACCTTGGTTATATCAACAACAGAATTCTCACTGAATTTCAGATTTTCACAAAATTCTACCAAGACAGTGTGACCTAGGTGTTCTCCTTGCATAGCCAGTAGACAGGTTCTTCTTATTTATGGTTATTGGGAAAATCTCCATTTTGCATAGCTGTTGGTGAATAGCATAAATGTGCCAACATTTCCTTTGAAAACTAGATTGTTAAAAGATGGGAATATATATACATCAAGGTAAAGATTTTTATCACAACTGTAGTAAATAGTTATGTTTTAGTGTCTGTTGTTCCATAAAATCACCATGTTGTTCCATACAGTCTTGTTCCATGAAAAGCCATGTCATCTAAAATTGATATTGTTGGGCACGCAGTGACTGATACAGACATTATAACACAGAGAAGATGAATTTAATAGCTTCTCAAATGTACTGCTTATTTTGCTTCATGGCAAAGAGTGTTATGTTACTATGCACCTATTAATGGATAAAGTACCAGTTAGATATTGACCAGTTTGATATTGACCAGTTAGAAAAATGAATTAACCAAAACAGCTTTCAATTCACATCCTTTTTTTTTTTTTTTTTTCTTTCATTTTTAGTATGAAAACTCCTCAACAAACTACTCCACTGCCATTTTCCAGTACAAGTAGAAACCCACTTCCCAGTAAGAAATGCTGGTTTAAGATATTAACTATGGAATACATATCATTGGATATAGCAATATTCTAATATTAAGTTTATTAATAACTTTAGTTCCTTCAAGAAGACCGAATGGCTACTCTTCATGTTCTCTTCAACCTAGTCATCCTTCCACTTCTGAAACGTAGGTGGAAATCCATTGATTTTCAATGAAAATCTTAACAATGACAACACACTAACACCTTCTACACAAAGCCACTTCTTTTATAGTGAGTTTAAAACGATTTTTTTGTTTGTTTGTTTCTGTAAACTCTGTCAGCATAAAAGAAGTGGGATATCTACTCTAGTGTACATAACAGCTAGTTGTATAGATTGCCTTGGTGCTCGCTCGAAAAAAAATCTGAGACATGATGCACCTTATTTTAAAGATTTTCTGGATAGATAGATCGATTGGTGAGTAACTCTTCCCTTTAACTGTAGGGGAAATCTAAATGGCTTGTACAGACAGCTATGTTTACATTGTAGTTGTCTAAAGTTAGATAGGATGAGCTCCATTAAGACATTCAATGCTCATAAAATGTTAAATAAATTAAACATGCAGCTTGCTCAAGCTATGAGATTCCTTTTGCTGTGACTAATTCATTAAAAAAAAATAGAATGCCCATATTGTGTAGACAAGTGACAAATATTTATATATTTGTATATTTATATGTAGATTTAAATATAAGAATAATGTTAATCATAAAAAAAAAGTTTTCTGTAAATGTCTAAATCAAAGCTCGAAGAATCAATTAATGTATTTTTCTTACCCATAGAGGGTTTTGGAACATGTCCTATATACTTATGTGTGTTATGTGTTAGGTACTATGTTTTTGTATTATTAGTCAAATATAACATAACAATATAACACAATGTTAGTTGTTATAAAGAATTGGTTATTTTTAATTACAATGTCATACTTATTTTGACCTTTATTGTAAGAATGGAGCCAATGGAGATTGATCCTTTACCTTCACCAATGAGGAAGGTAAGGTTTTTTTTGTATACATGTATGTATTAAATATGTCTTTACATGGTTTTGGTTTCTCCAATCCTTTTAATATTGTAAAAGAAGACCACCACTTCCCCTCTACCTCCAATTCAAACCAATTCTTATGTCCATGCTAATTTCAATTATGGTTGATGTTTAGTAGAAGTCAAATAATCCCCAGAATGGAACAAAATAGAAAAAAACACCATTTTCTAGAATTCTATTCTCCACATGCCATATCACAGAATCACAGAATAGTTGAGGTTGTAAAGGACCTCTTGAGGTCATCTTGTCCAACCCCCATGTTCAAGCAGAGCCACCTAGACCCAGATGTCCAGGACTATGTCCAGACAGCTTATACAGTTTTAAATGTCTGTTGGTAAATTAAATGACAAATTCTTGAAATCTCACTTTCATTATAAAAGTGTTGTAACTGTTTTCAAGAGAAATGTTACTAATAGATGAACTTGGTCTAGTGGAATGTGTCCCTGCCTATGGCAGAGGGGTTGGAATTTCATGGTCTTTAAGGTCCCTTCCAACCCAAATAATTCTATGATTCGATGAAATAGATTTGGGATTAAATTCAATTTATAATATGTTAAAGACTGGGAATGTTTGTAAGACCAGACCTCATGTAGATGGCTCCAGTGCAAATCTAAGCTAGCATCCCAGGATTTGATTTATAACCTGTGGATAAGTTATATCAATTATAACTATGAATATAGGTGTAACCTATGGATTATTATGATCCTTATAACTATATTTATATAATTATAGATTATATATTATAATTATATATTATAATTACTTATCTCATTCTAAAGTATATTCATTCCTTGTTCTCTCCTTGACTATAAAATGCATTTAAGGTGATCAGATTAGATGTAGATGCTCTCATTTGAAGTATCTGAAGTTAAAGTGGTGAATCACTTGGCACGCTTGGCACTCTGGCTTTCCAAGCATTCCCGAAATTCCATTTATGATGGATAAAAGTGTTTTTCAGGCGTGTACTGTGATAGTCATTTTTTTTTAACCTTTCATAAACCTTTTGTTTATTGGTTGACCAGGTGATCATGCAGCAGGCTTTGCACAGGGGCATTAACAAGTGTATTACTATCTTAATTACTTATAATTTATTACAGTAACTTAATTCTGAGGTTTTATTTCATGGCATTTTAGTGCCATGAACAAACCTGGTTGTAGAGAGTGACAAAAATCTTCAAGTTTATAGTCCTGAAAACTGTACAGCTGTTGCTTAAAATACCTTAATAATCAATGTACGCTATAATTAATGCTATACTATTCATTTAGCCTGAGACAGGGACTGGTCCAATAAGATTATCACTAATAACTCCTCCTCAGGATGGACGTATGGGTATGTAAGACTAAAGTTTGTAACTGGAAAAAATTGTATTTCTTTAAGAAGATTAAAAAATTAAAATCCATACATTAGCAATTTATTGAGCAAACTTGAATTGTATTGAGGTGTAAAGAATTTACCATATAGACATCAATCAAGCAGATGGGAAATAGTTAAAAATGAAGAAAGAAGTAAGTCTTCCCCATACTTGCCTACCCAGTTCTATGAATAATTTCTTGTAACCAAAATGATATTTGCTGAGCAACCATAGTAAACATTTGCAAAGAAAATACTGTATTGTTGTGTACAGTTGAAGAGAACATACGTGCTTGCAATATGTGTTGGCCCTCCACTAGCCTTAATGATTATACCGGTTTATAGTTACCAGAGGTTAACATTGTCCATAAAATCATGTTAAAAATCACTTGAGGAGAAGAAAGGAAACTAAATTTTCTAGGAAACTGGAAAAATATCTTGTAACAAAAGTAAGGCAATTAATTTGAATTACAGTAGAATTTCTTCAGGTGAGGTGATTTATTTTTTAGGCATGATATCACTATATTAGGTTGGAAGACATTTTATCTGCCTGTAATGCCTTTTGTTCCTTGGCTGTTGCAGATCTTGGGTAACTCTTGGGCAGCTCTTGTGTAAATAAGACATGAATGGCAGCCTATTGAAAGTAGTGCGATTTCTTTGGGCATTGTTTATTTGTGAGGAGTTTCCCTGAATTTCTAGTGCTTTGCAGGTCTACCATTTATGTGTCCCTCCTATTCTCAGTTTTACATTCAGTGTGCTTCTGTAGTATTCTAGGCACTCTTACAGCTGGCTCCAGTAGTTAAGAGCCACATACAGAACTTCTAGCACTCATATTTTCTCATGGTATAAAAGACCTGAAACAAGGATAATAATTAAAACTGCAATGCAGTTGTAATATAATTGTAATGAAGGAGTGAAAACGACTTTTTCTATATTGCATCTCATTTATATGTTCAGATCCTTCCTAAATGCATGTTTGCCTATTAAATTACTAATTTATTAATTAACAAGATATCCAGAGTCTACATAATTTTTGCATGTGTGTCTAAATATAAATAGATATTTAATTAGATAGTAAAATTATAAGACAGTTATGTGCTCAGCACATTTCAGAATCAACCCGGAAAGTTTTGCAGTGGAAAAACTTCATGAATCAAAGCATACTTGCAAAGGTAAGGGCAAGTAGAAACAACGATGCAATGGTAAAGTAAGGAAGGTTTCTTTATAGGAGATTAATGGGGCAAAAACAATAGCTGAGGAATTGGAATACTTCAAATTATTGTATTAATCCAGTCAGTGAGAGTAGGAGAAGGAAACCAACATACCTGTGTTAAACTTGGAAAATATTTTAAAGAATGGTGCAATATGATGTCTTTGTGATAGCTAAATTCTATGTAGAGATTAATCTATTGAGACTAAAGACAGTTTTTCACCTTTACCGTCACTGGAGTGCTGCTGAGTAGTTCTGATAGTTTTCACTTCTGATGGAGCTTCTTCCAGCAAGAAGACAAAGCATGTGTCAGTAATGCCTTGTTTGTGCTACATCCCTTCCAAAACAGAATTATTTTTAGGGCTATTTTGATCATTTCTGAAGTGACATGTTGATTTCATTTAGTCAACCAATTCCTTATCTTTAATTTTCTATTGTATTTTTGCACCCTTTTTCATTCTTGAATAAACTGATCACGAATTTGTGCCAGATATTAATCCTTTTTTTTCCAAAGTGATCTCTTAAATAAAGTATGTAATTAATTTTGGTCCTGTTCTCAAAAATGTAATTCTGACAGGTAGTGTATCCTACAGAAGTTCTCAGTCATCTGGAATAACATCAAGTCAAAATAAAGCAGGATCTACAAGGTAATTAAAAACCTTTTAAAGATGTTATAGTCTCTCATGAGATACTGAATTTGGACTCTTGCCTGGTCTTTATGAATCTGCACATTTAAAGGCTATATTCTATGTCTGAAGAAATGTTACTGTGTAAGTTAGCTGTCACCTATATGAATTTGTTTATTGTTGGAAGGTTCTATTTTGAAATTACTTTCTTAAAAATGTGCAGAGGTAATCTGTTTTTGTAACTGTGGACATACTCAGTCATGATAGTTCTATACAAAGAGCAGTAATTTTATACTAAGGAAGTGGAACAGCTTCTCTGTAACTCTTCTGAAAGTCAAAAATGACAGCATGGTATCTACACGACAGCTGTTCTCTGAAGAACTTGAACATCCTTACATCCTTATGCTGTGTGTCACAGTTTTTCAGGTTTTGCATCTAAATAAAGAAAATATCTCAGTTTGTGAGTATTGTTACCATCAAAAACAAAACAAACAAACAAACAAAAAAAAAACACAACAACTTAAAATGGTTTTCAGTCAGTAAAAAGTACTATTGTAGTCTATAGCTATTAATCCCAGTAAAATTCTCTAGCATAAATTTAATATTTATGTAACATAATATTTCTTCTTTTCCATCACTGATTCTTGTTTTGTCCTGCTACTTACAATAAGCATATATATGTAACTATACTATATAGTTTTATATATATATATATATTTAGTTATATAAACTATATAACTAAAAATCAGATAAGGAATCTGTAGAACACAAGAAAGGATGGTATATTTAATTAAAATGTTAGCAATATGAAATTAAAAGGTTTTGATATCTGTTGTTCTGAGAAAGGAACATCAAACCTTATCCATGAATTAATTTCATTGATAGATCCACACCTGTAAGCCTACCACATAATGGATATTCGCTTATATCACCATCTGGATCACAATGCAGTAGAAGGGGATCATGGACTGCTTCTGATTTCAGAACGCCTCCATTGTATCCACTTACATCACCTTCCCCACAATCATCTGTAACAAGACATCCGATCACCATCTCTGGAATTCTACAAAGACAACACTTAGGCAAGTATATTTTATCAAATAACAACATTTAACAGTTTTTCCTGAAAAATATCAGCATAATGTATGTTTATTACTGATTTCCTGGAGAACAGTAAATAAGTATTTTAGTCTTGCGTAATTTATTTCTCATTTACTGTTCTCCAGTAAATAATACGGTGGGATAACAGTAAATAACAAATAAATTACGCAAGACTAAAATTATATTTGAAAATTGGAAGTAGGCTATTGGCAAAATATGAAGAAAATTTATATTTATGATCAGCCTTAGCCCTTTGTTAAAATAGAGTACCTGCTGTGAAAATATGTTCTTGCTTCATACCTCAATACTATTTTATTGAGGTTTAAATTTGATGATTTCCTTAATTGTTTTCTATAAAAATACAATTTCTAAATTATTTGGCAAATCTAATCTTGCAGCAAGTCTCAAGTAAAGAGCAGAAAAAATAAAAGCATTAGTGGTAGAAGTGCAGTGACTCGGTAGTCACAGCAAAACAGATCGTCAATGGGAATCAATATCTGAACGTTACTGTAAAAAAATGAATTACTCTAGGGTAATAATTGTTGCAGCACAAAGCTAGCAAAAGTAGTTACATAGATACTAGCTTAAGAGGTGTGTATGTAGAAGATTAATTTGGGCAGATCAATTCTTTGTATTGCAAAGTTTACATAACAAGTGAAAACTTATTCACATTAATTCTTCTGCAAAGAATTTTTTAGTCTAAATTTGTAAATGTGACCTTTCTATTCCAGGAATAACACATGCCAAGCAATTTTGAGTGCATATACAAGCCGTTCTGTAGATATAAGGAAATATCATGAAACCAAAATAAAGATTTTTCAAGAAATTCGCTCATATTCAAATTATGAATACCCATAGACAGTGAAAGTTTACCTCATAATTGTTTAAATCTGTAATACTGCAACTGAAATAATGCATGAGCCTGATAGGTTTGGTAAATAATGGAGTATAAAACTACATTAATAAAACAAGCAGCTATATGGAACTTCAGTATTGGTCTTCTTTGAGTTATATGTTTACCAGTTAATTGTGGTTCAGATGCAGAACAGTAATATTTACTTTGGACATTTGCTTGTGTAGCATATTCTTCTACAAAAGGAGAAATCTGGTTATATTATTTACATAAAAAGGAGCATATTTAGATTCATAAAAAGCTGTATAAAAGTTCTCATGAAAATGTATGTTTTGTCTTTTTAAATTATGCTATTTTTTACTTTCCCCTTTCCTTGACTAAGTTCCCAAAATAATTTACATGAATAAAGTTTTCCTTTAAACTTATTAAAAATATTTCTATTTGTATTTTTATTATAGGATCAGCTAATTTTGGAGGACGTACATCAGAAAGATAAGCAAACATCTGTGATTTGTTTTGTTTGATAAGCATCTGGAAAAACTGTATACAGTCATTGGATATCAAAGTATTTGTAATTTCTATAAAATATAAAACTGACATAAAAGAGCTAACTATCCAGTTTGAATAATGTATTTAAAACATTGCTGGTCTTGCTGATTACCATCTACAGTAGCATTAAGCAAGAGTACAAAAAGCTCTGGCTTTTTAAAGAAATTTTGGTTTAAAATATATTGTAAAAATAAACAGCCTTTATTAACTGTGTTAAGACAATTTTTTGCTTCTATATTTAATGAATACATCTTGCTGTGAATGCAGTGAACTGCAGCAGAACTCTGTTTTTAAGTAGTTGTGCTTGTATATATAAGCCCAACTCCTGAAAAAAAAAATAAATTTAATTTATGAACATTTGATTCCAGAAATCCAAATTTGTGTTCTTATTCAACACATCACCAGTTTGCACTGATAAATAGCATATGGTTGAGGGATATTACCTTCTAGCAGGCTCTGCCAAGCTCAAAACACTATGCCACACTCCAAGCAGCTTACCATTTGAGTTAGGTAGCAATAACATCTTCCCAAAATGCAATGAAATAGGGGAACTGGTATGAACAGATGTATTGTGCCAGTGACTGCCTTTACTTAGACACAAGAATAGCAACTTGATGCTCTGAACCGAGGGTGCCAGAATGCCACCTTTTTCTTTTAAGAATAACTTCAATTGAAATTCCCATCATTACCGTGTATATCTGGCAAAATTTTGGTATGAATGACTAATCAAATGAGCACCTTTGTTTTGTTTTGGCCCTAACTTTTCCTGGTCTATTTTAAAAATAGTTAAGCTACAAGCTGTTTTTTGAGATCAAGTCCACTAAGTAAATGATACATCTTCTTTTGGGTTAAAATGTTTTGCTTGACCTAAAATAAAAGTTAAAATAGGAAGTTGTTTATAAAGGTGTTTTTTTGTTTGTTTTGCTGAAGCAGAATACTAGTTCACCCAAAGACAGAAGTTTTTGTTTGTTTCTATGTTTGTTTGCTGTAATGGTTGTAAAGGAAGACAGAATTTGAAGTTGATAAAGTTACAAAGTTGTCTTTATAAATAACACTTGACTGAAGAGTCACTGGAAAGAATCATATAGGAAAGAATCAGAGACAGTAGTTTGACAAAATCAATGATAATAAAAAATGCGTGCTGTCAAACATAAAGTACACCACAAACATAAGTGCACCCACAGAGCAGAATGATTTCCATATTGCTGCTAACCAGAAGGATTTGCACACAGTTCAGTAATGATCTTGATGACTATTGTAATCTTCACCACTTCTTTCCTGTGGTAAAAGCTTTGCTTAGGTAGAGCATGTTTTGTGTCTGTAGGTTGACAAGAGGACTTGGAACATCTCATCAAAGATATATGATATAAAAATGAGTATATAAATTTTCTTCTGCTTTGAACTACTTTCTAGTATCTGATAATGTCTTCTACTTAAAAGGCACTACCTAATCTATTTGAAGCCACAGTTCAATCCTGAAGGAAAAACAAAACAAAACAAAACAAACAAACAAACAACAAAACAACATACCACTCATCTTTGGAGATTTTGCAGCTTTGAAATGTATTTTGATGAGAAAACAGAATATCATTTCAGTCAAAAATAAGTCACATAAAATCTGTACATATTGAACAGAAATGCCTCTGAGTGACACTCTCTTGCATCTCAGTTCAAGTAAAATGAAAATTCAAAACCACAAATTAATGACGTTATGGTGTGAAAATTATGAAACTTATATCTAAGTGATTTTCATATCATAGAAAATAATTTCTAGAAAAAAAAAAAAAAAAGGAAAAAAAAAAGCCGTCAGTAATCTCTTTGCCAAGTTCAATGCCTTTACAATTTGCATACACACAAAAAATAGTTGAAAAATACTTAGTTCAGCATTTTCTCTGTATTCATCTCTTAGGCATCCCTCTTCGGTGACTTTTTCTCACTTTGGTGATAATTTAGCTTTCTTTAATCTTAAAGAAAATTTGCAGTACACTAATGATACACCAGAGGGTGCTAACCTACCTCTAAACAAATTTATGTAGTCACCACTCTTGGGTAAATGGAGTAAAACTTGTACTGCTTTGGCCTTAACAATTCGGGATTTAAATAGAAATTATACATATAATGAAAAGAAAGGAGACAAAGAGATGTATGAGTCTTAAGATAAAATACCAGAAAAGTATCTGAAGATGAAACAAAAGAGAGGGACTTGAATGAACTACACTGAAAGTTATTACAGTAATTTAGATACAGTATTCCACAAATACATGAAAGGTAATAATAATGGAAGCTGAGATTAGTCATGCTGGTGGAATTAGCATGAGTGGTCTGAAGGAAGAAATTAGACTTGGTACTGTGAAACGCAACAGAGTACTTTGGCTATGTGCTAGTCTCGGGATAGGGTCACTGCACCTTCACGGTGGGTATTCGAGACCTCAGAGGGAAGATGCCAGTGGTAATGCTGTGGAGTATAGCTTTGAATAACACAAAATTCTGTTTGAAAAACACAGAGACTGAGTGAGCCACAAGTTCTGTCTGCAGAACTTTCTGGCTTTAACCTATGGATGGCACTAATTTCTCTTTTGCACAATTTTGTGGGACAGAACATGAGAGTGTATATATTTCACTGCAAAGGTATTTTATGCACATATGAACAATAGCACGAGATTTTATTACAAGTCAGAATCAAGCTATTCATGCAGTGGGGTCATTGGTGATGCTTAGGGTATCCTCTTGTTTGCATTATCTTTGCCAAGTTCAGCTTCATTTCAGTCATCACTTATCTTTTCCACAAGGTGACATTTATACCATTTAAAGTAACATCATGTCTATTTATTGCTTTGTAATACAAAGGAAGTCTGTAGTAGACAAATGCTTAGTCTGTTAGACATAATACCTGATACTTGCCAAGTAGCATTTTCTACAATTGTGCCAATTAAAATGTGAAATTGCTACCGCTTATTTTTGAACTTTCATGTTCTGCCAGTCAGGAAAGAATGCTGTAACTGATCAAGATGCAGCACTTTTGGCTTATCCATGATAGTCCTATTTTTCTTCTAGAATTTAACCTGCTCATGACCTGAGGAAAGGGCATTTGGTAATTCTCTCCTTCTGTGATCTCTGTGTCAAAAGTGCTGATATACTTAAGTCTGCAGATTGGTTTTATGTGCCTCTTGGGAGCATGTGCTGCTTCTGACGGTCAGATGTGCTACATGTATTGTGTCAGACTCTTTCTACAAGTCTCTTCTGTGAGGATAGAAGCATCCTTCTGAAGAAGGTTACTTCTCATGTGTGTGCTGTGTGCTTTTGGGATTCTTCCACATTACACCTTCAGGATTGTTGGTTATCCCATCAGTTCCAGCAAGCTTTATCACTATCCCGTCACTAAATTGCATGAAGCACTATCACCCTTGACTGCTACAACACTTTGCGAGGAAAACTGTCAGAGTTGCACCAACATGAACCAGTGCTGTGCCCTTCATAACAAAAGGATTGGCCAGTTGAATACCTTCATGGAGAAGGTTAATGATTTCCTGCCTCAAAGCTCCTTTGGCTGGTGTGCCCCATGAGTGCTGGTCAGCTTTTCCCCCAGTTATGTCTACAGCCAGGTTACTTTGTCCCTTGAAGAGACACTAAACATTTGGCCTGGTCTCATAGTAGTGCCAGGGATGAGAGTGCCAGCTGCTTGGAAGAGATAGGGAAGTAACTTCCTTGGGACAAGGTGAGGAGGGACACGATCATATGTGTTACAGGCTTTTCAAGGTTAGAATTCAGCAAATAAGAAGTGTTATGACATTATTCACACTTTACCACCAGCAAAATAAGAAAACTGTCTCTAGTCTACAACTGAAAACAGAGTCACTTTCTTATTCCACACAGGGTATGGAAAAGGTTCCTAATAGCCCTACCTGTAGTAAGCAGCAGCCCCCGACCTTGTTGCCCTAGAGCTATTTAGAAACCACCAAAGCCTAGAAGGAGTCTCTTCAATATCCCAGTCCACCCTAAAATACTGTGAGCCTGGACACTCAATCAACAGTGCTGTGAAGGCCTGCATAAAAAAGAAAAAAAGAAAAGAAAAAAGTATATATATCTATATATCTGCAGAAGACTAACAATGCCAAGAGAATCCACTTTAATTTTGGCACTCTAGAGAATCACGCCATGAAAATGCTATTTTCTGCTTACCAACACAGAACCTTTAAAAGAAAAGGTATACAACACATTTCCTATCAGGTCAGCCTCTACAGCAAGATCCAGGGCTGTCTGTCACGGTGTTAAGGAACCAGGAGGAAACAACACAAAAAGAGAAAAAGGAAAATCAGTCCCACTAGACATTCCTAAAGGCTTTTTCTGGCCTCTGCCTTAACCAAGCACACGTTTTAGCCACGTTTGACGTCCTTGCCCAGCTCAGTGTTGAGCCAAACAGAAGCTGATTTTGGAGATGGTCTGAGTACATGTGTCTTTATGCACTTGGCTGTGCAGAATATGGTGAAAAAACATTTCAGCCATCTCCAGCTCCTCTGAGCACAACCGATTTTCAAATAGGCAGGCCAGAGCTCTGAGAGTCACAGAGGGTGATGACAAGCAAGGCTTTGTGAAATGGGAGTAAGGAACAGATGGGCCATTTGGGATTACATGGTCCAGTCTCAATTAGGTTTTTGACCTATATTTGCAAACAGGATCTGACCCAGGAGGGGTTCAGCTCTGCATGGGTTAGCTGTTGTGTCCGTGGCTGTCTGTAATATGTGAGCTTTGTAAATTGGGGGTGGTGAAGAAGAGAAGCAGCAGTCTAGGAGGGAGATAAAGGGAGGTGGAAGGAGAGCAGCCCAGAGCATTGGGTTATGCTTTCAGTGCAAACAACCTAATTCTAGTCTCACTCAGCTTTTCTCCCTGTGCATACTCAGACGTTTGTGCACTTTCTCCTTTCCGTTGTTGCCCATTTGTGGTTGACTGGTCCTGGGAAGTGTTTAAAGCAAGGACATACTATGGAAGACCTAAAGGAGAACTGGTTGAATGCCCCTTGTTGACACTTCTGCTGTTTTGTTGTTTGGTATCATACCTTTAGGAATAGATACTCGGACTTGGGTTATCTTTCCTCTTTTGTTCAATCTGAGGTATGAAATGAGCATTTCCAACTCTCTATGTATTTATGTCCCCTTCTATGAATATCTCTGTAGTTCATAGGAATAACTAGCAGGACTTTTACAAATTATGCAGCTTTACTAACTAAGGAATAAATAGTTTAAGGGATAAGAAGCAAGGCCAGTAACACTCATTAAGTAGAGTAATTGTACAGTTATTGTTATTTCTGACAGCATTTCACAGCATACCAGCAGAGTCTATACAGTGTGCTGGATAAAACCAACACAGCCTTGTAATGCTACAAGACCATACAGTAAATCTTTACTGAAACATTAAAAAAAAAAAAAAAGAGCTCCAGCTTGTGTGTGTGAATTACCAAGTTTGCAGATTATTAGAATGAATGTAAAAAGCTTCTAGCACAGCATATGGTAAATACATTAGTGCTATACTCCAGCAAACATCATTTTCCCAAGCTATAGGTCTTACTGACATATGTGGTGGAAAGGCCAGTTCTGCCAATTGTCTGCTTCCTTCATATCCCCTGTTTTTTTGTGCAAGTTTAAAGCAATGTGCTTAACAGCCTTAGTCTAGTATTTTGAAAACTTGCAATACTATATGTCTGTATGGAAAGTCACATATCAATGACATTTGGTTGGCACAGTGGGTTTTGAGAAAAATTGTAAGAGAAACAGTTGGCACAGTTAGTTTTGAGAAAAAATGTACCAGAAACAGTGTGAGTCTGTATGCAGTAAACTCACATTTTATTTGCTCATATATCACTTTGTCAGGGTTTTCAATAGTTCTTGTGGAAAATGTGTGAATGAAATGTAAAGCAGCTTTTACATCTAGTAAGGGTTTTTCCTTTAAGCTAGCTGGTATTCTCACAATCTGTGACATATACAATATGCGTAGTACAATGCTGTCTCCCTAAAAAAAGTAGTTTCTTTGTCAAAGAGCCCACCCATTCCCATTTTGTGGTACACAGTTCAGGCAGAGAGGTCTGTGCAGATGCAGAGGCTCAACAACTGGTACCCTGTCATGGATACATGTGGACATGGTAGGTCTGTATCTTCACTTTCTTTTGTAAATATAATGATGTGGTTACAGATTTAGAGGGAAGTTGATGCATATTTCCAGTTCAGCTCCAATCAAGAAACTGAGCAAGCTGCACCCCAGCCGCAGACACTCTCCTTCACACCATAAATCACAGCCAGCTAATAATGCAAAGGCGTCAGTCTCCTGAAGCCTTTTTGCACACCAGACAAGACACAGGAATAGGAAGTTCAAAGTCTTACTTACATGCCAGTGTGTTGAAACATCTCTGGGGTCCTTGTATGGCAGTGCCTTGCACTCCTGATCCCGTACTAGTGAATGTGACTTTCCTGCAGCCTATTATAAATCGCTGGGAGGAATTATTTCCACCACTTTGGCAGGGAAATCTACTCCATGCATTCTAGCTTGGTCATTTAGATCAAGGGGGGACTTCATAAATATTTTTCATATGTGCAAGAAATTTAATGAGCTACAACTTGAGCACTCTTTACTGGGGACAATCTTTGTTTTAAACTATTATTCTATTAAAACTATCCTCACGTTTTGATGATGGAGCTACAAATATTACCACTAAAGATGGAAGCTTTCAGGACAAGAGGGAATGGCCTCAAGTTGCATCAGGGGAGGTTTAGGTTGGAAATTTGTAAATTTATTCTCAGAAAGAGTAGTCAAGCATTGGAATGGGTTGTCCAGGGGGGTGGCAGAGTCACCATCCCTGGGGCTGTTTAAAGAAAAGTTGGATGTGGTGCTTAGGGACATACTTAGTGTGATATTGGTGGTAGGGAGATGGTTGGAGCAGATGATCTTGGAGTTATTTTCCAACCTTAATGATTCTGTGATTCTAAGCTATAAAATGAACATCACAGATATATGTGCTGTATATATAATGTACACACAAATTGAAAGCTTTTGTGTCATTTGCAGTAGTTAAATCATACATAGTTTTCTTGAGAATAAATTGAGAGAGAGAGAAATCAGAAAATCAACTCACTACAATGTGCTGTTGAGGTAACTGCAAATCTTCTAAATTGATTGTTAATATGGCAACAGAGTGTTTGAGGGGGAAAACAGGGCTGGAGAGAAAGGAATAGATCTTGTAAGACTCAATTGTGCCTGTCAGAACTGTTAAAAGAGTAATAGTTTTTGTTAGGCAATAAACTAGAATCCCTGCCGTGCTTCATTTAGTTTCCAAAATTTACAAATGCAGCCTGTTTCAAAGAAATTAATTAGCTCACGAGTAAAAAAAAATGAATTTGATGCAGAAAGCTTTACAGCTTTCTCATAGTACGCTAATCAATGTTTTGTTTTACCTGAATTACCATTCATCAGTATCGAGCGGATTGGATACACTACGTATAATGTCATGTTACTGTGCAGATCCCTTTTAATGAGATACTGCTGTACCATGTATTTTCCCCCTTTTTGCATGATATTTAATCCACATTCTCTATACCCCAAGGCAGTGAAAATTGTGACTATTTAAGGAATACAACGTCTTACCTTTTCCTTTAAGCAATAATAAGCAGATCCTGAAACACTATATTAACAGTGGCTAAAGCCAAACCAAGGGGCACAGGCCAGATTTTGCCATGGAGGGGTCCAGCATCCAGTGGTGAATTTTGCTCCAGCAAAAACCATCAGCAGACAAGTGCAACCGAGTGGGACAAGAGTGATACGTGAGGCTGGCTACCTGCACAGTTCTATTCTTTGTGAAGCTTTTGGGGCAGAGGTGCCTGGAATATAACTATTTGCTGCCAGGGATTATTTTTAAAATAGAGCAGCCAACCTCCTCGTACTGCGTGGGAGGAACAATGGCTATGAATTCAAGCAGGGGTGAAAAACCAGAGGCCATGCTCACAGTTCCTACACACAGGTTTTGGTGGTTTAAGAAGAGATACATGCACATGTTTTGGCAGATATTTCATAAATAGACAACCTTCTGGCAACCAGATTCTTATAACTGGGAGGACAACAAATACAAACATTTACTTAAGGACTGGTAGGGGTTGCATCTGATTTCTTTTCCGTAACTCTGATATTATTGTTTTGGTAATACAAAATATATCTTCAAAATCTGGGGCTGATTATTTAGCCTAAATATCAAGAAAAAAAAAAATCACAATCCACAGTAACATTAGAAATGATTTAGAAAAGTCCAAAAAAAAAAAAGTTATACAAAGTGGTAGCACCTCTGTGCATCCTTTCTTGGGGTCCTAGTTGTGCCCAGTTTTGGTGTTCTGTCACAAATTATTACGTTACAGGTAACTGATATTTTTAACAGAGTTCTCAGTGATTTTGCAGTAACCATTTCATGCAAACTGTTAGGGCAGAGAGAGCTCTTATTATTTCACCACTGAGCGAATGCCAGCAGTAGTGTTTGGGCACCAGAGAAGCCCCATGGGCTGGTGACAGTAAAAATCTGTGCCTGTGCAGTTCAGTCATATCAGACACACACGAATCCACTCCACCTTGAGGTTTCCTTGCCGTGAGGAGCCTGGGATGTCTAATTAGCTCTGAACTCTGTCTGAACTTTTCCTTGAGCTCAGTGCTACATTGTGTAGCCTTTCTGGTGTCTAATAAGGGTGAAATCACACTGCGGCACTAATCTAATTCAGGTAAAAACAAACAAAGCATGAGATAACCGTCTGATGGAGGCCAGCCTGTTATTAGTTCCTGTACTCAAAGATGTGCTCATTCATTTAACCCAAAATAGCCATTTTTGGCTTGCATTTAGTTTAAAAAGGAGCAGCAAAATTAAAAACAAAAAAATAATTTGCGGTGGTGATCTGCAACACAGCCTAGGGAAGTTCAGGCTGCAGGTCCCATCCCTGTACTGATTCTGATTTCACTGGTTTTCAGCAACAGAGCTGGCTTTCAGTGAAAAGAATTAAGCTTTCCAAGGCAGCTGATTTTCACTGAAAAATATGTGGGCTACTCATATTTTCCACTTGTGAAGCAAAAAAAGAAGATCATTAACCCAAAACGTTTTACCTGAAGTAGTGTATTCTTATTCACTGGACAGTGAAACAGGTATCCTGGCTGCTCCTCTCCCATCTTTTTCTTCTTGGAAGAGCAAGTGTAGCTAAGACAGTCAGGATGTCATGCAAAAAAGAAAAAGGTTGGCCAAAGGACTAGCTCACCAGCCTGCTGCACCTAAGCAGGGTAAATACCAGCTTTTTGCCCATTTTCCATGGGGCTGTGGGAGGGAGCTTTTCTGAGACAGAGGGAATGTCTGTTCACTTGCTTGTATGGGATTTTCCTTCCAGCAACATCCAAACAAATATTAAAGAATTTCTGTATATATAGAGATATGAATTCAGCCATTTGGTTTCAGAAGCAACAAAAACTTTCTCTCATTTCTTCTACATCCATGGAAACACACTGGGATTGTACAAGAATTAAAGCAATATACTTAAAAAAAATAACAAATGAACTGAATTATTTTACTACTAACATAAATAGCATTTCAGCACAGACTTTCACATCTAACCAGTTGTTAAACTTCTCCAGTCCATGTTCCTGTTTCTGTGTAGCACAAAATGAGAGTTTAGGACCTGAAGTAGAGTAACTAAAGAATTTATCTCATCTTCATTGCTGCTAATTTAATCCTGTGAAATTTCCCATGTTCAGCACTGCAGAGTGGACCCACTGTGAAGCCATCTGAAATCTCCCACTGAAGCTTTAGACAATGAGAAATGCAAATCTGAATACTGCTCACAATAAACTGGAGCAGCATTTCCTGGTGGCTGGGCTAGAGATAACAGGGCTGACTGGACGTGAAGGTAAAAGGCACTCTAAATAATGAACTGCTGACTAAGAGCGATGTCAGGATTACAGTACATACCGTATGGCTATCAGCAAGCAGCACAGTGAATGGTAATGGTCTCTGAAAAATGCATTCAATCAGGGAAATTGCCCCACCTGTGGCTCATTAACAGGATTAAGTCCTGATACAAAGTGACAGTCAGTATTATTTGTTTAGGCAAAACGCTCGCTCTCTTTGTAGTTTTTGGCATATCCAGCTGGCTTTAACAATATGGATCTGAGACAGCTAGTGTAGCTTTAATGTTAAATTAGCCAGGGTTAAAAGCTTGCCAAGGCTAAGCAGAAACAAAGTGCTCTTTTTCGCAAAGCTGGCACACGGGGCCGGCTTCGTTTCAGCAGTGCCCATGTGGTAGGTGTTCCATTCCCCGCACCCGCAGAAGCAATGATCCAGGCATTAAATGTCACTTTGTCACCAGAACAGCACGCTATCACAGTACGAGCCACACCGTGTTCTCCAGGGCCAAGCAAACCATGCGAACACCCCGGGCTCGTCGGGAAACCGTGAAACTTCTCAGCGGTGTCAGGAGCGGCTGCGCGGCCGCTCTGTTTACAGGAGGCTCAGGCGGCACAGCCCGGAGGTCTGTTCTGAAGTCTAAACAAGAGATAACAGCTCAAAGTCCTCAGCTGGTAGAAATTAGTGCCGCTACTGTGAACTTCTGGAGCTGCTGTGGTTTGGTTTGTTGGAAGACAGCTGGAGCGTGGCCTGCAGCGTGTTGCGGGTTCGCCGCTGCGGCCTTCCAGCTCCGCACCGAGGAGACGGTGCTGGAGAGGTGGTCACGCTGTGGCACTTGCTTAACAGGGCCATGGGGCTGGGGATAGCTTCAGAAATCAAATATCAGATGCTATTTAGCAGCTGTTTTAGAATTAAGCGGGTCCTAGTTTGAAGTCTCTTTTTGTGTCTTCACTTCTTGCACTGACAAAATAATATGGAACTAAAGTTACATCTCATTCTCTGAAGTTATTTGCAATGCGTCTTTTTCAGAGCTTAATCCAATGCCTAGGCTTGGTGGGTTAGGAAGAATTGTTCTTTCAAGGTTATTCTAAGCCTGCACCGTTTTTCCCCTGTGGCTGGTGCAGGAGCCACGGGCAGAGCTGGAGCAGACACAGCAGCCTTGGCACTTCTCTCCAGGAGTGCCATGAGGTATATTCCCTTGGGGTCATCCCTAAATGATGCTTGAGGTAACCTTTGAGAACTGCGATTCATTGTGTTTAAGAGAAACCAACATTAAACCCTATAACAGTCTTCAAAGTCAGAATGTTACATGATGATATCTTAAATGCAATGTCAAATGTGGACAGTAAGTTAAAATCCATAAACCACTGTGAACTTTGGCATTAAAGGGGCAGAAAATGCTGGAAATATTTGTTCATGTCATAGCCTAGTTACATCCTCATGATTAAGAATCGGCATGCAAGATAAAAGGAACGGTGTTCAAAAAAAATCTGATACATTTCAAAACATTGGATCAAAACCAGAATAGAATAGAGTAGGCTGAAGGGCTCAATCAAGCTGCAGCAGATCTTTGCAAAACAAAGTTCTTTATACCTATTGTTCTAATGTGGAAAGTAAATGGGCAGTATAGCTACATAAGGCACCAGAGTATCCCGTCATTTAGAGCCAGAGGACAGCCACAGATAAAGGACTGTAATGCAGTCAAAGTGGTACTGCTGTGAAACCGGAGTAATTTCATTTAGGTCAGAGGATTCTGTTTGTGTGGTATAGACTTATGAATATAATAATTCTTAGTGATGACAGATTATCCTGCCAGTGTGGTCCAGCACTCTGGGCTTTTACAGAAATGCCATGTTACACACTTTTTTTTAGCCCGTGTCCTGTGATATGCATTAGATTTGTAATATATATGAGCCACTAAAGACTGGACTGAAATCCCTAAATCCAATATAATCTCAGAGATCATAACATAAGCTGCCCAAAACAAAATAAATTGTGCCATTAACCAAGAGGATATAGATGATCATAAGCAGTTTTTTTTTTAACAAACATGAAATAAAGTCATGAAGGCACAAGGACCAGAGAAAAATTATCCCTGTTGCAGGAGAATGTCAGACAATGAAACTAACCTCTTGTATTAAACTACATTTAATAGTGCTGGAGAGTAGTGATTGCACACACCTAATTCATAAATGTGGGAAGCAAGTGGGAAACTAGGAGAATTTCCTTCTCCATCCACTTGAAATGGCCTGTTTCAGATTCTAAAGGTATGGAAAAGCTTACAGTTCCTCTTCTTTTGCTTTGATTATATCTATTTTATGTTAGCACTTGTTTAGCAACATTTAGACATTGCCTGTCCATCTCCCTTTGATATAAATTCCTGTGTCTAGGCCTAAACATTCCATCAGGAAGGATGGCTGTGCAGCCAACCAAGGAATATAATGATCTGTGTTCCTCAAAAGCTTGCATCATCCCTACCTGAAAACCTTCACCATTTTTTTCCGGACAGAGCATCATTCTTTAAATGAATCTTTCTCTTTCAGTTATCTCCTCATTTGGAAGCTGGCACTGACAAGCGGCACTGTGAATGGGACCACTCTGTTGCTTAACATATGTAATATTCACCAACTTGACATAGGCTGGCACAGCTGTTTGCCTTGTATCTTCTGCAAGTTGTTTTGAAGCATTCTAAACTGCCTTAGACTGCAGGACAAGTGCTGTCTCACACAAGCACAACAGGGATCTTGCTGGATCTGGCTTTGGCTTCCTTTCAATCCATGTGCCAGGGTCTTCTTCCCAGAGGTTAGGAAAAAGAGGGCAAACATGGGGGAGGGTGGGATAAGGAGATGGGCAGTGGAGATTTATACTTCTTGTACACCCTATATGGGAGCTGGGCTGTAGCTGGAGCTCGTACTCAGAATTACAGATGAAGAAGTGCTCCAGGTTCCTGCAGTTTACACTCAACCGCGGTTACTCCATTCTTAATGTGTAGACAGAGACATCATGAAATGTGAGCAGACATTTCTCAGCAGTGTGCTTCTTTGGAGTGTCAAATCAATTTGTGGTTTTAAGTCTTCAATTGAAGTATAAGGAACCCACAAATGCCCATATTCATGTTTTATCAATGCATGTCCAAAAGTTTTATAACTATGGAAAATATGCAGAAAAATATCTTGAGGGACCTAAGGCTTGCGTAGAAAAGAAGCCAAATGGATTTATTTGGCTACTGCATGTTGGATCATTGAATAGAAACTCAATAGTAGCACAGTAACATAGAAACATATTTTTAATTTATATTTATTCCAAGTATTTTAACTCCACAGAGATTCAGGATACAGTCACCGTGACCCACAAGGGTAGTTAGTTCTCAGCTTGTAATGCATATATGAAAAAAAAAAAAACCACACTCATCTCTTTAGCCAAGGTTTGCTTGCATTCATAATATATGGAGCTGAATTTTTCCAATTTTCTTTTCTGGCCAAAAAAGCATTGGGTCAAACTTATATCTGGTGTAACAGTGCTGATTTCAGTAGAGTTACTTCAGCAATGAATAAGACTGATAGCTTATTTTTAGGCCAGATAATGATACCAGTAAAACAATACTTACGACTGTAAGTTTGGCTCATATTAATAGAGTAAATGTGGGTAGATGCAAACAGATGGCATTGGTTGCTTTGTCACTTCCTGGCAGAGCTGGCCTCATTAAAACAGCAATTTTGCTGAAGCTTTTGTGCCTGTGATTAAAGTTGCCAAAACTTTTAAATAGGCAGGATTTCAAAGTGATAGTTGGGATGGTTTCCAAACGTATCTGGCATAGTACAGCGCTCCACATTAAACTTGTAAAGCTTCATGTTTTGGAGAATAAAGGAGATCTTTCATTTGCCCAATAGGCACTTTTATCATTTCATATGTCATCTGTTGTATTTGTAAGAATGTTTGTTTCCCTCTGAAGAAAACAGTTGGAGGGATGCAACAAAGAATTATTTAGTAAACATTATGCTAGATGGCTGTAATATCACTGACGTTTCTTCTCTGAGCTTTGTCAGAAACAGAACAGGATAAAAATGTTCTCACAAATGAAAATTCAGAACTGAATGTGGGCAAGAGGAAGAGATGAATATTTGGAAGGCTGAATGCAACTTTCACTGCTGAGCAGTAACACAGTGCTGACCAGCTTTTATTCAAACTGCAATTTGCTGCCTTTGCAGCGGGAGGTGGTGCTGCTGGCAGGAAGAGCACCATTGTTTTCAGGTCGAATTCACTAGTATTTGCAAAAGCATTAGTATTTATTGCCTAAAGGAGGGGTGGTTTTCAGTGCTGCACTGGCACTTGTGCAAGATGCTTTGATCGCAGTGCTCCAGTGCAACCACGAGCAAATCATTTAACCTGTCCATCCACTGTTTTTTTCAATCTCAAGGTGGTTTTATTTTTTAATGGAGAAGACAGAATTATTCTGGTGCAAGAGGGTTTAGGATTGGCTGGAGATTAATTTCTGTAGGGTGCTAAGACAATAAAACTATCTGCTAGTGACTATAAAAATAGGTAAGTGTAAGGGAAGAGGAGAGTAAAACTAGTCCAATATTTCTGAGTTTAAGTTGTCAGAACTTCTGTTATTAGCAGGAAACGTTTTGTCTAGATGTAATTTCTTGCAAGTTAAAAACTGAGAGTTTATTTTTTGCTTGTAATTAGCATATTAAGGTTTGGATGTGATGGCAGCAGACTGAATGACGAAGCTGAATCTTTTGAGGGGAAAACTTATTTGGTATTTGGAGAAATGAACCCAGTCTTTTATAGGTCTCAAATATATAGCAAACATTTGAATTCCCTGGGTTCCAAGAATACTACAAAAGGCCACATAGAAAATCCTAAGTTTGATATATGGTATCTGGCTTTAGGAAGGAGATTATGCTTCCACATGTGCTTGGTCTATCGTAGTTAATGACATATGAGAAACACAGCTTTAATGGGTTCACAGATTATTTATTACAGGAGCAGAACATCATAAATTTGATAACCAGATCCTAGTAATTTGCCAAAATATGTAAGAAACACATTGATGTAATTGTGCTTGTACTGTATTCACTTGTGTGGAATGGTTTACTTTATATTTATGGGAAATTTCCATTCAAAGACAAATCATGCAACAGTATGCACTTCTGTGTGTATATGTACATGACACTAGTATCTCCAGGGGGAAAAAATGTATGATATTACAATTACGAATTACAAACTATTATAAACCAGTAAATTACTGGAAGAAGAGTTTTGAACACAGTTATGTTTCTTCAAATTTATAGAGAAACATTGCTACATTGCCACAGCAATAAAAGTAGAAACTAACACAACATCTAATGAGAATCACTGGTTTATTGGTGCTGATCCTGGAGACATGAAGATTACCCTCCATTACAATTCTGTCCCACTGTACTGTCTGAACCATCTTGCTTCTAATATTTAGCATGAAGTTGAGAGTGGCACAGCATGAGGGAGCTTCTACATACTCTGAAAACATTTCCTGTCTTTTAAAACAAAATTAGAGAATGATTCTAATTATTATTGGAAAGGGACCAATGGTGTAGTTGAAAGGTGGGTTGTTACTGAAATGACATGTTCCCACAGCATGGTGTTTTCATAACGAATACAATATCATTCATGAATGGCAAAAACATCTCCAGTTTTAAACTGAAAGCAAGATTCCCATTCAAATTAGTGTAATGAACTGCCAGTAATAGACCGTCTCACGACATTATTATTTTTTCTCTCTTAAGAGGATCTGGCAGGGGAAGGCAGTGAAGGAGGGAACTCAACCAAGTTGTGCAAAAGTTCTTGTTTCCCTGCAGTGAGTGATTCTTTCATCCCATTCTTTCCTGCCTTTGCAATGGAAGTGGCAAGTTATTTGACTTGCACACACAGTTTAGGAAATAATGGTGGTGTCTTAAGGAAAGATCTCATGCTCTTCTCAGGAGGGATATTATTTCCTTTTACTTCTTCAAAGAAATTTAAGTGGCTTACTGGATGTATGCTGCACAAAGCTAAGGCACACAGGGTTTTTTCCCAAGAAGGAAACATGTTTGAGTGTTGTTATTGACAATATATAATCGCATAACAATTTTTTATTCATGAGTTCCCAGATCTTTTTTTCATGAGTAGTTTTCATGAGCAGCCATGATGGCTTCCCGTTTTCATCACATGAAGAATTTCTAATATTTCTTTTCTTGTCAAAGCATCGTGGGAACTCAGCAAGATTCAGATAATCAGTGATCTCAGGTCTAGGTGTGA